>NC_090266.1:1033360224-1033960224 GCF_040414725.1 Anabrus simplex | reverse complement strand
ATGCGCCGATCCTCGCGTGCTGACGTCACTCGGGCTGCGCCTGGACCCCTCGCACGTGCCACATGTCCCTGCGCCAACCATCTTCGCCACAGGCGCTGCACCGTGGACACATCCCTATGGGTATCGGCTGCGATTTGACGAAGCGACCAACCTGCCCTTCTCAGCCCGATCACCATACCCCTCGTAAAGTCGTCTGTCTGCTGGAAATGCCTCCGTTGACGGCGGCCTGGCATTCTTAGCTATACACGTGTCCTGTGGCACACAACAACACGTTCTACAATGACTGTCGGCTGAGAAATCACGGTACGAAGTGGGCCATTCGCCAACGCCGTGTCCCATTTATCGTTCGCTACGTGCGCAGCACAGCGGCGCATTTCACATCATGAGCATACCTCAGTGACGTCAGTCTACCCTGCAATTGGCATAAAGTTCTGACCACTCCTTCTTGGTGTTGCATTTGCTCTGTCAGTCAGTGTAATACAAACATTTTTTTACATACTTCAATAGGAAAGAGTAATTCAGGGAAACAACAGACAACACTCCAACTACAGGATGTAGAATGAAAGCCTGGTCATTTCCAACACTATCTGATATAAGGGCCTTGATTGACGTAATCATTAACTATTTTTCTCAGGCATGGGTAGATAACACCCCCTCCCCCTTTTTTTGTGTGTGTGTGATGTTTTCTGCAGTGATGAATTTTCGCTCCTCTTCTGGAATCTACATTTTGCCGTACAGAGGGAAATAACCCACTTAGAAAGGAGGAACTTATACAAGGTGTTCCTAGAAAAGAACTGTGGAGAAATATATGCTTTTTTATTCACCTGGCCCTTCAATTTCAGTGGATGATGGTACAATCTCTTTCAAGGATAGATTGGATTTCTAAGTGTATAACCCATATAAACCAATAAAGTTTGGACTAAAAGTTTTTTCGCTCTCTCAGATAGCACTAATGACTATCTGTTTCACTTCAAGCCATATATGGGGAAGACTGAAAATGAAGATCCTACTCTACTGAAGACCACACAGGTGGTTAAGAACTTGTGTTCTTCTCTTGTAAAAAATCAGAATAACACACCCACGGGTTTTCACATATAACTGACAGATACTACACTTCACCTCAATTGGCAGGAGAGTTGCTCAACATGAGAATGGTAACAACTGGTATATTCATGCCAAGTAGGAAAGATATACCAGAAAATATGAAGCCCACACAAATTAAAAAGGGTAATAATTAACAAATGAAGAAAGGTGACAGTGAGTACAGAAAGCATGAAAAGTTACCCTTGGCTTGGAAGGAGAAAAGAGTAGTGTATATGCTCAGCACTTGCCACAAAGGGGACAAGAATGAGGTCACGGATGTCCCTTCTAAATTTCCTAATCAACCTTCAACTTCCAAATCAAATCTAGTACTAGATTACACCAAACAAATGGGCATAGTAGACAGAACTGACCACTACTTAGCTTATTATCCGTTCTTGAGGAGATAGTGCAAATGGTACCAAAAAATGTTCTTTCGGCTTTTGGAAATATCCACAGTAAATTCGTATTTGCTATACACTATGGCACAGAAGAAGCCAAAGAAACTCAAATAAAACACAAAGCACGCAGAAAGAGTCTAGATGAATCCCTTTTGGCAGAAAGATTGACCACACGTAAATCTCCAGAAAGGTCTAATCAGGGACATACATCAGGAGGCCCATCAAGCGAGAGATTGAATGGGATGCAGCATTTTATCAGTAGGAGGGACCACATGATGATGATGATGATGATGATGCTTGTTTAAAGGGGCCTAACATCTAGGTCATCGGCCCGTAATGGTACAAAATGAGATGAAATGTAAGGACAATTAAAAATCCATAATCCTCCACTGAGCAGAATTCAAAACATGAGGACGAAGAATGAATGGATGGATATGAAGTTAAAACAATCAGTAGATCCGACCTGTAAATGCCCCACATTCCAAGAAACTAGCGTTAAACAATAGTAATACTGACCAAGGGACTGCTTCTAAAGCACAATACTGAATCGATGATGCTTGTAGTCTAAACGGGTCCAAAATCCAGGTCATTGGCTCCTCATAATGGTACTTATCGCTAGGAAAGTAGAATCATGGTATTTGTCATGTTGTGGTACTAATCAAAAGTAGCGTAGACTCGCGGTATTCCACACATTATGGTACTACTCACAGGTAATGTAATGCACACATGTAACACAGGCCTATGGTGTTTCGCACATAGTGTCGCTATTTACAGGCAACGCAAACCTATGGTATTCTTCACATAAGTGGACTAACCACAGGGATTCACACAATCCCGTGGTGTTCCTCATATAGTGGGTATTAATCATAGGCAAGGCAGAACTTTGGTGTCGCTCACCTATGGTGACGCTCATATAGTGGTATGAATCACAGGTACTGTAAAATGCAACCTCAGCACACACTGTCACTACTAATCACAAACCTATTGTGTACCTAACATAGTGGTACTACACGCAAGTAAAAGCGACCCATGTTGTTCCCTGTGTGGTGGTACTAATTACAAGTAGTATCATGGTTCTAATTTGATCATCCCTTGGTCGCCCCTTTTAGTCGCATCTTATGACAGGCAGGGGATACCGTGGGTGTATTCTTCATCTGCATCCCCCACTCACAGGGGGTTGTGTGTTTGGTCCGCGAGAGGTACTTTATCTTCCTCAAGTCCGCCAGCAAGCCGGTTAGGACCCCCTATCTGCCACCTGGGACGTGCCACGTGGAAGTATCAACTCCCCCCCCGCTACGCCAGTGTAGTAGGTTCATGGGGAGGGACCACAAAACCGGTGCATTTCCTTCCATTGTATGAAGGACAAAAAAGGAAAGGAAATGCACAATATACTTTTGTGAAACCTACTCAGCCAAACCGTATCTCCATGCTGACAAAACATTTCAAGATTTATCGCTCACAGCAATATCTTCCCATGTCATAAACTGTAACCTTTCTGCCCTTATAGAAATGAACAACTAAATTCTACCCCAAGTGTAAGTATCTAGTAATGCCTTTTATGTACTAACATGCTGCCGCAAAATAAAATCAATAATATCCTAAGCACCTCTGTGACAGAGTACATCCAATATTCAAGGTAAGTCATAAATATTATGTACATGTGCATGTTTATAGCTAGTGTTCGATAATTCTGGATGAGTTTTAGTTTGCCATATTTTCAGTCCACGTAAAATCATAAAACGCTTCTGCCATGTAGGGTTAAGGATTCTACTCCTATCTGGTTACATATTTAAACCAGCAGTTCAGATTTGAGGAAAACTTGCCAAACTATAAAAAATGAGTAGTATATTCAGTATATTACTTGTAGCCTCCGTGGCTCAGACGGCAGCACGTCAGCCTCTCACCGCTGGGTTCCGTGGTTCAAATCCCGGTCACTCCATGTGAGATTTGTGTTGCACAAAGCTGGAGGTGGGACAGGTTTTTCTCTGGGTACTTCAGTTTTCCCTGTCATCTTTCATTCCAGCAACACTCTCCACTATCATTTCATTTAATTTGATCTGTCAGTCATTAATCACTGGCACAGAGGAGTGTGACAGGCTTCGGCAGCCGGCACAATTTCTATCCTCGCCATTAGTTGGGAGCTTCATTCATTCCATCCCTAACCAGGTCATTGACTGGAAAACGGTTGCAGGTTTTCATTTCATTCAGTATATTACTTCAAAGAAGGTATCACTTCCAGATGATAAACGAGTTCCTCAAGTTAATTTTCTATGATGGGAAGAGTATAATAAAAAAATTATTGGGCTGAATTACAGTTATATGAGAAATATTTTACACAATTACAAATTACTTTTTCAACATGTAATCAGTAAAATTACAATTACAAAACGCTAGTCTTAAGGAAATTACTGACATTTCATTTTTTGCAAGGGAATTTAACAATACCAAAGTTTGTTGTGTGTGTGTTTTTTCTTATTTTTATTTTTTAGCATAGAAACATTAAGTGGCTAACATCACTAGGTGAGACTAAACATTATAGCTTGGAACTTCCAAAATTATCTTTCCCTATCATTTTTATTTTAGTTAATTATTTGTAGCATTTCAAATCATTTGCCATTTACTTTACAAATAAAGTAATTGGTTCCTAAAATTCTCATCGCTATGTCTCCATCTCATTGAGGGAAAGTACCTCTTTGCATTTACTGAAAAGATGCCCTACAGGAGCACTTGAAGGAATACATGTGTTTAGTTTTAAGAACATTATTGGGATAAGTATGATGTCTTAGGAAGTACTGGAGAGGTAAGAAATACCTCATCCAGTGAAGCTACTGGTTCTGTGGTAACAGAACTGAAAACGTTATCACCATCATTTATTCTTTTCCCATTTCTGCTTCTATGTGATGTGTATCAATTACTAGAATGTAACAATTACAATTTTATTTCAAGAAGTAATAGAAGTTAAAATTTCTTTTTGTACAACAAAATGATTATAAGTAAAAATAGCTAAGAATGTAATCATTACAAGTAATCCAATTAATTTTACTCAATTATTTCCCAAGCCTGATAATTTTGTAACTGGGACCATTAACTAACAGATATACAGTATTCAAAAACAGCAAAGTGCCCCCTTGAACAGGTCATTTGACATAAATCCAATACAAAATTTGTGACCCATTCCATTATTGAATTAGTTCTGTATAAAACATTGCTTCCATGTGATGCATTCGGGTATCTTATTTCAAGGCAGTACAGTACACCACAATCACCTACAGTGGAAATGGTCTGCCAAGATTAGCAAAATGTGTATAGAAAGAAAGACCATTTAATAATAATGTTATTGGTTTTACGTCGCACTAACTACTTTCATGGTTTTCATTGACGCCGAGATGCCCCAATGTAGTCCCGCAGGAGTTCTTTAACATGCCTGTAAATCTACCGACATGAGGCTGACGTATTTGAGCACCTTCAAATACCACCGGACTGAGCCAGGATTGAACCTGCCAAGCTGGGGTCACAAGGCCAGCGCCTCAACTGTCCAAGCCACTTAGCCTGGCAAAGACCGTTTAAGATTATAAATCAAGAGACATAAGAGAGAGATAGAAATTCAAAATTAAAATGTAAGTATATACTAAATGTACTTATAAATGTCAGGAATGGTTATAAGTGAAGAGAGGTTAACACACATTTTCTATCGTAAGCACGTGTTTTTCAGAATGTTTCAAACACTATGAGCTGCAGAAAAATTTATGTCTTCAATACAATGAACAGCAATTACGAGCCATTTGTATGAGTCAAGGAAGGAAGAGATACAGTAACACATCTACATGTGATACCAAAAGAGCAAGACTATCATATCTACAGGTGATACCAAAAGAGCAACACATTGCCCAAGCAATGGAAATTACAAAAGGATGAACATCTAAGGGACTGTACTACGACAGCCAGATAAAAGTGCGGTATAAATTTATTTGGCAGTTTGGACATTTATCTGGAAGTTCGGTTGAAACCGCGTACTATGACTTTCGTTTATGCGCAATCTGGGAAAATATTCTCGAGTATAGCTATGCCGAAGTTGGAGAGGCTGTTAATGCTCTTATATGGGACTTAGCTCTTATCGGGGACGCTACTGTAAAGAATCAAGATGGCTACTCATGAAGATGAATCTACATCTGCACAATGCTGTGCGAAATTAAGTTGTTACAATGTAATTTATGTATATATTTATAAAGTACGTCACGCTTCCTGTCCAGCTATCACAGAATTCTTAAAGATTTCCCAAGCTAGCAAGTTGTTGCTACTGAGTATATCAGTAGCACACAAGCAGTCAACCGTAAGCTTCATAGGTAGCCGTGGTCGTTAGGGCAGCAAAGTTTGCTGCTAAGCAGTTTTTCGTGGGTTCGAGTCCCAATAGTCTAACATTTTTTTACCTTGTAAATGGTAGTCGGTAGGGTACTAGAGGTGATAGTACACATTTCCTAATCATTAAAATGAGTGTCAAAAGCGTGGGTTCTGTTCCAAATCTATCCACGACGCACAATTGGAGTAAAGGTATACGATGTTGTTCATGGCGATTCGTCCGTCGAATGAGGATATTAAGGAGGTTATATTTCTGTTACTTCATAACAACTTGCTACAAAAGTATTTACGCTAAAGTGACATACATGCTTCCAGTTACTATTCTCACATTGTATTGAAAAGAAAGAAACTAACTACTCATTCAATGAGCAAACAATAAATTGAATTAATAATAAAATTAATGATCCCACGCTGCATCAGTGGAAATTTAATTACGAATATAAACTTTACTTTCGTCATAACTCGCAACCTCGTAAATAGTACTAGACAAAAAAGATACATAACCTGAATCTTAACTTTTGCGTCCAGGTTACATTTTCAGTATTTTTATTTTCTATAACAGTTTCAGTTTCATTATACAGTTAATTGATTTTAACATTTCTTCGTATGTGTATATTTCAGTCCTAATTCTGTTTTTGACCTGGACTTCCACATTATAGCTTAATAAGAGTCTGATATTGGATTCTAGTAATACAATTTCAAAAGGAATAGAGCAAAACAAACGAAAACACCAACCAACCATGGAAGAGACAGATCTACCCTCAACAAAATTGGGAATTATATTAAGTAGATTTGAGGCATGTGTGTTTCTCCTTAGTTATCATTAGGGCCCGGATGTCGATGAGATGTCATCTTTTTACTGAGCTGTCTAAAACAATGCTGAAGCACATATAAACTCCGGCTGGGCTACCCCGTCTTCAAATATGTCATTTTTATTTTGCATCTTTTTGCATTTTTTGCTATTTTTCCATTTTAAGAGCATTTTTTAAGTTTGGTAGATTTTTTGGTCATATTTTAGAGAAATCGGCCTTTTAAGGTCTTTTTTTTTCCGATTTTGTCATGTCACAGATTTGTATGAGGTAGTTACGTCTCTCAGAGTTAATAACAATCTAGTAGCTGATACAAGATAATTTAAAATATTGAAATAAAATATTTCAGTATTGCTATTAGTAGTAAAATATATATCTTGGATGCAGAAGATTATGGAGCTAGGTATACAGATACTCCTGTTTTCGTCGCAAACCAGTTATTAGCGGAATGGAATGTTACCTGCTCTGTTGACCAAGGTCAGCTGTGGCGGGGTAGAAATGGGAAGCGATGGATATTCTTGGCTCAGTTCCACATAGATCACGACAAGATATATTAGTTCATTGCCGCTTTCGAAATGCCTAAAATAACACTGAGTATGTCAGTGCATTTAAAACAACTAGTATCTGAATTTGGTGGCAATGCATTTTCTACCGATGCAAACTGTGTGGAACTAAAGTAGTCGCAGAAAGAAGATTTACTGTAACGTAACATATCGATCGCGATGAACACATTCGTGCTCTTCATGTCGGATCTACTGATTGTTTTAACTTCATATCCATCCATTCATTCTTCGCTTACTGCCTTCAGTTGCTTCGACTTCTGGCAAGTCCTCGCAGTTCGTCCTCATGTTTTGAATTCTGGTCAATGGAGGATTATGGATTTTTAATTGTCCTTACATTTCATCTCATTTTGTTCCATTATGGGCCGATGACCTAGACGTTAGGCCCCTTTAAACAAGCATCATCATCATCATCATCATCATGTGGTCCCTCCTACTGATAAAATGCTGCATCCCATTCAATCTCTCGCAGTTCAGTAAAGAATTGTGTGATGTATTTGTATCTGCAAACATTCCGCTGTATAAACTCAACATAAACTCAACAGCCCAACATTACGTAGATTTTTGGAAAAAGATACGAATCGAGAAATACCAGACGAATCAACTTTACGTAAGAATTATTTGCCGCAGTGTTAGGAAGACACATTAAACAAAATAAGTTCTGAAACTCGGGGGAAGAAAATATGGGTGTCAATCGACGAAACTTCAGATGGTACGGGGCATTATATAGCCAACGTTGTGATCGGAACTTTCGAAATGCATACACCAGGTGAAATATTTTTATCGACTACCGAAGTGTTAGAAAAGACCAATTATTCTAATCTATCAAAACTGTTTGAATAGTGCTATGTTTCTCCTGGGCCTGAGGGCATCAAACATGATGATGTTTTATTTTTAACTGATGCTGCACGGTATATGGTACGAGCAGCTAATTCGTTGAAGGCACTCTATTCTAAAATGGTCCATGTTACATGCCTTGCCCATGGACTGCACAGGGATTGTGAAGAAGTAAGGGCTCTTTACTGTAGACAGACTTATAGCGAATGTTTAAGAAAGTTTTCTTAACACATTCACACCCGTATCAGAGTTATTGCCTATAGTGCGTGACCATGCTGTGGACCGCAACCTTGAACTGGAGCCGTTCCTACGCAACTGGGATCTATTTTGGTCACAAATACGTGCGAGAGAGATTAAAGTAATACCTTTATAATGCTTCTACTTACCAGAAACCACATGGCCACGGCGATTTTCCCTCCCAATGCACTTTCTTTGTTTTATTTCTGAAGGTAGCCTAGCACTGGCACAACTAGCTGCGTAGTTGGTTTGTGATTGCACAAGCGTGTGTATAATCGCGTTCTGAAGTGTAACCATGGCGTGTAGCGACAATATAAATGATGCAAGCGATGCGAATTTACAAAGCACAGTTTTTCAGCTGCTTGAAAATTATCTTGGCCAGGGGTATACAATCTATATGGACAATTATTACAAATAGCTTTGGACTCACAAAACAATTACGGGAACAGAACACTGCTGTATGTGAAACAATACAGTCAAATAGGGGTGTACCAAAAGATCTAAAGGAACACCAAGCAATTCTCAAACGAGGGGGGAAAAGTGAACCCGACATACAAGTACAGTCACCTCTCTCCGAAATCTCAGCTCCATCTACTTCATCAGCTCCAAGTCAACGCCCCATGATTTTGCCGCTAAAAAGGGCACTGGCCAAGGATCCATCGTTTAGGTTAGATGGGAAGAGAAAAGAGCATATTTTCTTGAAGTTTCCACCATCAAATATAGTCAAGTTCCCCTGAAGAAGGTGCAAAGTGTGCTTCAAAAATAAAATTATTAGTGAAACACGCTATTTTTGTGGAAAGTGTGGTGTTCCCATTCACCCAGGAAGTGTGATAATACCTACCACACCCTACAGAGATACTAGAGGACTTCATTACGGTATGTGGAATATTTTGTTTCCATATCTTGTTTAGTTTAGAACTTATTGTGAAAAGAATTTGTTGTTGTTTGCTCTGCCACTAACAGCCGCTCAGATGATGGGCATGAATGTGTTAAAAGCACCCTTGCAAGTCCCACGTTTCAGAGCTGAAGCTCCAGACATTGCATTACCTCCACAACCTATCATAACATGCTGGGGCATGTGATTAAACGTGTGTATGTATTATTGCAAAAAGTTCAAGTTAGTAAAGGAAACAGTGTAGAGTTTTGACAGCAAAGAAGCTGCAGCAATAAAAATTGCCCAGGACATGCTATCTGAACCAAACATTGAAGGTAGCTTGGCATTCAAAAAGCCAAATTTCGCCTTATTGACAGCAACAATCACACTGTTGATTCCATTTCCTTAATCAACCAGGTGAAAACTAGTCTTAGCAAAAATCGTGGCGAAATTGCTGCGGGTATTGCATCAAAACTGAAAAAGTTCTGGACAAAAACACTGGGTATAAAACATTATGCAAAATCTCAGATATTCTTTTTGGTGAAAACTACTGCATGGATGGGATAGAGGAGGATTTAGCAGCAAACGACCTTCCTCACTTCAAGTACGCTCCGATCACATCAGCTGATGTTGCACGCAGCTTTTAGAGATATAAAAACTTGTTGGCTGATAACCGCAGATCATTTACATTTGACAACATCAGAATGACATCCGTCGTGCAGTGCAACTCAGAATAAAGTGAACATAAACCTTTTGTTAAGTGCTAGAAATCTATTTTGATTGACTTTTCAGTTTGAGCTTAAGATGTCATTTTTGAAATATTGGTGAGTTTATTATTATAAGATCATTTTCTCCATTTTATAGTGCATTTTTCAAATTTTTAGATAATTTATTAAAGTCATTTTAAACATTTTAAGGGCATTGTTTTATTTCTACGTCATTAACATCTGGGCCCTAGTTATCATGCTTCATGGAACACAATGAACACAACAATTTTGATTTATATCATCAATCTTTGAGGTGCAACAGGCACAAACCACACTCAACATAAATAATAACAGATAAGTAAATTACATCAATGTTCCTCAACACTTTCCCATATCAGGCAAAATTACACAGCCTTCACCAATGGAGGGGATTGGAAGTAAGGAGAGCATTAACACCATATTCCTTTAAAGCTATATTTTTTACATAAACATCAAATACATCAAGATATAAAACTGGATGCATCACTAACCATTTAAAAAGAAATGACTGTGTCCACTTAAACCACAGAAATGATGCTACTGTTATTTATGTAATCAGTTTATCTAAAGGTTAATTCAAATGTCCCTCTATCATATGGTCAATTGTTTCCAGCCCATATGGAAATGATGCAAGTTCATTAAGAGAGTTTAAGACTATTTTTAAAAACTGTTTGTCTGACAAAAATTTCAAATACATGCACAGAGCCATGATACACACAGATGAGCAATTGAAATAGCTACCATTCTGATGAAATGCCACTGTGGTTGGCCCAATGAATGTAGTAGTATGGCGTGGTATGTGACTGTGGTGTCGTTAGATCTTGTATTAGTTGTGTGAATACCATTTAAGCACAAAATGGGTGAGACTCAAGATGTTAACACGTTTCATTATGGCCAGATTGCTGGTGTCTGTTATATGGGCCATTCCATCTCCGAAGTTGCGCAGACTGTGTTTTTCATGGGTATCTAGAGAAAACCATTAATTAGTGGATTTGGGCAAAATCATCCCAATCAGGGTCAACTGATGTGGTTTACAACATGTTGATGACAGGGGGATCTCTGTCTGCTAGCTCTGATGTTAACACATTGATGATGGGTGCCAAACGGAGGCTGCTACACCATGCAGACAAAATACCGGTAGTTCAAGCATCCAAGAAAGAAATTTCACTGCTGCACTCAAACTACTGTAACTCAAAATGTATTAAAGATATCAACCTCAACCTTGGAAGATATACTCACTAGGTTGCTTCGTAGTCTGTATGTTGTGATACCTTTCAAGGCAGTACTGTTTGTGGCTCCATTAAATAGTCTTTCTAAGCACAGTTTAGTGTGAATGCCGCATTTGTGCCATTAGTATACTCATTGTTTTCAAGTATGCAAGGATTTCTCTCTACGGCTACTCCCCATTTAGTGTTAGCGGTTAAACATTAGAAATATCTAATTCACTGTCACTAGGTACCTATTATAACCGGTCTGTACATAACTAACCACAATTATCGGTAGCTGTCGGCAACTGAATATGCCGTGTCATGTTGACATCTGCACGGGTGCTCCAGGGAATAGCTAGAATATCTGACATTATTTAGTCAAATACATGAAGGTTTAAAGAAAGAAAGATGCAGCAATAATTTGTATTCCATGACTAAACCGTTTGGAACTCACAATCTCGTCCACAATTTCATCAATAATCAAGAAAATACCAGGTGCATAAAAGCGAGAATTCTCGTAGCCCGTCACCTACTGTCAGCTGGAAATGACGACGAGAATTCTCAGCGCTCATCACCCATGTGGCACATCAGATAACGAATCTGCATATAAATGTTGAAATAGTTTGTCATCATATAGGGCACGTTGCCATGATTCTCGGCGCGTAAGAACACCCGTGTATATACAAAGTTTCCATGGCTACAAAGACCATACATCGACACTAAAATCTACGATCCCTCTACTCCACGATATGATTAAAAGTAGTTAAAATTATACCTAACAGCACAACAAGCTACAAACGATACCCATGGGTATAATTATTATTTATAAGTTTCATATTCCGTATTGATTGGATTCAATGTAATAGACAAGATGTTCCATCGATCAATACATTTATTGTGAATGAATTATTGCACTAGTACTGGTTTCGGCCTATCTTGGCCATCATCAGCTAGCACACAAATTTACAGTCATAGGACAAAATTACAAAGATGTTACGTAAGAGCATCCAGATGTCTAATGAAAAATGGAAGTAAAATATATTGCAGTATGTTGCGTTAAAATATCTCTGATTAAAAGTGGTGATGGTTAGAATAAACTAAAACCTATTGATTGAGCATGGACATGAGTACATAAACACATTAAAATATATATGCCACATCATAAGACACTAAAAAATATAGCACATTAAACACATTAAAACATGGTATATTTTTAAAACGTCTATTAAAATTTGAGTTCATGTTGCGTTGCATTCATTCTTCAATCCTCTTGTAGTTCTTGTGTTGATTAAGTTGTATAGGTGAATATCGAGAATGTTCTATGGCTGATATACTTTGTATTGGTATGTTATAAGAACTCTTGTCATTAAAATTTGAAAATTGAGTACTGTGCAATTCAACTGTTGATGTAGTCAGGTAAGATTTATATATACAGCAAGATAGGGTTTAATTTCAGAGCAGTAGGTGGTGACACTTCTCTCGTCTATGCACGTTATATGGTTGTTATCTGTAAAGAAAAGCTAATATGAGTATAGCGTATGTATGAAGGAATGCCTGGATGTATGTGTGAAATGAAAAAGTACTTACTGTTGTTGCTGTGAAGGTTGTGTACCGATATGTTTGGAGATTTGTTGTGTTCTGCTACGAGTACGTCTGGGGCTCATGTGAGCTGTGTGGAGGGCTGTTGGTGGAGGGGATGGAGGAGTGGCTATTGTGAAGGTAGGGGCGGGGATAGGTTTGTGATTCGTCGGTTTGTTATGACGTGTGTTTACTAATTTGAGATAGTCATTTTTTATTGCAGGAACGACTTTGTCAAAGATGATACTGGTATTCTCTGTAATGTCGTTAATGTTATGATTGGGGTTAGCGTATTGATCCAAAGAAATATAGAAATCTTCGGTTATGTTGAGCAGGGGGCCCTTAGAGTTTATGTTTAATATCAACATGTCATTATTGATGTCTGTGAAGTTGTGCTTAGATTCTTCTACATGTTGGCTTATTGATGAGAAATGGTTGTGCTTTACTGCATTGGTATGTTCATTATAACAGACGGTGCAGTTTCTGCCTGTACGTCCAATGTAGCTTGTGTCACAGTTGTTACATTTGATGCGGTAGACACCTGATTGGTTGTATTTATTATTATTATTATTATTGATTATTATTGATTATTATATGGGATTTGCAGCTGCAAAGCTGTCCACAAGTGTTCGTGCATTGCTTTATACAGATCCTAGCAAAGAATAATTGAAGAATAATTCCACCAATCATTCCAGGTAGCCTTATGTCAATGTTGTGTCCCCTTTATTCTTTTTATAGTGGAAGCAATTTCTTTTCAGTTTCAACTTAGTAAATCTATAACTGTGAAGTTCTTCAGTCTGTCGACAGACTGGAGAACCTCAATTGTAGATTAATGTTGAACTGGTATAAGCAATCATAGAAGAGCCACTCAAAGTTCAGCTTTGCTGTTTTGCTGCATTTAGATGGTAAGTAAACTCGTGTCCTCATCCTGAGCGGTATAGCTCTTTTCAGGCACACCCCCAATGGAGGTGAGCTACATGTACCATTTCAACCACATACCACCCCTTCTGCCATTCTCAAATTTCTGGCAGTACCGGGAATCAAACTCAAGCCACCGAGGACGGTAGCTAATAGTGCTAACCATTATGCTGCGGAGGCGGAGATTTAGATGGTGTCAGGGTATGGTTTTTGGTTGAACTGAATTACCCGTGATTTTTCCAAGCAAAAACATTTTACTTAAAACAGTCACGTAAGTATTAATGCGGATGAACTTAACGAGTCATGGGTAGATTACGATGATGAAGACCATGGTATCAATGATATTGTCAAGGTGAGACAAAAACATTACAGTGTTGGAGAAAGCTAATAATTAAATTGCATTAGCCGAATTGACATGATATTTCTTACAGTTTATGACGAGACTGGTTATATAACAATGCACATAGTAGCATAGTACATGTATTAGGTCAACCTGCCGAAAGTTTGTTTATATTCATGATATTCTAATACAATATATATTTTTAAAATAATTACAAAAAAAACACACACACACAAGGATTTCTCCTAGAATTCCAGCACGATTTCCTGTCCAAACACCCCCCACCCCCACAAAAGTTTAAATAGTAAACTTTTTATAAGGAGCTGCAGAAATTAAATGAGAAAGCACAGTCGTGATGATTGTGTTTTGATTAGAGTGCTTGATGGTACAGTAAAAGATTTTAATATTCTGATAGTGCAGTACCAGTAATCATATTGTTCATAATTCTGATATACACACTGCATTCTATTCAATACAGCACTGATTTTAATTCATTATATATTTGTATTCTGCAAGTAATAATATGAATCGAGCCACTGGATGCTACTGTAAGAGAAAATGGACGTGGGTGCTTTAAATCAACTTAGGTTGATTAGGTTGACTAGATCCCCAGTAAAGTCTATAGGTCAATTAAATAATGAGACAGCATAGCATTGAAATTTCAAGCAGAAAAGCCTATTTGGTAATTGAGGTGATTAAAGACTATATACGTACAAAATATTTATCGTTTGAAAACGGGAAAGCTTGCTTTTTGGAAAATCCTTTAGATAAAATACAACGAATTATTGGATTCCCTTTAGTGCAAAGGTTATACCACAGGAGGAGAGGACAGCAATAAGATAGGGTTTACTTCAGATCTGAGGTCTGAGGTCTATATCTGAGGCATAAAGAGGCAGAAAGGAATGCATTACTTAAGGATAAACAGATGAAAAATGAGGTTTTTCAACATCAAAGCCACATGTGTATATGTTCAGAGAGGGCAGGTTCAACAGAAATGTATATTGCGCCTGGAAGCTAACCGGATAAGCAATGTTTGAACCAACCTGCATGTGTCTGGTACTGAGAAGGAATCGCATGAGATGACAGCTCACTGTCCTCATTAGTGTCACACTCCGATGATGACTCGACTCTACCCGCTGCAAACACACACATATGAACAATTAAAATGTCCCTTCCAAAATGAAACGACTTCCTTGCATGTAAAACTATTTCTTATTAACAATTTCTGCCTACATTACTAGTTCCCAATAAAACATGAGCGAACATGTCCATTTCATGAGAGTTGTGTTAAGGTTACCAGTATTAATTCTTGCTTTCTATAGTGATTTATATAAAATTAACACCAGTACAGATATGAATTCTCCACAAATTAAGTATTAACTTCTTTCTTAAAGCAAAATATGAAATTTCAAAACACTTGATCAATATTACTTTCTTAAATTTGATTCCGAAGACCAAGAAGAACTATTAATTCACTCCTTTAAGAACGTTTTTACTTCATTTAAGAATTGTTACCACATAAAAATGTCTCCATTCTCCACAGAAACTCTTTCACTATTTAAAAAAGAACGGGGAGGAAAAGTACCTTATCCAAAACTCACAATGACATAACTCAATGATATCCAAGATTATAAACTTCACAATATATATTGTAAATGGAAAACTACACAAGGAAAGGAAAGCATCCATCAGCAGAGCTCAGAATCTTAAGATGATCTCTCATATATTATTATTATTATTATTATTATTATTATTATTATTATTATTATTATTATTATTATTATTATTATTATTATAATCATCATTAATAATGTCAACCTTTTTTTTATAGTAACATAATTTAAGGAGGCTTTAGGGCTGAATAGAACGTTGAACACTATTTTATTCTTTGAAATATTAAAATTACAGCTTCTTCAATTTATGACAGTTTCAACAAAAGAAATTATATTAACAAATTAAGAAAAACCAAGTTCCTTCAAGTTTTAATGAGGGATAAGTCTAACACAAAAGATTTCTCACTATATCTTTATCAATGTAATAAAAATTCTGGTCAATGCAAGTGATATTGTCAATACGGAAGGTGGACTGGAAATAATATACATAATATACTACAGTATATACATTTGATGGCTTTCGATTATGAAATGTATTTAAACTCACGTAAGACGAGCTTGCTTGCAAGATGATCTTTTTCACAACTTTTTAAAAACACACGTAAGTCAATGACAACAAAAGAGTAGATTACTTAAAAGCCAAGTTTCTGAACATTGGTAAATTCCAAAGGGCAACTCTAAATATATGTTCACTTGATAGACACCATTATTAATTTATTACTGATTTATTAAATCAATCAATATCTATTATTATTATTATTATTATTATGTCCTTGATTTTTTTTTTTTTTTTTTTGCTAGGGGCTTTACGTCGCACCGACACAGATAGGTCTTATGGCGACGATGGGATAGGAAAGGCCTAGGAGTTGAAAGGAAGCGGCCGTGGCCTGTTCTTGATATTGAAGAGCAGAATAACTACATTCACATGGATAGTGCTGGCGTTCAGTCAGTGCTGAATATGAATAACTACTAAATACATACTCATCTGTGGTATTGTACAAGGGTGAGAATGAATTCTCATCAGGAAATACAGATGTCTCAAAAGTACATTATATATATGTTCCCATATTTTATAATTCTCTGTGTAACTGAATAAGTGCATTCTCAAAAGTTTTAAGATATTTGACAGAGAATTAACAATCCTTAGGGTAACCCTGACGTAGGTCAGATGAAATGACTCGAGACTGCCAGCAGCCATCCTCAGTGTGCTTCTTCCCCAGCTTTTCCACAGTACAACAGGTTATCAGATATCTTATAATATGTACAAATACACAAAACTCAGGATCAAGATGCCCCTAGTTTCTAAATGAAGCAACAACAGCATGGAGATAAAATACTGTAGTTTCTACACAGATTTTCACACTTGATCATCTCAATTACCATCTTGTTCATTGCTATTCGTAATAATGAAAGCATCACTTCTAATTTCTTAAATGTTAACAATTGTACATTTCAGTGAATAAAAAATAAGTCTGCACAAGGGAATATAAAATATTATTTGGTGTTAAAACCCATCAATGGTCATATGCTTTCCAAACTTTCAATCAACTGCAACATATTCCAGGAGAGGGTACGTACAGTATGAATTCTCCTCCAATTATGCCTATATATTTGTGAACTTGAACACAATTCTTCATTAAAACCTTCTTGACTGGATGTACAAGCATTACTTTTCGATAGATGGCTACGGGAAAGCAAGAAACTAAACACTCTGTACTGATGTTTCTGCAACCCATTGAAATTTTACTGAATTCCACTCCATTTTATGCAACTACCTAAAGCCATGCAAAATTTTTAACAGAATCATTCATCAGAGTAGGTACTTCAGTATAAAGGGGGATAAACAAGAAAAGAAGGTCGCGTCTCTTACAGGAATATGCAGGATAATTCCATAAATTTGTCCCACGATACAGACATTTGTGGCTAAGGGAATCAAAATAAAACTTCAGGTCAGCCATGAAGAATTTCAGTTCTGACACAATGTTTAAAATTTGGTGCATCCTGTATTTGAGAGCTGAGGAGGAAGATAGTTCGTATACAACTCTCTGCTATTCTAAATGGGGTTTCCCACTTCAGATACACGTGAATGTGTATTGGTGCTAAATAATGTATACAGGTCATAGCTGCTTACTGCCAATTCGAGCCACAATTACACCACAACAGACGCTACAGTCACATCATCAGAAGATCCACCAGCAACAAGTTACTCATGTATAACGTAGAGCTACACAATTGTTCAAGGCCATGAGAGAAATAAATTATAGAATGTATGAAAGGAAACTGTAACAACAGAAAAATGTATTTTTTTTAAACACAGTAATTTTCGTATTATTCTATTCAATGGTTCAAGTGTCACTATGGAGGAAAAACTGAACAGGATGAATGCACGCAGGAAGTTTCATGTGAAATTCCCACAACATTTTGTAACATGCCATCTATTGGTAATTAAATGCCTACTTTAAGTTATTCAGCCATTTCTACAGGTCAAACATTAGTGACTATTAAATTTGTTCATAAAATATTACAACTGAACATATGTTCAATAAATGATTTGATGAAAAGTCAAAGTCATCTCCAAACAGGTCACAAAAGCTCTCAGAGGACTTCAAGATGAAGAATTCCACAAACCATAACCTCAGTAGCAAGAGGAATAGAGTGGTTAGCTCCATGCTCCACTACCTTTGCCTCCAGGAATTAACCAGGTACTCATTTCTGGTATATACTGAGTGAACCCCAAGGCCATGTGCCTCTCAAGAAGTAGAAGTCTTGTTTCTATTCTTCTTCAACTTCCTAAAAGGGAACAAAAACCCACATTCTTCCAGGTGAACGGAGCAAACCATTACTGACTTGGCTAGGCAGCCCCATGCAGCATAACATTCTTTAAAATGAGCAGCATACTAGAGTGACCAAGGAGAGTCGAATGGACAATATATGAAGTAGAGATGGGGAGATTCTGAACGAGTGATTCAAAATGAACGAATCATTGCACTGAACGACTGAATCATGATTCAGTGAACGAAATGAATCGACTCGTTTGTGAATCGAAATCTGAATCGAGAGATGGCAGCTGCAACACCGCAACTCGTTCCTTGGTTTCTCGTTCGTTCTGATTCATACCGCCAAATTGGGTATCCACCATTTTCTTAATCAATGACAACTTGTGAAAAAGACTCTGTTATTTTGTATTTAACCTGAACTAAAAGTCTGGTCCACAAGTCAAATACACCTAACCTAACCTTACAGGAAAATTTTCTTTTTTAATAAGAAATTATCACGTAGTTTCAAGTCACTTCTCAGAACTTTTAATATACACTCAACTTCCAGCTCGTTGCGAAATGTTAGGTTAAGTTTACTTTAAGGTTCCCGTTCACGTTCTTGTTCTTGTTCTCGTGAACTAACGTGTGAAACATGGCCACAAAAATGTTCATATCTACTATAAATTTCAAATTCGATTCTCGTATAGTTTTGAATGGTAGCTACTTAAAATTGGAAACGATTAGTCAGACAGTTGTGTGGCATTTTTCAACTGTAAACTCTAAAATGAATATTACTCTTGTTAAAATGCTATCAATTATTATTATTATACCTTGTCATTTCACTTCTTGTAACCTGTAAAGATGTAAAGCAGTAGCAGTTATACAGAACATAACGGAACGGTTCATCTGAGTCCATGGTTTCGCTTTCGGCTCTCCGTCACGTGGTATTGGAATGAACAAATTAAATGTACGAATCATTTTAGTGAATCGGTTCTTGTAAAAGAATCAGATTCCTCATCTCTAATTATGGAGATATCGTAATTCTGTTCTCATAGAAATGTTCAAAATAAGTTTCTCTGAGTAATTATTAGGTTTTGGAAGTTTGTCACCTAAGGAAATATAAAATACGCAAGCAAATATGCCCTGAAAACTAGTCAAATATGACCTTAAAATAAAGTATTAGTATGCTTTTTGGTATCTGTTGGCATAGTTTGTAAAGCATCACGTTCTCAGAATCACATCTTCTAAACCTGCTATCTATCTGTTTTGGAAAAACGAAAGAAAAATACATCTAGCACACTATTTTGAAATCCTTTGTTTGAAACTGGATACAGATAACATGTACCTCGTTAAAAACGATGCCTCAATTTAAATTAAAAGCTCAAAATATAACCAAATATCACGTCACTAAAATGAATAAAATATGACCAAAATAGTAAAAATGGACAAAATATGTATTTATATGCAACATAAATTTGCTTTAAATGGGGTCAGAGACCCATCATTCACAGTTATTTTTCAGATTTCAGGTAAAATGAGCTCAGGAAAGAAATATCACTTTTCCTTAACATCCGAAACTTAGTGATTGTTATCCAAGGTAAGTGCAGAGACATAATGCAATCATGTGTAATAAGTCCGCACTCATACATTACCTACTGAACATCCTTTTAAGAACAAGAGAAAAGGGTCTCCAAAAGTCATAAATGAGGCAAATAGGATAACAGCAGTTATTATTTGCCTGAAATATTAAGTAGTTTTAGGCACCTAAAAGTAAAGCAAAGCCAAGCCATCTCTGTCCAGGCAGCACTCAAGATGAATCAAAGTATCTCAAGTATTTTCGTTTTTCTTTTCATACTTGGTCGCTTCCATGAGTGAAGCCTCTGTGGCTCAGGTGGCAGTGCACCAGCTTCTCACCGCTGGGTTCCGTGGTTCAAATCCCGGTCACTCCATGTGAGATTTGTGCTGGACAAAGTGAAGGTGGGACAGGTTTTTCTCCAGGTACTCCAGTTTTCCCTGTCACCTTTCATTCCAACAACACTCTCCAATATCATATCATTTCATTTCATCTGTCGGCCATTAATCATTGCCCCAGAGGAGTGCGACAGCCTTTGGCAACCGGCACAATCCCTATCCTCGCCGTTAGATGGGGGCTTCATTCATTCTATTCCTGACCCGGTCAAATGACTGGAAACGGGTTGAGATTTTCATTTTTCCCTTCCATGAGTAAATTTAGAATTCAGTATCATTTCGGTTATTCACTGTAGGAGAACTTTAGTCTTTTGAATAAATAAACTCATGTTTTACTTATTGGCTGTAAGAATTGCAATGAAGAATTGAAATACAATACAGACAGGACAAATAAATCATCTCCTAGAACAGTCTATTAATCAAGATATGATATATGCAAATCAGATAATGCAGGGGATGAATGAGGCATTATTGGACTGCAAGAGTAAAACTTATTCTTCATGGTTTATGAAATAATTGTGTTAAAACCCATCAATGCTCATATTCTCAAACTACAAAATATTGGTGCTTTGAGTATCAGGGCACTTAACATCTCTAACTTCTTGAAGAATGCTGTGCTTTACATTCTTTGCTTAACAAGGACAGCAGTTTTTTTTCCCCCTAAAGATGCTGGATATAAGATCTGTCTATAGTTTATCTCCAAATGCTCCAGATAATACAATTAATATTATATTTTCCATAGATTAACATCCAATATCACCTATTACTACTATAATGATAATTATCATCGTCTGGCTTCAGTAACAGAGTTGCAAACCTGAAGTGGTGCCATCTACGTGGCCTGCTGACCAATTCTGACATTCTGTCTGTGCTACTATGTAGCAACGAAACATGGAGAGCCAGGATTTTGACCACCATTCAAAAATCAACTACCTCAGTCATGATAGAACCTGTGAACTTGGGATTGTGAGTTAGG
This sequence comes from Anabrus simplex, assembly GCF_040414725.1. Lineage (NCBI taxonomy): Eukaryota > Metazoa > Arthropoda > Insecta > Orthoptera > Tettigoniidae > Anabrus > Anabrus simplex. The sequence goes on along the minus strand of NC_090266.1, from coordinate 1,033,938,967 downwards.
CACTCGCCTACTAATCCACCGAGACAGCAAGCTGTTACTGCTGTAATCGCAGAACATCATTCAATATGCACAGAGGAATGTCATAAAATACAGTTTTTGATTAAAATTGCTCTCTCTAATCAACAAGAGCACCATTTTTTCACTGTTCCTTGTACCTCGAAGACTAAAGTCCTTTCATGTAGAAGTAACATAGGTCCATTCCACCCTGCAATTCCAGAAATTAATCTGTGTGAAAGAACAGGACATGTGCACTTCACCTGAAAGCCCGAACTAAGCAAGTTACAACAGTTGAATCATGACAGATCTCAGCACACACATACTGTCATTCTGCAACATTCAAATACTGGGCATTCACTTAGTAAGTTTGTAGACTGCAGGGTCCCCTCTTGCAAATTATCCCTCCCATTCAACACAGTGACCAGCTGACAGAACGCACACCATTGCCAAAGGGAACCTACCAACTTAAGTAATCAAATTTACTTTACAGAAGACAGTGGAAGTAATTAGACACATTGCAATATCCGCTTTAGCACAAGGTAGGAAGAATTACTACAGAAGAGCTCAGAATGTGTACAAGTGTTGAGAGTTTTGATTAGGTGAACAAGGCTGCTGAATAAACATACTACATGAAAGCTATGAATGTGTTTAAATATAGTTATGGCTAGAGAATTCATCATTTGACAATTCAAGTGCAACTAAAGCCTAACAGAATGACAAACACCACTTAGACTACAAATCATACTACCATATAATCCCATGATCTACAAATGCTTATCAGACAGATATATAAATTTCCAAGAAATTTAAAATATATTAAAGAAGGCATTCTTTACGACTGGCCCTTGGGAAAAATGGCTTGTCTTTTAGCATGTTAGGGTATATGCTCCCCCATACCTGAGACATGCTACTTCGTAGAAAAACTGTCAATCATAACTCTTCAAATCAATCTTCTGGAAGAGTTTTTGTATGTGAGCTTGTTACATGAGAGAGAGAATGTGTATGCGCATGTGAGAAATCTACTTTTAATCAAAATTATTTTTTAATTAAGTTTTACAAACAGGATTTTACCTTCCAATTGCACCATAGCAGTAACCTGGATGAGGTATATAGACAATATCCTAACTATATCTTCACTGTGTCTACATAATGAACCATAAAATTTCCTCAGTACATCAGCCCCCATAAAAGGTCATCATCATTCAGATTCTACTTTTGCATTAAACTGAAGCTGAGCGAGTGAATGAATGGTTAAATGATGCAGGTTCCTGTAGTCAGTTTGTGAACAAAAGGCAATGGTTCTATGGTCCAATACAGAGTGGTAAAAGTCAGAATTCCAAAGTTATACTGAACCATTGACCTCAATGTTCGGCCCTTAAAAATAACTGCTGCCACCACCACCACCACCACCACTACCTTACAGATTATGAGCAAGAACCTCTGACTGAAGTCCCCCTTATGCTTCAGACAACTAGGACTATGTAATCCCCTGGTGGAGTCTAAACAGTTAAGAGTTAAGATCTTGCAAGGACTGCTTCGTAGACACTCACCAAAGCACACTTGCAATGTTTTGATCTGGAATTCAATGATACAGCATCAATGTGTCAACACGACTATTAGTGGAAATAAAATATAGGTACCGGGTTGTGTTAGAAAACAATGCGACTGGATATGTTTGGAAATTGAAAAATTTGAGTTAGGTGAGAGAAAAAAAAAGCAAGTATGAGATATAGTTTTAAACAGGAATCAAGAGAAGTAGTGCAGAGTGGGATAGATTATTCATCAGGAAAACCCTAGCATGCAACACAGGTTTCAATAGGCACATAGCTGATCCAGTGATGTGGATAAATTTAAAGGGTAGAAGATTTAAAACTAGGACTGCCTGAGTGCATCCATCATATCAAGGAGCAGATGAAGATGAGGTACTGTTCAGTGTTAATGGATGATTTCAATGCAAGGACTGGTTATAGAACAGAAGGGTACAGAGAAGGTAACAAGTTCATCATTAACCCGTTCACTCTGGTTGACTGCTATAGCAGTCGGAAGGGAGCTGTGTCGTGCAACAGGTGGACTGCTGTAGCAGTCATGCTGGAGCCGTGCCTCATAGCCGGTCGACTGCTGTAGAAGTCTTGTGTTTTTCGGCTGTTTTCCAAATCACTACGACAGACTGCTGTGGAAGTTCGGCCTTGGAGGTCTCTCGAGGCTGTCTTGGGAGTCCATAGTTACGGCTGTGATCACCAGATGACAGGAGTAACCAGTTTCAGAGACGAAAGCAATGTGTCTCGTATGCTACTCACTTCGCGCCTAGTTGATCCCCTGTGATGACGTGCTTTTGCTTTTTGACTCACCTTTCAACTGCTTTGAAATTGTGAAAGGTGTGATGACATAGGAAAGATATACTGTGGAGGAGGCTCCTGCCCTCATACTGGATAATGACTTTGAAGAAGATGACTGTGATAGTGATCAGACATCTCATTATGGTGATGGAACGACTTCAATCACACCTTCTACTTCATGTTTTCTACTTCAGTTACCGCTTTGTCGCCTAAAAGGTTGGTGTACTTCGATGATTCGACTGAAGATGAAGATAGTGAGGATGAATATAAGGTGTCTGAACCACTGAGCAGAAAACTAATCGGAAAAAGTAGAACCTGAATCCGAACAAACGCAAATTCGATGCAGCTAATTCTGGATTGAAAAGTTTAGTGGGCAATGCTAGCATGATAAGTTTCTTTCAGCTGTTTTTTAACTCGAGTATCATAACTCTTCTGTGCAAGGAGAATGAAAAGCATTTCACCGAACATGCATTACAAATAAAATACTTTTAAACTCTGCCTGTCCTCCACTCAAGTCACGTCATGAGCCGACTGCGGACTGGACAGCGGAGCGAGACAAGTATCCCATAAAGCGGGCTCGGTGAACCACCCGCTGCTCGCATCCAGAGGGTCACGCCACCATACTCCCTATGCCGGAGTGAAAGGATTAAGGATGTCCTTCAACCATATCCGACACTTCCAACATCTGCATAACATATCCTAAATCCATCCAATATCAAAGTTAAGCTGGAAAGACAGCAATGTAGGATAATTTTATTAGCGATCTACCTCCTTTTTACAAAATACTCCTGAAATCTTATAAAATACCATTAATCACAACTACAAATTCACTGCATTGGCTCAGTTATACCTTGATACAATTTCTACTATCATGCTGCCACTCTGAGATTATATAGTACATGCTATTCTCTTATGATCAAGGTTAAAGAATCAAATCCAACCGCTAGAAATTTTTACCACTGGAATTTTTGCCCGGGAAAGGGATTTCTATACTAGTAAGAGATGAACCATTGTAAATACATTCTTCATGCATGAGGGAGGCTACACCTGAGAGGATACAGGTACCAGATTCATAATCATTGAATTTAGGAAACCTGTAAGGAAAATATGTATGTCTACCTGTTAGTCCTGTTTCCTAATACGGGGTCGGGAATGATGTAAGATGAAATTTAAGGCATGTTTTAATGGCCTGATGCCAACTTTAGTTTGGAGCTAATGAAGATTAAATGAATGAGGGTGAATGAAACTGGGTAAGGAGGTGGAAGGAATGAGCTGTGGCCTATGAATAGGAACTGTTCGAGCATTTGCCTGGAAGTGAAAATGGAAAACCACAGGAAACCATTCTCAGGACAGCCGACAGTGGGGTTCAAACGTATTCATTTCCCATATGCAGAGCTTTGCTCTACAGCCACTCTGTTCGGTAAACCTTTCAGGAAACTTAATTAAAAAATTGAGATTTTTCATCTGTTTAACTTATGGCTTATTATGATTCATAATAATGATGTTATTGCTTTTTACGTCCCACTAACTACTTTTGACGGTTTTTAAAGATGCCAGGGTAGCGGAATTTTGTCACGCTGGAACTGTTTTACATGCCAGTGAATCTACCGACATAAGGCTGATGCATTTGAGCACCTTATAATACCACCAGACTGAGCCAGGATCAAACCTGCTAAGTTGAAGTCAGAAGGCCAGCACCCTAAACGTTTGAGCCACTCAGCCCAACTTGTTATGATTCCTAACAGATCTGAACATGTGTGCCAATTAGAAACTCTGTTCAGTTACTAACAAAATTAGGGTAGGAGTGGGGACACCACTTCCTGCCCTATATGCAGCTGTAAGTAATGTAGTTTTATTTCTTATACTTGTTCAAACCATATCTTCAAGGTATATTTAAGACCAAGTAATTTTGTTGTTTTGTCCTTTAAAGTAACGATCATCAACTTCACCACTATACAAAATATTCAGTCACAGATGTGCAATGTGATGCCCAAAATGGGTCAAAGATATCTCAACAGAACTTCCAGTGCATGCAGACCCTCCACTGCAATAGTCTTGTTTCTGATGTATAAATCAACACAAAAGGATTTAATTTTACAAGCTTTGGACAACATGGTCATCAGCATTATGCAGTTATACATGAGAAAAATCCAGTCTTCTAATTCGTATTACAGTGATTTCATTTTTAAAAATCTTTTTATTTCTTTGCTAGATATCCCACTAACTCACAGGTTTTTTGGCAATAAATTACAGTGATGTCTCTTTACACGTGTATTTAAAGCCAGAAATGGGAAGAAGCTGCATTAGTGCCTCAGAAAAGCACTATAGAAGGTACTATCTTAAAATGTCAAAACAAACAAGTATCATATGTATAATGAAGACTAATCAAGACAGAACTTAAAATTCGATCCTTAACAGGTCTACAAATAATGGTCAACACCTTGAACATACTGAGCTATTTTGGGTAGCTGATTCATCAGTCAGCACTCCATCCACAAGTTTTCTTCATATTTATACAATCAAGGTTTCTTCATATTTACCACCAATGAACCAAAGTCTTGGCGTGTGTGAGTGCAGAAATATTTCATGAAGAAACCATCATCCATGTAGCTGCATGCATATAAATCAACCGATGTCCTTAACTGTGACAACCATACTCCAGACTATGCCCTCATTCACAATTTCTGATCACCCATTTCCACAGCAGAACAGTCAAGTCTGCTAGGGGTTAGAACTAGAAAGATGCAGCATTCATAGGTCCGTGGTTCGGACCTTAACATTGACAGCAACTACCCTGGGAGTGGCTTTATCCAAGTTATCTCCACACTACTCCAAGAGAATGATTGAATAGTAGCTATTTCAATTTCAGGAGTGTCTACCCCAATCCTTATAACATTTCCACACAGGAATGACCTTGTAATTAACATAAATTCGGACAATGTACACTCTCAGAAGTACATGGGGCTCATGATTAAAAAAATGTGAGTGCAGAAATATTTCATGAAGAAACCATCATCCATGTAGCTGCATGCATATAAATCAACCGATGTTCTTAACTGCGATAACCATACTCCAGACTATGCCTTCATTCACAATTTCTGATCATGCACTTTCACAGCAGAACAGTCAAGTCTGCTAGGTGTTAGAACTAGAAAGATGGTGATCGATAGTAAATTAATTATACCATTTAGTTCTAGTGCAGAGAACACACATCGAAGTCCGATGCCAGCAAGAATGTCAATATGGTCTATTACACCATCTTTGACTTCAGGTATTGGGCCATTGTAATTAGCAATGATCATCTGATATAGCTTTCAACCTAGATTCTCTCTACATGCTGTTGATAGCATTTCTGAGTTCATAAGCAATGCAATAATCAATCGCATTTCTGAGTTCATAAGCAATGCAATAATCAATCTTTTACCAATCCTTTCTCAATGACATTACCTTGATACAAAGATTTCACACCTGTAGCTCTTGGTTGAACCGTGTCATACTGCTCTTGTGCACCTATGAATATCTTCAATGATTGGGATCACAAGCTTATGGCTTAGGCAAGAATTACATGGGGCTCATGATAAAAAAAATTTGAGTGTAGAAATCTTTCATGAAGAAACCATCATCCATCAGCTTGGGGTCTGAAATTATTGCTGCGAATGAATGGGCACTTATACTGTAATTTACACTTTTTTTTGTGCTGCCTTTTATAAATGCTGCAATCAATAGGAATTTTCCTCTGCTCATACAATACACAGGAGTCGATGAAGCTATTATACAATGTTACCACCAAATTTGAAATCTTCTGTGATAATTTTATCTAGTCCAGTAACCTTTCCATCTTCTCATATGTTTGATGGTCAAGTCAATCCTCTTCATTAGATGATCCATTTTAACATACAAGGGTCAAACCTGGTGATAGCCCGAGATGTTCTAGGTCCACATCTAGCATGGTAGGAGGAGAACAGCTGAACAGGGTTTCAAAATGTAGTTCAAGAGAACTGCGGTAAAGTCTTTTGCATATTTAGCAGCAGTATTAAAGGTATAGAAAATAGTTCTGGTACTTACACTCAGAAACTAATTCTATCTGATGCTACAGTACTAATTCCATCTGATGCTACAGTACTCCAGAAAACCTCCCCATCATTTTCTAGCATTTTTCCCTTATTTGCTTATACAGTTCTTACTCTGCTGTTGGATTAGTTACCTTCGCCATGCTACGCTGCAGGATAAGGTCAATGATCTCACCAGTAATCCTCTTTTGGTGTTCACGCTTCTCCGTTCCTGGACATATGGCTGCCACTGCCTCCTTGACAGTTTCTCTTTTCACTGTCCAGTGTCCATCAACATCTTCAGTAAGCTGGAGTGCCTTGAAATGGTTCTGAAGCTTGGGGTCTGAAATTATTCCTGCAACAGTGGAGACTACAGGGGATTAAGCTGAAGATCCCCATTATGCTCTTTTACATCTGATTTAAAAAAGTGATGACCCTAGCAGTACATATGGAACCACACTTAGATGTTATTCAGAAGTTCCGTAGATTTGAGAAATAAAATGTTTGATTCGCAAGCATTAAAAGTATATTTCTATGTAACTATGTCTTACCAAGGAATGATGGTTAGAGCATGATTTTATGAGCTATTTCATTGTATTTACTTCACACTTTCAGGGAAAACTATAAAATTCAATTTCAAACACTTTTGTGGCACTTTACAATTCCAGATTTTAAAAAGTTAAATGACGGTTGCAGAAGAGATTCCATATTCAATGTAAATGAACTCTATCTCATATTCCCGTATAGCATCACTAACCATTTTACATATACTTGCTGTTAGTTTACGCCAGTGCATTTGTTTTGAGAAAGTTACTTTCTGCTAAGAATACTTCTTTTCCCCAGGTACGTGAAATATATGCCTTTCAGATTTCAAAACAATAAAAATGATTAATCCTCTATTAAACTGAAAACATTTCTTTACTTTGCACACACTAAAAACAGCCCATTTGGAAATCTAAATTCACACAAACTTCACTCATTTATCATTGTTCACCTCTCCTTTTACAATGACAATTAATACTGCTTAGTATACTAACTGATGGTCAAAGTCAAACCTCCTGAATGATAAATAGCAAGAAGCCAGTGATTAAGTAAATCTTCTATCATGACCCTGAGATCCAAAGTAAAGTACAATATGGACTCAAAAAATCCAATATCTTCTCATAGTCTGTCCTAAGTTACATTTCAGAATACACTCGCACTTAGGCCAGAATGTGTTAAAGGTAAATACATCACGTATATAACATAATGAACAGACAAACTTGTTACCTACATTACTGACTCCCCATCTGGTAATCATAGAAAACCATACTTATATAATGCATGGGTACAAATAAAATTCTATTTATAAATTAAAGGCTTCAACACTGACATCTGTTCTATAGTGATGACAAAATTTAATGGTAAATTAATTACCTTGTTGGAGTGCTCTCAACCATTTGGGAACAGCCATCCTCAGCAACTGACCCCCAGTACAGAACACTTAAGGAGACACTCCGGAGATAAAAATATATTTTTACCTAATGTATGGATTTTCACGAAACTTTGTGGGAATGTCACCAATATAAAAGTAGAGATATCACGAACATTTCTTTCATATACAATTAATAGATTTTCCAAAATAAATTTTTGTTTCAGAAAGTTTTCATTCCACTTTGTTCATGAAATTTCATTAACACATTAATGTAAATTCGTAACTAGGTAGATAATACTTCAGGTATAATAAAATATGTAAAGTATTGACAAGGCGGGAAAGTGTTCTATAGAAATTTAATATAAGTCAATACGGACAGGATTAACCAACATGGTTAAAATAATCAATTCGATTTTTCTGTACATAATTTATAGAAGGAGATATATCATACTAAAGTTTGTGTAACATTTACATTCTAAAATTTTGGACTTAAAAATCCCTACTACTCGAAAAAATTCTGCAATCAAAAATTTCATATGCCGGTTTCTTGATATAGCTTTGATACATATACCATACAAATTTTGTTACATTTGGCAGAATATTATGGGAGAAAAATGGGACTTAAATGTAAAATTACAATTGGCAAACAAAGCATTATTACAGTGATAAATTGTCTGAATTCAGCGGAATAACTTTGTGACAAGGAAAAAGAAACTCTATCCTTTCAATTTCAGTCATTTAAAAAAATTCACCAAACTGACCAAAATATCAATTTTTATCTCCGGAGTGAAATGAAATGGCATATGGCTTTTAGTACCCGGAGTGTCCGAGGAAATGTTCGGCTCGCCAGGTGCAGCTCCTTCGATTTGACACCCGTAGGCAACCTATGAACTGTGATGAGGATGAAATGATGATGAAGACAACACGTACACCCAGCCCCCGTGCCTGAGAAATTAATCAATGATGGTTAAAATTCCCAACCCTGCCGGGAATCGAACCTGGGAACCCTGTGGCCAAGGACCAACGACAGTAGAGGATATGCAACATCATATTACTGCGGCGTGTGCGGCAATATCTGTAGAAACACTGCAGACCGTGCAACACTCTCTTGTTACCTGATTCCAAAAGTGTATTGATGCAAACGGAGGGCACTTCGAACATCTGTTGAAGTGACGCGGTTTCATTGGACAAGACGCTACTGGTGATTTGTGGGTGCATTTTCAATGCCAGATGTACTGCACAACAATGAAGTTTCTAAGGGCTATAGGCCACTAGTAAATGTGTTTAGAAAAGTGGAACCAAGTGTGTTATCACTAGTTGTAGCTCTAGTTGTCATTTTGCTAGAATAAACATACATGTTCCATTTAAGAAAGCGCAACTTGGAGTTGGAGGCGTTATTTGTTTGCCTTTGTGGATTGTGCGTGCCTTCTCATTGTATGAGCCCCTGACATGGGTACGTTCCTGGCCAATTGGAATTTTCATATTTTGTTTCATTTCGGAGATATTTGGGGTCGCGGAGTTGGGTGGGACATCCTGTATATAAAAGAACATGTCCTGACTGATTCATCATCGCTGAGCCAAAACTACTGGACATAAAGAAATGGAATTTTGAGGATACATTTATATTACAATGTAGGTGCTCGCACAGAGATGATTTTGGGATATTCCGTCGCTAAGGGGGTGAATTTTTAAAATGAGTGTACCTGTATCTCAAAAACTTTAAAAGTTTACGTGTGTAAAAATTGGTATTTGGAATCTCCTTTAAAAATAAAGAAATACATATTTTTTAGTTTTTGGAAAATCCCACTAGGAGGGATGAAAAATGATGAAAAATGGTTGAATGCCTTTAATGACGATACTTATCTCTCAGAAACTGAAGATATTACAGACCTGAAAATTGGTATTTGGGATGTCCTTTAAAAATAAAGAAACACATATTTTTTGTTTTTGGAAAATCCAATTAATGGGGGTTAAACAGGAGTGTCAAATTGGGGTGAATTTTTAGAAAGAATATATCTAAAATATATCTCTGAAACGTAAAATGTTACAGACGTAAGAATTGGTATTGGGAATCTCCTGCAAAAGTAAAGAAACACAGGTGATTTGCTTTTGGAAACTCCACTTAAGGGGAGCTAAAAGGGGGTGAAATTTTAAAATGAGCATTTCTATAGTACATCTCAAAAACTTAACATGTTACAGAAGTGAAATATGGCATTTCTATCTCTATTAAAAATAAAGAAACGTGTATTTTTTGTTTTCGGAAAAAACACATGAGGGGGTAAAAGTGACTGAAAATTGGGTCGAATGCTTTTAATTAGGATACTGATATCTCAAAAACTGCAGATGTTACAGTTATGAAATTTGGTATATGGAATCTCTTTTTAAGAAAAGAAATACAAATTTTTTTGTTTCGGAAATCAACTTAAATTGATTAGTTGAATTATTTGTATGAAGATCCTATTATCTCAAAAACGAAAGATTTTGCAGGCGTGAAAATTCCTATTTGGAATCTCCTTTAAAAGTAAAGAAACACATTTTCGGAAAATGCAGTGAAAGGGAAGGGAGGTGAAAGAGTCAAAAAATTAATTGAATTGATTGTATGAGGATACTTACATCTAATAAAAACTAATGTTGTTACAGACGTGAAAACTGGCATTTGGATCTCCTTTAAAAACAAAGAAAAACGCGTTTTGGGGGGAAATCATGTTGTGGGGGGGCGGGGGTGAAAAGGAGTTGAATTCCTTTTATGAGGGCACATATCTCAAAAACTGAAGAGATTAGAGTCGTGATAATTGGTATTGAGAAGATCCTTTACTATTAAAGAAACAAGTATTTTTTGCCGGAAAATTCACTTAAGGGTGAGTGTGAAAGGAAGTGAAAAAAAGTTAATTCTTTTTATGGGGATACTTATATCTCAAAACTGAAGGTAACAGATGTGAATATTGGTATTTGGAATCTCCTTTCAACATAAAGAAACACACCTTCTTTTTGGCGGGGGGGGAATCAATTTAACGGCGGTGGGGTGAAAAAGGAGTTGAGACCAATTGATTTTACTGTTCATAATGTAATGTTTCTGATCATAAACTGATCATTTCTAATCTTTCCTGGGTTCATTTTCAAGAGCCATCTTTTCCTTTGAAGAACTTAAAAGTCAGATTACAGTAGATTCTCCTGGCATATAAATTTAAATTTAAACACATTTGAAATAAACGATATGAATGATACAGACTGTGCAATTGTTCACCTCTATAATACGGTCAATAATGCACGGAAGTATATCATTCGTATTGCCAGAAATCCCGTACACTTGCCTACGCATGACAATGGTGCTGGTCACATTGTCAGCAATGACAATGACAGCAGATGTAATTTACTGCCAAGTAGCAGTTTTTGCATCTTGCTGCGGGGTCCAGAATATCAATAATAATAATAACCTAAATTCAACTAATATCACCCACCCTAATGATGATGATGATGATGACAATAATAATAATAATAATAATAATAATAATAATGATAATAATAATAATGTTCTGGACCGTCGTCAATGACATTTTGGGGATACATTCATATTAAAATGTAGGTGCTCGCTAAGGGAGGATTTTTGGATATTGTTTGGATATTGTAAAATGATGATATATATCCCAAAAACTTAAAAGTTTACAGATGGAAAAATTGGTATTTGGAATCTTTTTTTGTTTTTGGAAAATCCCGTTAAGGGGGGTGAAAAAATGGGGAAAAGGGGTTGAACACCTTTTATGAGGAGACATATCTCCAAACTGAAAATTGAAATCTGGAATTTCCTTTGAAAATAAAGAAACAGGTATTTTTGTGTTTTGGGATAATCAGATGAATAGGGGGTGACCAGGAGTGACAAACGGAGTGAATTTTTAAAAAGACTATATGTGCAAATTATCTCAGACACGTAACATATTACAGATTTGAAAACTGGTATTTGGAATTTCCTGTAAAAGTAAAGAGACAAATACTTTTTTTCGGAAAATCCACTTAAGGGGAACTGAAAAAGGGGTGAATTTTTAAAATTAGTGTTTCTACAGTATATCTCAAAAACTTAACATGTTGCAGACGTGAAAATTGGTATTTGGAATCTCCTTTTAAAATAAAGGAACATGCATTTGGTGGGGGAATCAACTTGCTAGGGGGGGGGGGGGGAGAGAGAGATGAAAACAGAGATAAATTCCTTTTACGAGGATACATACATCTCAAAAACTGGAGATGTTACAGTCGTGATAATTGGTATTTGGAAGCTCTTTTAAAGAAATGGGTACTGTTTGTTTTTGGAAAATTCACTTGAGTGGGGAGTGTGAAAGGAAGTAAAAAAATTGAATTCTTTTTCAGGAGAAACTTATATCTCAAAACTGAAGGTTACAGACGTGGAAATAGGTATTTGGAATCTCCTTAAAAAAATAAACAAACATGCATTTTTGGGGAGGGGGAATCAACTTAATGGGTAGGAAGGGGGGGTGGGGGTGAAAAAGGAGTTGAATTACTTTTATGAGTATACTTATATCTCAAAAACTGAAGATGTTACAGACGTGGAAATTAGTATTTGGAATCTCCTTTAAAAATAATCACTTGAGAGAAGACTGTTTCTCACATGTACAGTTCTATGTTGCATGGTCGTTTAGCCCCAAAAGGTAATACCACAAACATGGTTTACAAAGAATTACTGGGGTAAATGAAACTCAATTTTTGGGCGAGTTTTTATACTTAAGGAATTTTCAGATAATGTCTTAATACAATGCCGAGGAGTGATTACTTTGATCAAATTACGAAATCCACGTGAGTGAAGCTGCGGGTAATTGCTAGTTGAGTCATATAGCTCCACTTTTATTACATCATTATTTACTTTAATATTAGGATCGTCCTGCTACCTGCTACCGTATGTGATAGTAGACGGTACTACCTGAGATTGTCTGGCCGAGGATCAAGCGGCCATTACCAAACTTGGCATCCAAATGGGGGACCAACGGCTACGGGTGAAGGAGTCCTCCATTTGGAGGCCAGGTGAAATGATTGTGTAGTAGGAAATGAAACATAAATTCACCAGAAAGAACATGGTCAATGCCATAGATGGCGGAAGAGGACCCCAGTCCCAACGGCAGATAAAAAGAGGAATTTCTCCTGTCAGCAATGTCTGTACTTCAGTGAAGTGGTTGCAAAAGGCCATTTGTAGTCCTGAGGAAAGACCTAAAGTTACCCCTAGCAGTACGTATAAAATGCCTCTGGGTGTGGCGGCCCCACCGTAAAAATAGCCTATGCATGTTATGGTACTTCTAAACTTGCCTCGGAAAAGGTTAGAGCATACCCTGCAAGCAACGCCCAGTTCCTTGGGTAGTGGGGGAACTGTGAAAAATGGGTGACGAGTAACCAACATCATGAACGTAGGCATAATCAACCTTATGACCCTGACATGAAAGACAGAAGAAGTAGTGGGTTTTATGTAGAAAGAGGGATAGAAATGATGGGGATGAGCAAAGTTAAATGGAAAGGAAATACAGTATACTGGAATGGTGGCAGAGAGGCTAAAATGGTTTCGGCCTGATAATTTCAAAACAGCTGGAGGAGTATGTGAATACAGTTGAGGACATCAGTGACCAGGGTAAGGAAAATTAGACTGAGAATGAGGAACGAAATGAAGGACTTCATACAAAGGTATGCACCACAGACAGGGAACAAAGAGGAGGATATTCAGCAATTCCTAGAGAAACTACAAAAAGAGATAATTGATGTGTAAGTAGTTATAATTGGAGACTTACATGCACAGGTGAAAAACGAAAGACAAGGAAAAGAAGTAGTAACTGAACCATACGTATGTGGTAAAAGGAATGAAGAAGTGCGACTAGTTCAGTTTTGTGAGAGGAATGGTATGAGTGTGGGCCACAAATGGTTTCGGAAGAAAAACAGCAAGAAAAATTACAAGACATGGCTAAGGTGACAAAAGAATAAAATCAGAATTGATTACTTTCTTGTGGAAAGGTCAAATCACAGGCAGTTGATGGATGTAACAAGCTTTACCAGGAGAAGCATTCGATGTAGATCATACTGTGATGATAGCTAAAATGAGTGTAGAAAATGGAAAAATTAAAGGAGATAAAATATAGTAAAATAAAAGATAGTAAAATAAAAGTGATAGGGTAGATCATGGGAGACTACTAGCAAAAATGAGTGCAATTGGACTTGATTGAATGGGTGGCTATGTTTCTAGAAAATAGAAATCAGAGAATTAGAGTACGCGAAGCTTCATCTGTCCCTGTAATAATTAAGAGGGGAATTCCTCAAGGTAGTATTATTGGACCTTTATGTTTTCTTATACATATCTATTTGCTTTACATCGTACCGACACAGATAGGTCTTATGGCGACAATGGGATAGGGAAGGCCTAGGAATGAGAAGAAAGCGGCCTTGGCCTTAATTAAGGTACAGCCTGGTGTGAAAATGGGAAACCATGGAAAACCATCTTCAGGGCTGCCGACAATGGGGTTCGATCTACTACCCGATTACTGGATATTAGCCACATGTAAGCGACTGCAGCTATCGAGCGTGGTCTTATATATTTCAATGATATGTATAAAGAAGTGGAATCAGGGAAAAGGCTTTCTGGAGATGATGTTTTTCTGTACAGTGTAATAAATAACTTACAAGACTGTGAGCAACTGCAAAATGAGCTCGATAATGTTGTGAGATGGACAGTAGGCAATGGATGATGATAAAGGGGGTTAAAAGTTAGGTGGTGAGTTTCACAAATAGGAAAAGTCCTCTCACTTTTAATTACTGCGTTGATGGGGTGAAAGTTCCCTTTGGAGGTCATTGTAAGTACCTAGGTGTCAATATAAGAAAATATCTGCATTGGGGTAATCACATAAATATGATTGTAAATAAAGGATACAGATCTCTGCACATGGTTATGGCGGAATTTAGGGGTTGCAGTAAGGATGTAAAGGAGAGGGCAAATAAGTCTCTGGTAAGACCCCAACTAGAGTTTGGTTCCAGTATATGGGACCCTCACCAGGATTACTTGATTCAAGAACTAGAAAATATCCAAAGAAATGCAGCTTGATTACTTCTGGGTGATTTCCAACAAAAGAGTCGAGACAAAGTCACCTCCGTACAGGCCATGAAGGCCCTTGGAGAAGTGGAAGGTAAAGGCTTCCACCATTGTTAACCTCGGCACATGATGGGGTAGAGTGGTTAGCTCTACGCCCGGCCGATTTTGCCCCCAGGAATTAACCTGGTACTCATATTTGGTGTAGGCTGAGTGAACCTCAGGGCCATATCCACCGCCGGAAGTGGAAATCTTGTTTCTTAAATTTTACGACTTCCTGAAGGGAATTGTAACCCACGTCCTTCCGGACAAACCGAGCACGCCTTTACCGCCTCGGCCAGGCAGCCCCTCCAACAAAAGAGTAGCATTTCAAAAATGTTGCAAAGTTTGGGCTGGGAAGACTTAGGAGAAAGGAGACAAGCTGCACGACTAAGTGGTATGTAGGATGCTAAATAGTTTATTATGCCACCTATTCAATGCATTAGAAATTTTAAACATTTAGGAATTTATCATTATTTCCATTAGAGACATGTTTTGCCCTTCTTTGAGGGCATCATCAGTCATGGTACTACCTCAAGGCATAAATCATGTACGTGATTTGTAATTACTAAGATATAATATTGACATATTACAGTGGGAAAGTCAACAGAAAAACAATGTTCAATGATGATATAGATAACAATATATCAGCCGTTGGCTGTAAATTATCAGTTGTGAAGAATAACAGCGTCAAACGCTAGGGTATGTCCTACAAAGGATGACTTAATATATTAACATGGGGCAGTTTAAGGGAAAGATAAGTGACTTGCACTAATAGGTAAGACCACAGGGTATTTGACAGTGTCCAGCAGCAGTGGTCCATATGAAGTATTGACGTTACATTATCAGAAATGTTGGTAACTGTTATTAAAATTTCATTAAGAAACAGTGTTCATTGAGAAAACAATGTTTATTAATATATGGAGTTAAAAGGGGGTTATATTAACTTATTTATAGACACAGTAGTCGGCACCAATGCGTAAAACGACAGGGTATTATAGCAGTGTCCAGCAGTGGTGGTCCGAAGAATCATTGACACTACTCTATTAGAAAATCTTAGAAAATTATAAAGCTTATATATATATTTACATGGAATCCATTTGGGGAGAAAGGGTACAAAGTGTCTGGCACCAATGTTCATAACAATAATTTACTGCCGTTGGTTGACGATCACAGTGTGACAGGGCAACTACACAGTAATATTTACGTTATTCTATTGAACAGTTGGGAAATTACAGGCTTATAATACATAATACATATTTACAAGTGGTATGTTCTGAGCTGTCAGTGGAAAGATAGCGTGGAATGACATCAGTAGACGAATAAGTTTGAGTGGTGTCTTTAAAAGTAGGAAAGATCACAATATGAAGATAAAGTTGCAATTCAAGAGGACAAATTGGAGCAAATATTCGTTTATAGGAAGAGGAGTTAGGGATTGGAATAACTTACCAAGGGAGATGTTCAATAAACTTCCAATTTCTTTGCAATCATTTAAGAAAAGGCTAGGAAAACTACAGATAGGGAATCTGCCACCTGGGTGACTGTCCTAAATGCAGATCAGTAGCGACTGATTGAGTGAAAAGGTACGAGAATTTATAAGAAGAATTTCTAAGAGGCTGAAACAGCAAATTCCAGTTACTGAAACAGGAAATGTGGAAGACGAATAGTCCTACTTCAAAAGGGCATTTGTAAGTAGGGCAGGTCTGTGGTAGAACATACGAGTGTGAAAGAAAAGGAGACACTGTGGTGGAATGAAAAGGTGAGAGACATGGTGAAAGAAAAGAAGAAAACATGGCAAGAATGGAACAGAGAGAATAATTAAAAAACAAAAGAAAGTATATTGAAAACAATGGGAAGTATCTTGAAAACAAAAGAAAATGTAAGTAATTGGTAAGAGAAGAAAAGCTGGGAAGAATTTACACAAAAGACTGAAACAGGTGCAGCTGGCAGTAAAAGAATGCTGTATGGAATTATACGAAGTAATAGGAATGAAAGAGTTTATACAAAGCTAATGGAAGAGCAAGATGAGAGTTGGTAACATATCCAGGAGAAATAAAGAGAAGATGGAAGGAGTATTTTGATCAAATTCTGCAGAATGTGAGAAATTGTGCAAAGGTACGGTAGTAGTAAGTAGACAACCGATCTTAGGCAAAAATCTATATTGTTTCTGAAGAAAAAAAATTCACAGCCTGTTTCCAGTCATTCAATCAGGTCAGGAATGGAATGAATGGAAGCCCCCATCTAGCGGCAAGGATAGGAAATGTGCCGGCTGCCGAAGCCTGTCGCACTGTTTCTTAAGAGATAACTTAAAATGAAGTTGTATTTACATGTTTCATATATAAGATTAGAAATGGTGATCCCATTGCGGCTGAAAATGCCTAAATTGACATTAGAATCTGCATTTGCTTATATTCATATAATTCCTGTTTTTTTTCCCGAAATCGATTAAATATCCTTTTATTTTATTCTGAGAAACTGAAATATTTGCTGACTCATTGCCTTATCTTGAACAGTATATTTTTGAAATACTCTACAAACAAAATCTTAAAATCGGGAAGCTGTAAATAATACTCCCCCCCTCCCCCCACAGTAAACACGCTCTTAGTCTGTTGGAAACAAAACTCTCAAGTTTCATTCTCAAAGAACATTTCAGTTGTCCGTTTATTCAGTGTGAATTATGCAGAAAAGTGTCAGGTTCCAAGTAGTCTTTAATTAAAGAGTGGTTACAGAGGTTTCCCCATTTCACATTGGATGTTAAGATTATAAGCTGCAGAAAAGAAGTGACTGAAATGTGTTTTATATTTTGCCCGAATAAGTTATTAACAATTTAGCAAAATAAAAATGGTATTTTAATTGATACTTATTCATTATTCTCCTCCTTTCCACTTATCCAGCTCCTGTCAGGTCAGGACATTTATGGGATTTCTCCACCTTCCACCACCTCTTCCATCATTTTGTCCCAGTCCAGGTTTCTTCTTGCACTCCTCTTTATTGAATAGATCCACCTTGTTCTCGGGCTCCCTCTCACTCTCTTTCACTCAAACAGCATCTGTTTTGGTATTCTTTCCTCCACCATCCTCTCTCTATACACAACCAAACCATCTTAGTTTACTTCTATCAATTCTCTCATTTAGGTTTCCCATTACAACATTCTTTCTCACATCTTCATTTCTCAATCTGTCCTTCCTTGTCTTTCCTTTCATAGTTCTTAGGTATATAATTTCACTGGCTTGACTTCTACTCTCCTCCCTACTTGTCACTGTCCAGGTCTCAGCCGCATATGTCAATATGGGAGCATAATACATTTTGTACATTATCTCTGTACACTTTCTTGGTACTTCCTTACTCAAGACAAGGTTTCTTACACTCTGATACACTGACTGACAGAGCAAATGCAACACCAAGAAGGAGTGGTCAGAACTTTATGCCAATTGCAGGGTAGACTGACGTCACTGAGGTATGCTCGTGATGTGAAATGCGCTGCTGTGCTGCGCACATAGCGAACGATAAATGGGACACGGCGTTGGCGAATGGCCCACTTCGTACTGTGATTTCTCAGCCGACAGTCATTGTAGAACGTGTTGTCGTGTGCCACAGGACACGTGTATAGCTAAGAATGCCAGGCCGCCGTCAACGGAGGCATTTCCAGCAGACAGACGACTTTACGAGGGGTATGGTGATCGGGCTGAGAAGGGCAGCTTGGTCGCTTCGTCAAATCGCAGCCGATACCCATAGGGATGTGTCCACGGTGCAGCGCCTGTGGCGAAGATGGTTGGCGCAGGGACATGTGGCACGTGCGAGGGGTCCAGGCGCAGCCCGAGTGACGTCAGCACGCGAGGATCGGCGCATTCGCCGCCAAGCGGTGGCAGCCCCGCACGCCACGTCAACCGCCATTCTTCAGCATGTGCAAGACACCCTGGCTGTTCCAATATCGACCAGAACAATTTCCCGTCGATTGGTTGAAGGAGGCCTGCACTCCCGGCGTCCGCTCAGAAGACTACCATTGACTCCATAGCATAGACGTGCACGCCTGGCATGGTGCCGGGCTAGAGCGACTTGGATGAGGGAATGGCGGAACGTCGTGTTCTCCGATGAGTCACGCTTCTGTTCTGTCAGTGATAGTCACCCCAAACGAGTGTGGCGTCGGCGTGGAGAAAGGTCAAATCCGGCAGTAACTGTGGAGCGCCCTACCGCTAGACAACGCGGCATCATGGTTTGGGGCGCTATTGCGTATGATTCCACGTCACCTCTAGTGCGTATTCAAGGCACGTTAAATGCCCACCGCTACGTGCAGCATGTGCTGCGGCCAGTGGCACTCCCGTACCTTCAGGGGCTGCCCAATGCTCTGTTTCAGCAGGATAATGCCCGCCCACACACTGCTCGCATCTCCCAATAGGCTCTACGAGGTGTACAGATGCTTCCGTGGCCAGCGTACTCTCCGGATCTCTCACCAGTCGAACACGTGTGGGATCTCATTGGACGCCGTTTGCAAACTCTGCCCCAGCCTCGTACAGACGACCAACTGTGGCAAATGGTTGACAGAGAATGGAGAACCATCCCTCAGGACACCATCCGCACTCTTATTGACTCTGTACCTCGACGTGTTTCTGCGTGCATCGCCGCTCGCGGTGGTCCTACATCCTACTGAGTTGATGCCGTGCGCATTGTGTAACCTGCATATCGGTTTGAAATAAACATCAATTATTCGTCCGTGCCGTCTCTGTTTTTTCCCCAACTTTCATCCCTTTCGAACCACTCCTTCTTGGTGTTGCATTTGCTCTGTCAGTCAGTGTATAATGCACTGCCCTGTTGCAACCTCCTGCTAATCTCCAAGTCCAGCCTTGTATTCTACATTAATTCATTCCTAGGTATTTGAAACTGTCAACAATTTCAAGGCTTTGACAACCAATTATCAAGACTTCCCCTTGATATCACCATGGTCTTGCTTTTCTCCACGCTGACTTTCATACCATACTTTTCCATTTCCTTGTTCAGTGCAACAAGTTGTTCTTGTACTTCTTTGCTTTTTGTTCCCCAGACCACAATATCATCTGCAAATATTAATAACTTCATCACTATTCCCACATGCTTCCTTTGTCTCCTTTACAATTTTGTCCCATAACCATTAGAAACAAAAAAGGCAACAGCACACTCCCCTGTCTTAGTGCACTTTCATTTCTAAACCATTTTGTCTTCCCAAACAGTGAAAAAACACACACATACACAAAAAATTATTTTATTTTTGACTTCATTCAAGAGATCAACGATTTTTATACGAACTCTTAAGTTCTTCCTCAATATTAAGGACAAACAAAACAACTATTAATGCAATTCAGAAAAGCATTATAAAGGAAACTTTTAGAGAGGGAGAAAGAGAGAGTGTGTCATAAAATTACTTTCTTAACTATTTGTGTTTTTAGTGCAAGTTAGGTCAATATGAGGAATTTTTGTTTATGACGTCAAATTCACTGATGAGAGTGGGTCATCTCTCAAAACACGTACATATAATAACTGTGCAAACTAATGAGTTTATAATAAATATTGAAAGGCCGGACCTAACAACTACCCGTGTACGTTACCACCAGGTCCATACACTTTAATACCATGTACCGGTAAGTATGCTCCTCTAAATGTTTTCTTGTTTTGGTTTGTTTTTATCTTTTATGAATTTTTATATTTTTGGTAGTAGATATGTTTTATTATTTCCTTTGTTTTTACCGTCACCTCTCCAACTGCATCACTTGGAGACTATGGTGAGTGTGTTTCTCACGTATGCTTAGTGGCCTCTTTAGTGATGTGGATGAGGGTTTGAACTCATCATCTCCCAAACGCAAGCTTGCATTTGCATGACCCCAACCACACAGTCAACTCACTCGGTAAACCGGATTGCTTCTGGACATCATCAGAGTTAACAGAGCACTTGTATGACAAGAATGTACGACATGGTGTCGAATAAACATTTTCCCCCCACCACCCTCAAGAAATTCTGATTACTGCTGCCAGATTTGAATCCATGATCTTTGAATCGATAGGCTGACACTCTACTCTACTACTTATCTACAAAGGCAGCTTTTTCATCTGGTAATTCACTTTTTTACAGTTTATCAACAACAGCAACAATAAGGTCCAACTTTTAATTAATTAATTAATTAGTTAATTACTATTGTTGGCTAAACCACCAACCAAAGAATGCAAATTTTCTGAAAGTTGAAGAACTGTTGGAATATGTTCAGGCTCTACGTACCAATGGACATTTAGTTACCCATGAAATTATGCAATTTAAAGCACACACAATAGCCATGAAACTCAGCATCAGTTTCTCAGATTTCAGAGTGAGCAAGGGCTGGATGGCTGGATTTACAGTGAAATAACTTCTCACTGAGATGCTGAACATCACTGTTCCAAAGAATGTCAGTAGATCACAATGAAAATATCAAACCTTCCCTGATACATTATTAGAAAGTGACAAGGCATACTTGTTTTCATAAACAGACAATGTCGATCAGACGCCAGTGAATTTCAACATGCCAGAGAATCAAACAATTAAAGGGAAGTGTAAATCAAGCACTGTTGAGCAAACTACAGGGAGTGAGAAACAAAGATGCACAGTCCTGCTTGCAGGAACTGCGGATGGAAAGAAAACTATACTGAAGATTAAACTTCCACATGGGATACACATGGGATATTTAGCAGATGACACGAAGCAGCCGTTGACTGACAAGAAGACTGATCTGGCAGTTATTCCAGGTGGTGTAACATCTGTACAGCAGCCTGTTCAAGAACAACTTGCATAAAATTTATCATAACAAGATGGCTGAAAGTGTGCAAAAGCTTACTCCAGGAGGCAAGATACATAGGCCATCAGTGGAAATTGTGTGCGACTGGATTTTGCGTGCATGGAACCTGATTGTGTAAGTTTCAAGAAAACAGAAATCTCAAACACGTTTGATGGAAGTGAAGATGACTACTTACACGATGACAGCAGTTCTCCAGATTCTTATAGCAGAGACTATGAAGACGTGGAAAATCAGGTATGAGATTAATATTACAGTATTTTAATTTTCCAATACTTTGTACCTAATGTGATAACATATTGAGTGATTTTGTTGTCTTTTGGTCCAGTTGTCCACACTATGACAGGGCAGCAGTGGAGGTGGACAAGTAGTTCACTGCCTGTACTTTATGGGCTTTATGAATCTGTGTAAATGAAATATTGTGCAGTGGAACAGAGCATATTTATTTAAAATATTGTGTAATAAATTCAAAACATCATGCAATACCATACATAATTTTATGGCATCAACCAAGCTGTACAGAGACCGAGTGGAATGGTCGCGTGCGTTAATGCACTACAGCTATGCAGCCGAACTCCGCATTTGGGAGGCGAATCCTTTCAAACCCCAGTGTCAGCTGTCCTGAGAACAGTTTTCTGTGGTTTCCCATTTTCATTTCCAGGCAGATGCTGGGACAGATCTCATTCATAGGCCACAGCAGATTCTTTCCACCCACTTAGCAAATTTAATTTACCATCATTCATTTCATTTTCATAAGCTCTTGAACGGAGGTTGGCATCCTGAAGGGCATCCGGCCATACAATCACCTCACCTCATCCGCATATCAGAAAGTGTGACTACGGGGTAGACGTATCCCAGGTGTATGGAGATTTAGTTACCTGTAGAATAGTCTTCCACTGATCAACTTAGGGCCAGTTCTACCACCTATTGGTAAAGTAGCGCTTATCTTGGCCACCGCGTAAAAGGATATTTCTGTTCGACCACTCCCGGTTAGCACTATCGGCAGCATAAATCGTAGTTGCCTAGCGTGTAATTTATCGGCCACTTCGAGGGCCCGATAAGACTTTACCTGCTGGGCAAGTTTTGAGAGCTGAACATTAGCCATATTTCTGGTGACATACAGCTCAAATTAGCTTATTATATTGACAAAAGCAGGATACTGTAACAGTGATAGATATTCTATTGCAGGATTTTGAACATTAATGCTTCAGTTGAGTTGCAACGGTCACATCAGCCTCTGGCATCGACAGCATCGGGGTCACATTTTGTGTGTCAAGCTTTCGCAAAGAAACTCTACAAGGATATAAAACCAAAACCTATTTGAAAATCATCTCAAATGGGCTTTAATTTCCTAATTTTAATTTTTCAGTTCTCAGACACCAGGTATAACTTAGTATATGTGTCTCAATTACTTTAATCATTCTCATAGTGTAATTGGCTAATGCGGTCGCTTCGTAATATAAGGTATGCAGGTTCGAGTCTTCCTTATGCCGAATACTTTTATTTTTATTATTAGTGTTGTATTCATCTGTAAGCTTCTTTTCATACGTTCTTTTGTTAATATATTTCACTGAAATGTTTAATCACAATATTGTATCCACTAGGAAAATGCTTTATATGTGTGCTACTTATAGAAAGTGATGTTATGATTAAATCCAATCATCATTACAGTAGTAAAGCTTATAGCGTATAGGACTGTTGCCCAGGTAGCAGATTTCCTATCAGTTGTTTACCTAGTTTTCTCGCAAATGTTTTCAAAGAAATTGGAAACTGTTCCATTCCCAAATTCGTCTTCCTATGAATGGATATTTACCCCAATTAGTTATTTACATTTACAGTATCTTCCAACTTTACCTTCATAAAGTTAAATATCATAATGAAATGCATTATCAATAAATGGAAGCATGTGGAATGAAATGAGGTCACAGAGCTAGTTGCAAATAGAGGTTCATGGAGATTCTTAATTCACAGAAGCCTGCAGATAGAATGCTCAAAGGCAATAAATCTATAAGAAAGATGTGTGTATATACGTATATGGAAGCGCGTAAAAGAGAGTTAAGAACAGCAGCAGAGAACGAAAATAAATTTTTAAATCTAAATTAGAAAGACAAAGATAACCTGCCAGCATACCTTCTATTACGTAGTGAGCAACTTGACCAAACTACTACGAGAATACTTTCCAAAATGTTGCCTTACATAACAGGTTATAACTGGCATAAGAAAAAGTAATAGAGATTTTAATCCCAATTAGGTATTGGTCTTGAAGCTCGTAGATTAACCTCACAAAAGCTTGACATAAATTGCTGTCCATAGCTCTTAGGACTCCACTTATTAAGCCTAATTCACACGGGGATAGTTTACTGGAGTATTTGAAACCTCTAAAATTGAAGCCAATTCTTTTAATCGGGCGGGGAAAGTGCTTATTAAATGTCTTTAGAAGAGTGCGTAAACTTCAATGGTTTAATATGGTAATTCACTAGTAACTGTCTGTGAATTTACATTCAGTTTATTGATGTGGAGATGTCAAGTGCACAAATACAAGCATGCATACAGCTGATTTGCACATTGCTGTTGCATAAATTACAAAACTGTCTTAAAAAGAAGAAGAATAGGGAAACTAGGGTTAAAGGCTGGAGTAGTAGAAGGCTTTGGATGGTGCATCTAACAACTTGTTGGAAAAACTAGTGGGGCAAGATTTGTTAGCTTATAGGAACCATAAAATTTCATATTGATCATAAAAAATGCCAATAAACTGCAATATTTGGTTTGCATTCCAGTTATTATTAGGAGCATTCATTATTATATACCAACAAACATACCAAAAATCTCCAGAAAAATGCACGTGTTCTGTTTTCAAGTTGATTTACCTACAAGTCGGGGTTCAGGCAGGGCAACTACTGGAGTCAAGTCAGTCACGTGAAGGGAAAGTGGACGCAAAAGCTGAGTGCTCGACAACTGAAATTTACTTGCAAGGAAATTTACAACTTGACTGTTCTCAATCATATGTGGAAATTTTAAGGAAAGTCAACTTGCTTCAAGTATGTGACTCCAGTAAACTATCTCCATGTGAATTAAGCTTTAGGCTTGTTGGTGATAACCAGCAGATGCAAGCACAGGAAAATAAGACAATCAAAATGAGCTTCATACATCTAATAATAGATAACACCTCAGTCGAAAACGAGAAGTCACTGAAAATCAATCTAGCCAACCCCATATATCGGTGTTTAGTTCCGGGTAGCTACCTAGGGCTTGCGCAAAGGTGGCTGCAAGCAAGCCGAAGTACCAGCTGATTTACACCCCCAGGTAGTTTACCTCCCGCGCAGTTGCCAGCCAGTTTACCAGCAGATGGCATAATTCCTGCACCCAAGTTTTTAGTCGTAATATTCAAAGAAAATGGTGTGAAAATTATGCCATTAAATATGGTGTTTAGTGACCTCTGTTTTGAAGGTTATGCTTTTCATCATCATATGCTTGTGAAAATGAAAACCTACAATCTGTTTTCTAGTCATTTGACCGGGTCAGGGATGTAATTAATGAAACATATATAGGCTGTTATTACAATGGGGTCGCGACTCCCAAGGTGATTTATTAATGAGTGATAAATGCTATGAAATGATAATAGAGAGTGTTGCTGGATTATGAAAGATGACAGGGAAAACCGGAGAACCCGGAGAAAAACCTGTCCCGCCTCCTCTTTGTCCAGCACAAGTTTCACATGGAGTGACCAGGATTTGAACCACGGTATCCAGTGGTGAGAGGCCGACGCGCTGCCATCTGAGCCACGGAGACTCTCATCATATGCTTGTAATGGATCAAATTCAATTGTTCCAAGAAACAATATAAACAACAGAGAGGAATGATCAATCCCCACACAAGTTTCATTCTACATTTCTGAGATGGAGACGGAAGGAATAATTTCTTGCATTGCAGGTCCAAAAGAAACTGAACCTCTTAGAAGATTCTGACTGCATCAGCAAAGAATAATAATAATGTTATTGTTTTTACGTCCCACTAACTACTTTTTGATGGTTTTCAGAGATGACAAGGTGCCAGAATGTTGTACCGCAGGAGTTCTTTTACATGCCAGTAAATTTATCGACACAAGGCTGACATATTTGAGCACCCTCAAATACCACCGGACTGAGCCAGGATTGAACCTGCCAAGTTGGGGTCAAAAGGCCAACGCCACAACCGTCTGAGCCAATCAGCCCAGCCAGCAAAGAAGAATTTCTAGTCATGATTAATACTCTCTATAAGACATGATTGGAATACGCCTACCTTATGAAATGAAAAGCTAGTTATCAATCAATCAATCAATCAATCAATCAATCAATCAATCAATCAATCAATACTGATCTGCATTTAGGGCAGTCGCCCAGGTGTCAGATTCCCTATCTGTTGTTTTCCTAGCCTTTTCTTAAATGATTATTGCAAAGAAATTGGAAAATTATTGAACATTTCCCTTGGTAAGTTATTCCAATCCCTAACTCCCCTTCCTATAAATGAATATTTGCCCCAATTTGTGATCTTGAATTCCAACTTTATCTTCATATTGTGATCTTTCCTACTTTTAAAGACGCCACTCAAACTTATTCGTCTACTAATGTCATTCCACGCCATCTCTCCAC
The DNA here is from genome assembly GCF_040414725.1 of Anabrus simplex. Taxonomy (NCBI): domain Eukaryota; kingdom Metazoa; phylum Arthropoda; class Insecta; order Orthoptera; family Tettigoniidae; genus Anabrus; species Anabrus simplex. The sequence continues at coordinate 1,033,912,644 of NC_090266.1, read as the reverse complement.
TGACAGCTCAGAACATACCACTTAGTCGAGCAGCTCGTCTTCTTTCTCCCAATTCTTCCCAGCCCAAACTTTACAACATTTTTGTAACGCTACTCTTTTGTCAGAAATCACCCAGAAAAAATCTGGCTGCTTTTCTTTGGATTTTTTTCCAGTTCTTGAATCAGGTAATCCTGGTGAGGGTTCCATACACTGGAACCATACTCTAGTTGGGGTCTTACCAGAGACTTTCACCCCATCAATGCAGTAATTAACACTCAAGAGGACTTTTCCTATTTGTGAAACAACCTGACTCTTAACCCCATTTATCAACATACCGTTGCCTGCTGTCCATCTCACAACATTATCGAGGTCCCGTTGCAGTTGCTCACAATCTTGTAACTTATTTATTACTCTATACAGAATAGCAGCATCTGCAAAAAGCCTTACCTCTGATTCCACTTCTTTACTCATATCATTTATATATATAAGAAAACATAAAGGTCCAATAATACTGCCCTGAGGAATTCCCCTCCTAATTATTACAGGGTCAGATAAAGCTTTGCCTACTCTAATTCTCTGAGATCTATTTTCTAGAAATATAGCAACCCATTCAATCACTCTTTTGTCTAGTCCAATTGCACTCATTTTTGCCAGTAGTCTCCCATGATCCACCCTATCAAATGTTTTAGACAGGTCAATCACAATACAGTCCATTTGACCTCCTGAATCCAAGATATCCGCTATATCTTGCTGGAATCCTACAAGTTGAATAATTTTTCCTAAAACCAAACTGCCTTCTATCGAACCAGTTATTAATTTCACAAACATGTCTAATATAATCAGAAAGAATGCCTTCCCAAAGCTTACATGCAACGCATGTCAAACTTACTGGCCTGTAATTTTCAGCTTTATGTCTATCACCCTTTCCTTCATATACACAGGGGCTACTATAGCAACTCGCCATTCATTTGGTATAGCTCCTTCAACCAAACAATAATCAAATAAGTACTTCAGATATGGTACTATATCCCAACCCATTGTCTTTAGTATATCCCCAGAAATCTTATCAACTCCAGCTGCTCTTCCAGCCTGCAACTTTTGTATCTTATTGTAAATGTCATTGTTATCATATGTAAATTTTAATATTTCTTCAGCATTAGTCTCCTTCTCTATCTGGATATTATCCTTGTAACCCAATCTTTGCATACTGCTGACTGAATACTTCTGCCTTTTGAAGATCCTCACATACACACTCCCCTTGTTCATTAATTATTCCTGGAATGTCCTTCTTGGAACCTGTTTTTGCCTTAAAATACCTATACATACCCTTTCATTTATCACTAAAATTTGTATGACTGCCAATTATGCTTGTCATCATGTTATTCTTAGCTGCCTTCTTTGCTAGATTCAATTTCCTAGCAAGTTCCTTCAATTTCTCCTTACTTCCACAGCCATTTTTGACTCTATTTCTTTCCAATCTTCACCTCCTTCTTAGTCTCTTATTTTCTCTATTATAATAAGGTGGGTCTTAACCATTTCTTATCACCTTTAAAGGTACAAACCTGTTTTCACATTCCTCAACAACTACTTTAAACCCATCCCAGAGACTGTTTACATTTTTATTTACCGTTTTCCAATGATCATAGTTACTTTTTTTAAACTACCTCATGCCTGCTTTATCAGCCATATGGTACTGCCTCATAGTCCTACTTTGAAGACCTTCCTTTCTAACACATTTATTTTTAACTACGACATTCATTGTACTGTATCAAAGTTATGGTGCAAGCTGAGAAATTTCAGTGGCTACTTCTTGAAAGTATGCCTAGTTGGCCTGACATTCGGAACAGTACTTCCACAATTAGTAGTAGTTTCATAAAAGCTAATAACTGGACTAGTTCAAATTCAGAAGTAAGATTGCATGATCAGTGGCAATGCATACAAGGAATCTTAACACAACTCCAAGAAAGGAATGGAGAAAAACTACAATCTGTTCGGCATACAGAAAAATATACCATAACTTCATTTCTTTTTAATAGAACCAACTTAATGAAAACTAAAAACAACTTCATCAAATATTTTAGTTGCTAATACAGTAAACAAATTTATTGAAATTCATACATCTGGACCAATCCTTTTGCATACTTTAAAAATAAAAAGAATTGGATAAAGACAAAGAAGAAATTTGTATGCAAGGCCTTACTATTCAAATTCAAGCAAATATTAAATGTTCTTTGGAATGTATAGATAAAAATTCAATCATTTGCATTCCAAAATCACAATGAATGATTATGTATTTACCAAATGTTCCCAACAGAAAACCTCTTTGTGGGATATACAGGGTGGCTGGAAAAAACATGAACCGGGTATGTAAGTGCTAGAAGGTTGGTTATAGTGATAAATATTATTTAAAATTGATATCTTGCACTGCTGTTGTTTTATCAGCTGCTGAACTTAGCCAATCAGATCGCTCCGCGGGCGAATTAAACTGGGCTTTGTGAAACGATGCTAAATATGCACATGGCTGAAGACTGGCTTGAGCGCACCAACAGAAGAAGAACAACTTCACCCGGGGAGGAATTTAAACAAGGGCCTCCGAGCAAACAAGATTGTGCCATAGCAAGTATGCTATGGTGACACCGGCTGAAACACGTGGTGTGAGTGTTTGATGCTGATTTCTCCACATGGCTCTCAAGCCGGTCTTAAGACACATGCAGATTTAGCAACATTGCCTCGCAAAGCCCATTTGAATTTACCGGCGAAGCGATCTGATTGGCTAACTTCAGAAACTGATAAAACGACAATGGCGCGAGATACTGAATTTGCAAATTATTCATCAGTATGACCAACTATCTAACGCTCATATACCTGATTCACGTTGCTTCCAACCACCCAATACACGGACCTTTCCATCTACCCTCTAGTTTACCTTATGGAAAAATGCAAGTTCTTTGCTGGTCTGGAAACTTCAGTATTAATAATATTGGGGCCGATACAAATCTGCACTTTCATAAAGAAGATACAGAGCTTAACAACAGCTTTTATGAAAGTGTGTTATTATGGTAGGAACACTGCAATGCAACATATTAATTTACATTATATCGTAGATTTTCTGAATTATGGTAGCCAGTTACGAATAATGGTAGCTAAAGGGGAACCTCTATTATCCCTTCCCAGAATCTATGTTTTCCTGGATTATTCGTTCAAATTGCACTGTCTCATGAGCATCCAAATTAAATCATGATTTTAAAATTCTGCATTATCCGTTCCTTGAAGACACTATTTTTTGCATTTTGGAATGATACTACGACTGAGAGATTGAGAACAGAGTTAAAAGTGAGTGAAGAAAGTATAAGGGTTGAAAGTGAAAGGATGTTGGAAGTAGGGGATGTGGATGAAGTTTTAAAACTAATAGAACGCCCAGTATGGAAGGTGGGTAAGAAGCGAGGATAAGAGAAGAGAAAGACAGGAACATAGGCACGGGGTGGTTTGATGAAGAGTGTAAGAGGAAACAAGAGGTTGTAATGTCAGCTCTAGCGGACTTTAAGAAAGGAGGGGAACAAGGGAAAAGAGAGGAATATTGTAAATTAAGAAGAGATTACAAGAAGTTACTAAATGAGAAAAAAAAAAATGTTGGAAAGAGGCGGAAGCTGAGAGAGTGAACAGATACTGTAAAGAGAAAAGATTTGATAGGGTTTGGGAAACTATAAATAAGATAAAGAGAACTAGATCGACAGGGGGAGGAACAATGATAGCAGAAAATGAGTGGATAGGATATTTTGCAGAGCTTTTGGGTGGGAGGGGAGAAGGACAGGAGGGTATGGAAAAGACGTATATTGTAAAAGAAGTACAAATAGGAGTACAGTTACTAGATGAGGAGATAACAAGTCAGGAAATAGCCAGGGTGTTAAGTAAAATAAAAACCAAAACAGCGGGTGGGGCAAATGGTATTACTAACAGGATATGGAAGGAAGTAGGAGCAAATGAAGTAATGCTGAAAGTGATGGTGAAATTTTTTAACAAGATATGGGAAACGAATAAATTCCCTAGCGAGTGGAGAAAAGGAGTACTTTGTCCTATATACAAGAATAAAGGAAGTCGAAGTGATCCAAACAACTATAGAGGAATAACACTCCTGGACTCGCCGTCGAAGGTATATACAGGAATTCTAGCTAATAGGATTATAAATTGGGCAGAGAAATATGGAAGGATTTCGGACTAGGAATTCTAGCTAATAGGATTATAAATTGGACAGAGAAATATGGAAGGATTTCGGACTATCAAAATGGGTTTCGAAAAGAGAAAAATACTGTGGATAATGTATGTATTCTGGATAATTTAATTACGAAGTATGTGAAAATAGCAGGGAAGAGATTATATATAGCAGCAATAGAGAAAGCCTTCGATGCAGTGAATAGGGAGGCGTTATTTACTAGATTAAGAGAGGTTGGGTTATCGAAGAAAATGAGACTGGCAATAGAAGGAATATATGAGAAAGTATTGGTGATGATTAAACTACAAGGGGGTGGGTTGAGTAAGTGCATGGAATCGAAGAGGGGTGTGAGGCAGGGTTGTAAGCTGTCACCGATATTATTTCTATTGTTTATAAATAATATATTAGATAGACATGGAGGCGAGAGATGGCAATGCCCTTGGATTGGGAAGAGGGAGATACCGGGGCTGCTATTTGCAGACGATTTACTGATCTTGGCATTAACAGCAAAGGGATTGCAAGAAGGGCTAAATGAGGTAATGGAATATACTAGAAGATGGGCGCTCAAAATAAATGTACGGAAGACGCAGATAATGATATGTAGGAAGAGGAAAGCCAAAAAAGAAAAGAAATTCTGGACAGTCGAGCAGCAAGAAATCAGACCAGGTAAAAAAATGGAGTATTTAGGAGTTATAATTAGTAGTAATGGTTCGTGGGAAAATCAGTGCAGAATAGCCAAATATAAAGGGAGGGGAGCACTGGCAGTAGTGGGGATATTAGAAAATAAATTCCCGGATATAAAGTACAAAATACAGAGATTGGTGTTCCAATCAATGGTTAAAGGAAAAATGTTATATGGGGTAGAAATATGGGGATTGGAGGAAAGTAGAAAAGAACTAAATCAGGTGGTGGCAAAATTTAGTAAGATTATTATGGGGGTCCCAAACTGTACTGCAAATGTGGGGGCTAGATTAGTATGTAAAGAATCGATAGACATTACTATAGCCAAGAAGGTGATGAAGTATTGGATGAGATTGGAAGAAGGGAAAGGAGGGAATTTAATTCAAGAGACGTATAGGTTCCAGAAAAATATGGAGAACAAGAGGTATTGGGTGAATAAGTGCAAAAATAAATTACGAAAACTAGGGTTAGGAGATATAGGATATGAGAGATATAGGATATGAGAGATGGAGTGAGAAGAAGGAATGGGTATGGAGAAGGGTTATAAGGAGAGTTGCCGATATAGAGAGACAGAGTTTAATAATGGAATGTAGAGAAAGAGCCTCACTATCAGTATTAAACAAATTGTTAGAAACCATGAACCCGAAAATTGAAGTTGAGGACAGGAAGGGCAAAAGAGGTCTATACTGGTGGATTTTTGGAATTCCAAGAAATAGAGGGTGGATAGGTAGAGAAAATGCGGGTAGATGTATTCTGTGTGGAGAAAGATGGTCGGACCTACATATATTTATCGAATGTAGGGAGTTAGAGGAGTTGAAAAAGAAAGTGTTGAGTAAAAAAGAGATAGAAAAAGTAGAAAAAATTGAAAGGATGACGGTATGGCTAGCCAGAGAATGGGGAAGAGGAACAAATATTTCCAAATATTTAAATATGGTTAGAATTAGATTTATAAATAAATTAAGAGAATAAGGGGTAGAAGAGGGTTACAGAGGAAGGAGAGGAAAGAGGTAGACGAAACTGCTAGGTTATGAAAACAACTTTTATTACAATAAGAGGAGTTTGGAATATAATCTGAGGAGATTGTGTGATGAAAAGAAGATTTGTATATACTGGAAGAGGAGTGCATACGTGAGAGAACATAGGGGGCAGCTAATGTAGTTAGAAAAAATAAAAATAAAAGGACGATAATAGTGTAAAGTATCGAGTGGTAATAGCAGGAAAGAGTCGGGATGAGTTGATAACACAATAGAAGAAAAACTCTAAACAGTAATTTAAGATTCTAATAAGTAATGAGTGGCTGTGAGTAAGAGGAACTGTTGGACTGTTTAGAAACGGAAATAAGCGGAAGAAATGGGAGGAATAAGGAAAAGACAGGTTTGATTGTTGGCAATTCGATGGATTAATATGTAAGTTCAACTAAAAAAAAATGTAATTAGAGAGTAGTTTCTAGTTTTAGTCTAAACAAGGAGCTAGAGAATTGTCAACAAGCACATTTGTAAACAGTGTTTGAATATTAACTATAGGGTTAGTGGACAAGAAAAAGAGTTTGGAATATAAACAGATAAGATTGTATGATGAAAAGAAAATTTGTATATATTGGGAGAGGATTGCATATGTGAGAGAACGCAGGTGGCAGCTAAGGTAGTGATCAAAAGAATAAAGGGAAGAAAATAGTATTAAGTTCCGAAATGGTAACAGCGCGAAAGAGTCTGGATGAGTTGATAACATAATAGAAGAAAACTTTAAACACTAGTTTAAAATTTTAATAAGTAATGAGTGGCCGTGAGGAAGAGGAACTGTTGGACTGTTTAGAGATGTAAATGAGTGATAAGTGATGTGAGGAATAAGGAAAAGACAGATCTGATTTGTGGCAATTCGGTGATTAATATGCAAATTCAACTTTAAAAAAAAAAGTAATTAGGTAGTAGTTTTAGTCTAAGAGGCGGAAGAATAAGAAAGAAATGTGATGAATAAGGAACTGGAAAATTGTCAACAAGTACGTTTGTAAATAGTGTTTAAATATTAACTATAGGGTTTAGTAGATGATCATGTGTAAAAATTAGCGAATAAGTATTATAAGAGAGATAAACAGAGGCAAGGAAGAAGTGGGGAAGATTGGAGATGGAAGGGGGGGAGGGGTATAAGAGCCAGACGGGTGGGATGGTACAGTCCCATCCCAAGGTGAAAGATGAAGCATGTCCGCTCACAGAACAACAAGTGAATCAAGATGGTGGCAGGAATGAAGTAAGACGACCCGGTTATAGGCGGAGCAGTAGATAAATGCGTGACGGATTGTATGATGGACTGGTAACCGCCTCTACGATTCGCCGCGTAAAAGAGGAGAGAAGTACGAGTTATAGGTGGGGGTAATATCTAACCCGGGAGGAGTGACTGATAGTGGTGCTGGGTGGGAAGGTTCTCTCCTTACTAGGGTTCCGCGTGCAGCCAATGTTTCTTTCTCTTTTTGTTTAGTTAGCTGTAGATAGTAGAATATGTGTTAGTACATTAGAATTAAGGTAGGGGACGCCCTATCATGCGGTTGGTGTTCCTCGCATATCAGAGGCATCTCAATAGTTTTAGACAAGGTGGTGCAGTGCAAGGCTGGATTCCGCCGACACGGGCACCACTAAATTAGAGTAGATAGTAAATAGTTTTAGTGTAGATAGTAAGAGTTGTACATGATATAATAGTATGTTAGTTTATATTGTTTGGTTTTTGGTTTATGTGTATTTCATGGTCTTTATTGCCTGTAACCGATGGTGTAAACTAGGGTGGGCAATAAAGAGTTATCTTATCTTATCTATTTTTCGCATTAATTGTCCAGAAATTTCCGTCCCATTAAAATCCAAATCCTCCAAGCACTTTTCAAGAAATATTATCTCATGAAAGGCCGGCTATGATATATCTATTCATCTTAGCATTAACGTCCCGTCATTGTGGTAATCAGAGCAAGTACAGTACCAACTGGGAAAGTGATTGGCAGTGAACTTGCATAAGGGACCATATTAGCATCACATTCAGCTGGTAATATTTAGGGAAACCTCGAAAATCATAAAGCAGAGAGTGGCCGCGACAACTGGAAGGAGACAGAGCCCATTTTGACTGCTCTACTTGAAGAAGGAACGAGTTTTGTCAAATGTTTGTATTTGTAAAACATCTACAGTACATTACGTCCAGGGTTTAGATGTTTATTTTGTACTTTTTTCTATTGTATCACCAAACACGTTTTTTGACACTTCTCTCAGGGCACTGTATAGTCACTGGGCTTTCAGACAGGAATCAAAATTTAACTTTCCTAACACGAATCTCATACAGCATTTTAATATGATTGGATACTATTTATGATGTAGATTGCTAAAGGGTTTATTGTGTTACCTATTCAATACATTATAATTTTATTCTTTTAAACACTTAAGAATTTATTATTAATTCCATTGAGACATGTTTCGCCCTTCATTGAGGGCATCATCAGTCATAGTACCACCTCAAGGCATAAATCAGGTACCTGATTACTATTTAAATTGTAAACTTTAAGATACATTACAATGGGAAAGTTAAGCAAAAAAGAAAAACATGTTCAGTGATGATACAGTTAAACAATATAAGTTTATAGACACAGTAGTCTGATCGAGATCAGAACAGATGTTGCACCTTATATACACTATGTGATCAAAAGTATCCAGACACCTCGCTGAACATGACGTACAAGTTCGTGACACCCTCCATCGGTAATGCTGGAATTCAATATGGTGTTGGCCCACCCTTAGCCTTGATGACAGCTTCCACTCTCGCAGGCATATGTTCAATCAGGTGCTGGAAGGTTGCTTGGGGAATGGCAGCCCATTCTTCACGGAGTGCTGCACTAAGGAGAGGTAGCGATTTACAAGCAACTAATCTCATTTTGTTCCGTATTGAAAATAACAATAAGTAAAATTCTTTCAAGAATAAAAATTTACTGTGTTCACCTATTTAATACAATTATATTCGGTAGTGATTAAATCCTACATGAATTACAAACACTAATTAGGAACATGTTTTTGCCCTAAATTTGGGCATCTTCAGCCTAATAATAATAATCTTCAGGTCAAGTCTTTAAACCTATTAAACATTGGACCTTAAAACTAAATACAATGAATGGTCTTATGCTAACAAATTTTACAAAAAGTTGTGCTTTAGGTGATATTTAAGTTCCAATGTTTAATAGGTTTAAAGACTTGACCTGAAGATTATTATTAGGCTGAAGATGCCCAAAACTAGGGCAAAACATGTTCCTAATTAGTGTTTGTAATTCATGTAGGATTTGATCACTACAGAATATAATTGTACTGAATAGGTGGACACAGTAAATTTTTATTCTTGAAAGAATTTTATTTAGAGAGGTAGCAATGTCGGTCGACGAGGCCTGGCACGAAGTCGGCGTTCCAAAACATCCCAACGGTGTTCTATAGGATTCACGTCGAGACTCTGTGCAGGCCAGTCCATTAAAGGGATGTTATTGTCGTGCAACCACTCCGCCACAAGCTGTGCATTATGAACAGGTGCTCGATCGTGTTGAAAATAGCAATCGCCGTCCTTGAAGTGCTCTTCAACAGTGGGAAGCAAGAAGGTGCTTAAAACATCAATGTAGGCCTTTGCTGTGATAGAGCCACGCAAAACAAAGGTTGCAAGCCCCCTCCATAAAAAACACGACCACACCATAACACCACCGCCTCCGAATTTTACTGTTGGCACTACACACGCTGGCAGGTGACATTCACCGGGCATTCGCCATACCCACACCCTGCCATCAGATCACCCCATTGTGTACAGTGATTCGTCACTCCACACAATGTTTTTCCACTGTTCAATCATCCAATGTTTACGCTCCTTACACCAAGCAAGGCATCGTTTGGCATTGACTTGCGTGATTTGTGGCTTATGGGCAGCCGCTCAACCATGAAATCCAAGTTTTCTCACCTCCCGCCGAACTATCATACTATTTGGAGTGGATCCTGGTGCAGTTTGGAATTCCTGTGTGATGGTCTGGATAGATGCCTGCCTATTACACTTGACGGCCCTCTTCAACTGTCGGCGGACTCTGTAAGTCAACAGTCAACGGACGATTATATTGGTATTAGTCAACAGACGAGGTCGGCCTGTACGCTTTCATGCTGTACATGTCCCTTCACATTTCCACTTCACTATCACATCAGAAACAGTGGACCTAGGGATATTTAGGAGTGTGGAAATCTCGCGTACAGACTTCTGACACAAGTGACACCCAATCACCTGACCACGTTCGAAGTCCGTGAGTTCCGCGGAGTGCTCCATTCTGCTCTCTCACGATGTCTAAGGACTAGTGAGGTCGCTGATATGGAGTATCTGGCAGTAGGTGGCAGCACAATGCACCCAAGATGAAAAACGTATGTTTTTGGGGGTGTCCGGATACTTTTGATCACATAGTGTATATAAAGCCATAGGAGGTCTTGGAATTGCCCATTATTGTTTTGGTCCTAATATGAGATGGGAATTTTTACATTTTTATGTTAAAATCTCATTATGAAAAACAGTTGTTTTATATGTGCGGCGTAAAATTTAAAAAGTGAGCATCATTTCCTACTCAAAATGGCTTGTGCAATGTCACAACGAGCATTCTAGCTGAATTCAACATGACAGATTAACCAAAATTTCTGGAGTTTCGATTACTTTTTTATCTTTCCAATGTTCCAATGTGCTTGTGAATAGTGACTGGCAGAGATGAATAAGTTATAATGCATTCGAGAACTTTTGAGAATCAATACTTGCATTAGAAATTTTGGAGATCAACATAACCTTTAAAAGTCGATGCAGGACTAATTTATACGGTACAAGACTTCCAGAAACTTTCTACAAACAGGATACCGGTGACCAAATTACAATGCAGATAAGAAAAAGAAGGGGTTTCGCCATCATATTGGGCACTTTTGTAACGGATGTGCTTTATTTTATTAGATTAGAAAATTAAAAACTACTTGTGATAGATTGACGTTTGGCTTGGTATTAGATATTTTTCGAAGGGCTTGGCTGATCAAAGTTGCTGATCTGAAATAAGTTTCCTGGTAAAAGTGAATGTAAAGTATCAAGATTTCTAACTTGTGTAATTAATGTCTAAAGCTGGCCCCACGGTCTAGCCTGCCTGCCTCTCACCTGGAAGCCTCTGGTTCAATTCCCGGCCAGATCAGGCATTCTTTTTTTTTTTTTTTTTGTTAGGGGCTTTACGTCGCACCGGCAGGGTATTCTTTTACCTGGATATGAGGGCTGATTCAAGGTCTTCTCAGCCTACATGATTACTAGGGTTCAGAAAATTTGTGACCTAAAGAAGTACAAAATATGTCCTAAAAAGTAGCTAAATATGACATGGAATTTAGTGTGAGGCAGCACTTGAGAGTATTACTAACATTGAACATCTTAGGTATCAAAAAGTGATCAGTGAAAATACAGAAGACAGATTAAATCATGCAAACTGACACAGCTACACTACGTTAACACTTTCAATATGCATTCACATTAAATCACTTCACTGCTGCTTTCTTACCTTCACACACTTTACAAAAGAGAATTATTCCATCAGTACTGAAATTCACTTCACCAAACTCTACCACATCATTTCTTAATTTTACACATTCACTGCACTTCACTTTAGACATGATGGGTTTCATTGTAGTACTACAAGTGTGACTAATTTGCTGAAATTCATTGGAGATGAAAGGGAAAAGGGGCTGTTAACTGGACTCGTCAAGGATGAATTGGACAAGAGACAACATTGAATTTCCTTTTTTGCTAATTGCTTCTGAGCTAAATATACTGGACCTACTGGAGTGACATCTTGCTCAATGAGATATCGTTACAGCAGTTCCTTCTCGGAATCAGATCTTCTAAACCTACTACCTGTCTGTTCCGGGAAAAGAAAGGAAAGTACGTCTAATACACCATTTGGAAATCCTGTGTTCGAAACTCGATGTAGATAACATATACTTCGTTAAAAACGATGCCTCCATTTAACCCAGATAATCCTATCATCCTGTATGTAGGACGGCGATGGATTCTGCTTCTTATATGTGATATCAATAATAGTCCATAGGTAGCAGATTGTTATGTGGGTTCTCAAGAATGTGCACTTGAAATCTGCAACAGTCATTCTTTGTTGGAATTAGGTTGAAGGCAGACAGAAGCAGTAGCATCTGGCAAAATTTTTTTTGGCTGGCAGTATCTCATAACATGTAAGTAAAAGATTGTTGTTTCTACTTACTTTGACCAAATTATGTTATCAACGTATTCATAAGGGATGAACTCCGTACACTATATCTGCTATTAGATGCTATACTTCTATAATCCGGATTTATGAAAATGAAAACAGCCGTTTCCAGTCAGTGACCGGGTCAGGAATTCAATGAATGTAGACCCCATCTAGCGGTGAGGATAGGAATTGTGCCAACTGCCGGCACTCCTCTGGGGCAATGATTAATGACTGACAGTGAAATGAAATGATATTGGAGTGTTGCTGGAATGAAAGATAGGGAGAACCGGAGTACCCAGAGAAAAACCTGTCCTGCCTCCACTTTGTCCAGCACAAATCTCACATGGAGTGACCGGGATATGAACCAAGGAACCCAACAGTGAGAGGCCGGCGCGCTGCTGCCTGAGCCACGGAGGCTTATTCGGATTTATAACACAAATATTGGTGTCCTATATGTAGGTCAATAGGATAATACATTAACTCTTACAGAATATATATTGTAGTGTTCTCCCTAGGACCATTCTAATAGGCATACCGCCCAGCCGTTTTTACTGACTGCCCGGCTATCATAATCTAGATATCTGCTAGTTACATAGTATTACAAGTTGCTTTACGTCGCACCGATACAGATAGGTCTTATGACTACAATGGGATAGGAAAGTGCTAGAAGTGGAAAGAAAGCGGCCGTGGCCTTAAGGTACAGCCCCAGCATTTACCTGGTGTGAAAATGGGAAACCATGGAAAACCATCTTCAGTGCTGAACTCCGATGCAACTCGCGCAATTATGCTGAAAATAATGAAGATTTTTCATTTAAATTAACAGTTTTAGTGTTTACATTTAAATTTGGAACAGATAATGACTGAAATATGTGTAGCCTCCGTGGCTCAGGCGGCATAGTGCTGGCCTCTCGCCGCTGGGTTCCGTGGCTAAAATCCCGGTCACTCCATGAGATTTGTGCTGGACAAGGCGGAGGCAGGACGTTTTCCCCAGGTACTCCGGAGGATAGTAATTGTGCCGGCTGCCGAAGCCTGTCACACTCCTCTGGAGCAATGATTAACGACTGACGGATTAAATGAAATGTCAGTGGAGTGTGTTGCTGGAATGAAAGATGACAGGGAAAACCGGCAGTGTCACGCGCGAGTTGTGTCTGGATTAGCGTGGAATCTCATGCGAGCACTCGATTCCGTGAGACGTAACAAACCCGTCTGGCTCTCCACAGCAACCGAGTGCTTATGAACGAGCAGTAGAACACTAGAAGTTCAAACTAATCTGTTATGTCTTCTTCGTGATAACACTAAATTGGTTCATTTTTACAGTTAATGTTTACCTGTCTAATATTATTGTTAATGGCCTGAGGGGAATAAGTTGAAATTTTATCATACTCATTTTCTATGTAGTATTCCCTGCCCGGCTACTCATTTCTGCCACCCAGGTATCAAAACTTTCTGGGGAGAACACTCTATTGTGAAACTTTTTACTATTAGCGCTCATTGGAAACATGAAAATCCCTTTACTCTGGACGAGATTGTAACTATTCTGGAGGAGGAAGATACAAATGGCCCATCACAAGGCATTGATATCTACATTTCTCCTCCTGGCAATACTACTGTAGACCACAGTGACCAAGATTCTCTTGAAGAAGATACTGAAGTGAACATCAGTAATCTTCATGGCAGCATTATTCGAGCACCTGATTCTGTTAGTGGGGTTACTTCATGTGATGATTTCAGAGCAGAGGTGCTCGTGCTGGGCATTCCGTCCCATGGGCGCCCAGCACGGTAAGTGGGCGGGCTGACAGGCGATGAGTGTAGCATATGCTATTCAACCACACTGACGTGGCTACGTCACAGACCGTGAAGGTTGAGCGAATTTCTCCCAGTCACTCTCAATCACTGCTGCGATACCAGAGTTTGAAATGGAGGCAGAAAATAATCAAACAACAAGAGCAGAAATCCACGTCATTTTCAATTTACGTTGAAAGAAATAAGTTATTTGTGTTCATTGAAGTTTATGTATTTTGACTGGATACAATAAAGTGTCGGGCCTATAACCCCAAATATTTTTATAATGTATGTAATTAATTACAATTTTCACTACTACATCTAAAGAGGTGGTTTAGAAACAGTACTAACATAATATGGAGTTACGGTGGATAAGCTGTGGCTTATGGTTGTCTGGGTTTAAATTACCCGATAAACTCACCAACAATCCATCCTGCTTACCGGAAATAAAATCAATGAGGTTATTTATTTGAAGGCATACTGTATATCTATTTGGTAGATACATTTACATTGTTGTTGTTGTACTCTTATCTTGGATAGTAAATATCTACGTCCTCACTTGTAACGAAACTCCTTCTCGCCGTTTAGAGGCGGATGTCTGTTAAATTTTAAATACTATTTTCAGAAATTCTGTGAACAGGAAAAGTCATACAACACTGCAACACTGTGCAAAATCATTGTTGCATTATGTAATTATATTTTGCTTAATGAATAACAGGAATTTTACTTCTCTTTAAAATGAAAATACTGTCATTCCCATCCAAGGAATTGTAAATCATAGCTCGTATGTTTAAACCCTGTACTTTTGTAGCCTGTAACACAAAAATTATAACGTGTTTGTTTTCTTTGAATGAATAAATATAAGAAAATAAAACTGACTGTTTATATCGAGCGCAGTATAGATCAAACCAGAATATCTTGAAATGGTCAGGTTTTGTTTGCTGCAATTATAGAGTTTTATTTTATTAATGTATCCCAATCAGCACTTCGCTGAGTAGTTGAGGACAGCTTCGTAATCACAATCGAACATCAATACTCCCCCGCTTACTGCAAAGCACTCACACTCTCGCTTCACTGTGAAGTATGCATACTACGTAAGGTGCCCGCATTTATGTCACACCAGCCTGGCCGCACTGGGCTAGCCTGAACCGGAGCCCTGCTGAGCACCTCTGTTCTAGAGTATCTACACTGAGTCCAACACCACATTCTGCAACATTACAGCCATAGCATCAGGTATTTCACATCGTTCTGTAAACCCACATTCCAAGGCTTCTGTGAGAAGAAGCAGTGGTTCCACTGTACCACATCGTAAGAAGCAGAAGACAGTGAAGTGGTAGTCGACAATTCTAAATCTGCAGTGGCCTGACTGGATCCCTGCACAGGAAGTTTGTCAAGAAACAAATTCAGTTGAGTGGTTTCTCTCTTTCTTTCCAATGAGGTAATTTCCTTATTCACTTCTGACAAGGGAGCATCAACAATGGTCAAGTCGCCGATCGCAAAGAAACTTTGAAAACACATTGAGGTACACGTAAAAACGATGTCGGCATCAATTTTGGGTGCCAACATTCATTAGGGCGTTAACTACGGGGCCTAAAAGTTGCAACATTTCTAATTCCGCGCAATCAGCGATGAATATCTGCTGGCCAATGCTAAGCCTGCACAATGCGTGCTTGGAGACACGCCTCTGCACCTCCACCCCTCCACACTCCAATTGGTTCGCCACTGCACGTTTCCCTTTTCTCCGCGCTTGCCGGCTGCTTAGCTGTTCAACGGGACCGGCTCTATACTTTGCTTCTTTTCGTACTATAATTATTGAAATCCTTTAAATAACGTTCCGCTTCACACATAATGATAATAAATAACCTACACTAATATACCCGTATTTTATTCAAATGTCACATTGTCATTCCTGCTAATTCCGGTGAGTTGTCACATTCGTGGGTACAATTCCGAGTTAAGTACCACCTGGCGTGGTCAAACGTGGGATGGGGAACTGCGTCCTACCTACGCTTAAATTATTATTTACTTCTAAAACGCCTTAAAGCTGTCAGTAGCGTCCTTTAGATTTGACATACACATGGAATTAAATTAAATCGTCCACCACTAAATAAATCTCCCGCCTTTAAACAACATTAAATACCTTTTTATGTAAAGAACTTACGTGCCCGGGTAGAGGATCTCATTGAATGTAATGAGATTCGGTACCTCGGGATATCAAAGCCTGGTTATTATAGGTCCAGATCTTCATTTTATGTCCCCTTCCCCCCCCCCCCCCATTTTGTGTACGCTATCAGTTGTGTCATAATGAAACGACATCGCGGACGACAACAACAACCATTATAAACTCCGAATTTGAAACTACTGGTATTTTCCGTATTGCGTACTCTGGTATAAGGAATAGGCCTATAGGTAGTATGTTTTTATTTGTGCTTGTACTGAACGATTTATTTATATTTTGCAGTGACAGGCACAACACATTTCAATTGCAGCAATGGTTGTCAAATATAAATACATTTAATGCATAGGCAACTTTGATATGAGTATGACATGGAATGTAGTAAAGTTTGACGTAATAAGAAAAGCCTTGAAAAATAAAAAAGATGTGCATTTATATATGCAGTAGATATACAGTAATCACAGGCAGGCCTGTAGTCTTACTGTACCGGTACTTTTGCGTTATAGCTGACGAAGGTCTATGTATTCAACAAGTACCGATATTAAAGTATCACACTACAGTCTTCTGGGTATAATGGCAGTTATATTCGCAAAAAGTTAAATGGCTATTGTACGAACTGGTACAACAACAAACAATTACAAGGCAATACAATAAATTACTCCGTATAGGCCTACATTACATCGGGCAAACTCCCCACCAGTAACTGATAGTAAACAAAAACAATCTTTGGTCTATTTGAAACATTAAAAAATAGTGAAAAGAAAACCGAAACAAAACACAATTAACAACAGGCGCCATTTTTTTTTGCTAATTGCTTTACGTCGCACCGACACAGATAGGTTTTATGGCGGCGATGAGATAGGGATGGCCTAGGAGTCGGAAGGAAGCGGCCGTGGCCTTAATTAAGGTACAACCCCAGCATTTTCCTGGTGTGAAAATGGGAAACCATGCTAAACCATCTTCAGGGCTGCCGACAGTGGGATTCGAACCCACAATCTCCCGGATGCAATCTCACAGTCGTGCGCCTCTAACCGCAAGGCCAACTCACCAGGTGCAAACGTTTTCATAAACATTTCAGAAAACGTAAACTGACCAATACAATATGGAAATTACAAAGGAGAGATATGAGGAAGGCTGATAGATTACCCAAAGTGTAGCACCGCTTCTCTTCGAAAGCTAAGAAAACGGGCTGGCAAGGGGGAAGGGAAACGTGCGGTGGCGAACCAATTGGAGCGTGGAGGGGAGGAGGTGCAGAGGCGTGTCTCCAAGCACGCAGTGTGCAGGCTTAGCATTGGCCAGCAGCTATTCATCGCTGATCGCGCGGAATTTGAAATGTCGCAACTTTCAGGCCCCGTAGTTAACGCCCTAATGAATGTTGGCACCCAAAATTGATGCCGACATCGTTTTTACGTGTACCTCAATGTGTTTTCCAAGTTTCATCGCAATCGACGATTTAACCATTGCCGATGTTTCCTTGTGAGTCAAATAAGTACATTGCCCGTAAAAACATGTTAGGTGATGTAAGTGAGGATGAAATGAAATGTATCATTGGTATGCTCCTTATCAGTGGTTACTTGAATCCCATCCAGTGCCGCATGTACTAGGAAAATTCATCTGATACCTACAGTGCACCGGTTAGTACTGGCATTTCGCAAGACTTCATTTTCTGGCATTTACACTTAAATGACTTAGAAAATTATGATAAAGAGGACAAGTACACTAAAGTCAGACCTCTGTTCACGCTGCTGAATGAAAAATTTCCATCATTCACTCCTCATTCAGAGAATCACAGTGTGGATGAATCTATGATACCTTATTATGCTCACCATGGCCGTAAACAATTCATCAGAAACAAACCCATTTGGTACGGATGCAAGATTTGTGAAGGGACCACAGACAATGGGTACATAATCTGGCTTGAACCGTACCAAGGTGCTTCAACACCAATAGAAGAGGAATTTCGAGAATACAGACTCGGGGAAAGTGTCATTCGTCAGTACTGTGATGTTCTTCGAACCCTAAATACAGATGCCATGCATCATTTGTACTATTTTGATAACCTTTTTACCAGTGTACCATTGTTACTTGAACTATCAAGGAGGAATTTTATGGCTACTGGTACAGTCCGTGACAACAGGATTCTCTATAATGAAGAAGATGAAAAGAGGATCTTTTGATTATAAAATAGCAGAGGGAAAGATTGTGGTGAGTAAATGGAATGACGTCATGTCTGGGCGTTCAAATGCAGTTCCCGTTCTTCCAAGTAAAAATGTCACCAGGTTCCCCCGGCAAGAAAAAAAAAAAAAAAAAAAAAAAAAAAAAAAAAAAAAAAAGGTACAAGTAAAGCAGCCTTGACTTTTCTCTGCTTACAGCAAACATATGGGTGGTGTGGATCGCTCAGGTCAGAACACCTCACTGTATCGAGTAGCCATTAGAGGTAAAACATGGTACTGTCCTGTACTAGTGCACTACATTGACATGGCCAAACAAAATGCTTGGCTCCTTCATAGGAAGAATCGGTTTAAGCTGGATCATCTTGCTTTCAGGAGGCGAGTAGCTGATGATGATGATGATGATGATGATGATGATGATGCTTGTTGTTTAAAGGGGCCTAACATCGAGGTCATCGGCCCCTAATGGTACGAAATGAAATAACAAAAACTTCAAATTCATCCACTGACTAAAATAAAAAATGTCATGAAGAATGAATGGATGGACATGAACCCTACAAGAAAAAAAAACCAAACAAACAAACAAAAACAGTGGATCAGACTCAAAAAGAAGGTAGTTAATAAGAGTATTACTGACCAAGGGACCATTCATAAAGCACAATGATGCTTGATGTCTGAAGGGGTGCTAAATTCACGTCTAAGGCCCCACAGAACGGTACATGTCGTGAGTACAGTAGAACCATGGTATTTGTCATTTTGGGGTACTGATCAAAAGTAGCGAAGACTCACGGTGGTCCACACAAGATGGTACTACTCACAAGTATTGCAATTCGTACAGGGAACGCAGACCTACGGTGTTTCTCACACAATGGCGCCACTCATAGCCAACGCAAACCGGTAAGGTTCCTCACCTAGGTGTACTAGTCACGGGCGCCGGTATTCCCATGGTGTTCCTCACATAGTGGGTACCAATCACAGGCAACGCTGACCCACGGTGCCGCTCATATAGCGGTACAACTAGCAGGCTACGCCCAGACCCGTGGTGTTGCTCACATGGGTACAACCCACGGGTGCTGGAATCCACCAGGCGCTCTTTACTCCAACTTATCACAAAGCTATTTCGTACCATTTTAGTGATACTATTCGCAAGTACATGCAACCCATGGGGTTCCCCGCATGATGGTACGAATCAAGAGTAGTTTCATGGTTCTAATTCAATCATCCCTTGGTCACCCCTTGTAGTCGCCTCTTACGACAGGCAGGGGATACCGCGGGTGTATTCTACATGTGTGTCCCCCACCCGCAGGGGGTAGTGTGTTTGGTCCGCGAGAGGTATTTTATTTCCCTCAAGTCCGCCGGCAAGCCGGTTAGGACCCCCCTATCCGCCACCTGGGACGCGCCACATGGGAGTATCACCCCTCCCCCTGCTACGCCTGGGTAGCAGGTTCGTGCGGAGGCGAGTAGCAACAGTGCTGCTAGAAACTAAGATACAACCAAAAACGGAAGACCCTGTAAGTTTGAACACATTTGACAAACTAGATCACAGTCATTCCACAAGATGTTCAAACAAGATGTCGGTATTGCCACCAAAAGACAAACACTCGCTGCAAAAAATGTGATGTCTGGTTACACGTAAAGCATTTTCTAGTTTACCAAACTATGGAGTGAATGCTCTATATTAGGAAGTGATAATGTTGTTCACTCAAAAATGATAACTGTAAATTGTTAATTAAAACACCTTCATACATCTTCGCGTTTCAGTACCAAGCTGTACCTGTACTATTCTATCGTTTATGTATAGGTCGGCACAATTTTTACCAACGACAAGAGAATAATAAATCGTTATGCACATTAATATTTACAGGTAATTCAGAGGAAATATGTTCAACAAACTCAGTTTTAATTAAAAACTAGTGTTAGGTTTAATGGTCCACCCAATCAATACACTTCACTTTACAAGTGAGAACGCATTCAACATTAAAATATGTTATACATTATTTGGTACATGTTTCGTCTAATTTAAGACTTCTTCAGCCATAGCATCTCGTATCTAATTAAAATACATAATTATTACTGTCTAATAATTCAAAACGGATGAACCCATATCCTTTCTGAAAGGTTTGAAAATACACTAAAAACAATACACACCGTTTTTCCATAAAACTGTCCGTCACTTTCTTACAATAATTCTTCACACTGAAATTTGATTCTAAATAATATTTATTGAGATTTGAAATACGGTAGCTTCAGTGTACTGACTGAGGTCGAATTTGAACTTTGGCCTCGGAAATGGGAGAATGGGACCTTATCATCAACTGAAGAATACTAAATCTTTAAATCTAATGAAAATCTTCAAAGGACAAGGTCCAAAAAATTGGTGTACCTCCCTACAGCCGGTTCCCATCCGAGCCTAGCTCTGACCTGCTTCTCGCCACGCTACTGCGTGCGTTTTTTTTTCAAAATAAAATAATTCAAGATAATCTTGAGTTAAGCAAAAAGTTCAAAAATGAAAACAGCCGAAATATGCATTTATATGTGACAGAAAACTGCTTTAAACAGGATCGAGGACCCATCATTCACACTTATTTTTCAGGTTTGTGATAAAATGAGCTCAGAAAAGAAATGTGACTTATCCAAACCTTAATGATTACCATTTTTTTGCTAGGGGCTTTACGTCGCACCGACACAGATAGGTCTTATGGCGACGATGGGATAGGAAAGGCCTAGGAGTTGGAAGGAAGCGGCCGTGGCCTTAATTAAGGTACAGCCCCAGCATTTGCCTGGTGTGAAAATGGGAAACCACGGAAAACCATTTTCAGGGCTGCCGATAGTGGGATTCGAACCTACTATCTCCCGGATGCAAGCTCACAGCCGCGCGCCTCTACACGCACGGCCAACCCGCCCGGTAATGATTACCATTAATTGAGGAGCTATCTAATGATGAGATGGCAAGTCCAGTCTAGAGAACCAGGAATAATGGCCGAGAGGATTCGTTACACTGACCATGCGTCACCTGGTAATCTGCAGGCTGTCGGGCTGAGCAGCGTTCGCTAGGTAAGCCAAAACACATTAGGGTAGTTTTGTTTAGTTTAGGAGTGTTTGTAAGATTATAATTAAATGTATTTCATTATTGTGATGTTTAGTCAAATTGTTGATGATTTTAATTCTTTTTCATATTTTCTATTTTCCCATATTGTACGTTTTTTTCCTGTGGTCCATCCAAAAATGGAGAATCGAAGTTGCATTGTACTACTGTATACAGCGCACAAACTACACAACAGAAAATTTAATGAAAATTTACTGATTCAACTTGCCTGAATCAACGACTGGTTACAGGATCACTGCCAAAAAAAGAAAAAAAACCACCACAAAAACCCACAATTCCAACAACAGTTGCAATTTAGAAAAAACGCTGCAGACCAATGATCTACTTAGGAAAATACAACCTATGTTACTGCATACCGAATTCATAGGAACATAAATATTTAAAAAGTAAAAGCCATCTCTCTTACACAGTGTACTTCTCAAGACTTGAAAGAAAAACTCCCATCCATGGTGAACTTCATGGTGCTCAAACAATACTAGCCTTGTTCAACAGTGTTTATTACAAGGCTTTAATATTTGTGCTATGCAATTCTTTCTTACTAATACAGCACATACACCATGTAAAACTCACTTTAGTTCCTTCCAAATCCCCTCCCTTTCGCAGCAACAATAACATCATAAATGAAGTAAATTATAACCAATCTGTGAATTTTTTCTATTAAATTGCTGATCACTGGCCCTTTTGGTATGAAATACTTCCAGTACAACATAAACATAACCTTAAACACTGTTATCACCTTCCAACAACAAATTATGCATCATTAACCCCTTGGAGGTAACCGCGCAATATATTGCGTGTAGTGGTAAATGCTGCTGTGGTTACGGCGCAATATATTGCGTGTCAGAATTTGAAGTGATATATCTTTGTAACTGTATGTCTTTGGACAACGATTGAAAAACGGATAGCTTCTGACATCTGTTGGCTATTTTCTGAAGTCGTTAGGTTATTGTTATCACCATGGGGAGCGCAGGAAATGAAATGTTTTTAAGCGGATGTCTTCAGCTTTAGCGAGTCAATTGCAAACAATTGAAAATGGCAGCGCCAAGTCGACCTGACTTGCTTACAAGCGACGATACAATTCGTGAAATTCTTATGAATGATGAAAGTGACTGTTCAGTATTTGAGGACAGTGATGAAGACGATGTAGGAGGTATATCTGGAAATAATTCAAGTGGTGAAGACTTAAATGAAAGTGAGGACGAGGTCTTACAGCCGCCACATCCAAAGCGAATTAAGGTAAATAGAAGTAAATAAAGAGCCTTATCCCCCCATACGAATCAAGAAGAAGACCACCTTCAAGAGTGTATCGTGTGTGTGCCCACACACCAAGAAGGGAGAAAAGGAACACACAGACTATCTACCATTGTAAGGAGTGCAACAAAACTCTTTGCCCTGTACCTTGTTTTGAGGATTGTCATACCAAACACATTACTAAAAATGATGTTTCACAATTTTTGTGCTTAAACGAGTTTTTATGTCTTGTTAACATACTGTGTTAAATTCATTCGTTTCATTAATATATAATGCCTTTTGAGGGTTGTTTTACAAACATGTGCAAAAACCTAAATTTTTGGGGTGTGCAGTGGGCTAAGAAACCTGACTCTCAAAGGGTTAATGACTAAAAATAGTAATAAGCAGTAAGTAAAGGAAAGTATCAGATCCTACAATGAGAAATAGACCCCTAAAAAAAGAACCCATGGCACTACAGTCCTTGAAGGGCCTTGGCCTACCAAGCGACCGCTGCTCAGCCCGAAGGCCTGCAGATTACGAGGTGTCGTGTGGTCAGCACAACGAATCCTCTCAGCCGTTATTCTTGGTTTTCTAGACTGGGGCCGCCGCCTCACCGTCAGATAGCGCCTCAATTCTAATCACGAAGGCTGAGTGGACCCTGAACCAGCCCTCAGGTCCAGGTAAAAATCCCTGACCTGGCTGGGAATCGATCTGGGGCCTCCGGGTAAGAGGTAGGCACGCTACCCCTACACCACAGGGCCGGCCAGAAATAGACCAATATGTTACTAATGAAAACCCACTGTTCAATCATTTGGAGCCAAGCTAAGTGCATCCTGTATTTTTACACACACACAAAACCCTTTAAGTCAAACCATCTACTGCCTCTTATTTGGAGGCCCCAGTTTGATTTCCAGCTTCTCCAAGAATGTTAATCCCGAACTCAGGATTGGGAATGGGTTCATTCACTTCTTAAAACCAACTGAGCAGGTATTTGATACGAAGATCAGCAGAATTGATCATGGAAGTCATACCATACCGCTGAAAGGCCATCATATTGACCATGTGGCACACCAATATATGCAGCAGTCATTTTGCCAGACCAAGGATCTTAACTGTTCACGGGCGGAATATATATACACACATGTTCGACTTTTCTTATGCTCGCGAGTTTATTAGCTGAGGAGGTACCCAAATATGCTGAGAGATGGCAGGAGCTGTTCTCTCAACTCTTCCGATAAGGGAAATCCCTGCAGTATCTTGCAGAGTTTGTTCTCCTGTTTGTGGGAGTTACATAATACATACGTTGCGTGACGCAGTTTTCTCGTATGCGTACTTCTTACACGTATTTTCGCAGTTTTCTGGTAAAATGGCACCACAAAAACGGATCAGTGATACAGACACAGTGTCAATATTGGATATGTTCGAGGAAATGTATGATTTTAGTGAATGTGAGTCTGAGGACGAAAATTATTTCTACAGCTCGTCTGAGTGCAACGACGACACAAGTGACGCTGACACAGATAGCGACAGAGCAGACGACTGGACGAACGTGAGTAATAGCAAATTTGGGCCAACAAATACAATTCCTGTTCATAATATTGATCAAGGGCCAATATTACCATCCAAGTATTAGTGGAACTAATCAATTTCCAAAACCCCCAATTATAATAGGCATCACCATGATAAAAATTATTACAAATGCGTGGGCAGTGACAATTCCATTATAAATTTGGTCATCACCAATCAAATAACCTGGCTGTCCTAATTCTGCTCAAATTAATAAGCTCACACTTTGATAGTGATATGCCCCCTGTAGAATATTTTCATCTTTTTTTTTTTGATGACAAAATATTTGATGATATTCTCAGAGAAACTAAATTACATGCCAATGGTATAAATACAACCAGCGTTGAATAATATTTCTGCAAAACTTGCACTTCAGAGCCTTATCTGCATCCAGGTAAGTGCTTCAAGGTATGCCACACTCAACACGAGTTTTGAGGATCCATCACCTTGACATTTATAAATTCAGGGTATTATTTGTGTACAACATAGGTTCAACTGCTATGACAATTTTCTGACAGATTCTTTCACTTTTTGATGGACAAAGACAAAAAATTAAACCAAAATATCATTAAAAGTAGTTTTTTGTACATATATTTCATAATAGCAGACTACAATGTACTTCAAGTTAACCACTGTCACATCATAAAGTGGAGTGTGCCTTGTGTCGTTCTTCCAATGAAAAAAATGATTTTATGATTTTTATTTTGCCTTCAAACTGCTTCAAATTTCGATTTCCACTCCTAAACATGGTATGTGGTATATTTAGGCATATTTTCATGGTTTTAGTAAATTTCCCAAAATTTTGTGTGCATTTTTATTTTATTTTTATTTTCTTTGCCACGAACAGCCATAAACGACCACTGCCCGCGAAGGGTTAATGGTCTATTTGTCACTCCGTCCCCTTCTATAGTATTAAAAAATTAACCAAACTCAATTACCCATCAGACTCCCAAGCAGGTTTGCTTCTTTAAATAAAAAAATACCACGAGTATGAATCACAGATGTGTTACTAAATATTCTACATTGAAAGCAAACACTTCTCAAGTTGGTCATTCAACATTGCCCTACAGGTGTGCAACAGACCTCGTAGTGTTCACAATCTCAGTGTTACCTGGTACTTCATCTTCTAACCAAGTGTTTGACAATTTCAGTAAAGTTTAACAAAAGGTACAAAGGGAAGGCAGAAAGAGTCAATGACTCCAAATCATTAACAGAACTGAACCAAGGATAATATGGAGCAACAGAAATAAAGAGAAAAAAAAAAGGGTCAGTACGGAATATGTATCATGAAGGAGCAATTGAACTTCAAAAAACTCCAATATTACTAATCTATGAGAACAATGACGGAAGGGTTCCCATGGTGAAGAACAAGATAGGTAAAGATGGGGAAGTGAGCTTGGTTATAATGTGAGTGCATGTACAATAACCAAATATTCTAATATATTATCTGGAAGATCAAAGGATGCAGGGCCTCTAATACTGGATTCATTACTCAGTGTTTGCTGAGCAATGGGTCAAAATGCAGTCCAAGGATAGATTACAGCTGAGGATTCAAGATTGTACAGCAATTTAGTAATTCATTTACTTACTGGGAATGGTGAATGATATTACAAGTTAATGCATATGACATAGAAAGGGAGCAACCCTCTATACCAAAGATATGAATGGCTCCATCAAGTATCAATTTACACTGAGACAGGTAAGCAAGCCCTACAAGGGCATCGAAATGAATGGAAACCACATGTAAAGGAAATGAAAAAGTAAATAGTTAGCAGTAATATTAGAAGAAAAAAAGCACACTACTGCAGAATTAACCTGAACTGTTGCCTTTTCCTACCTTTAAACTCCATCTTTTGCAGCTATCATTTCAAAGAGTTATAAGGAATGTTGATGGTTTCATATGAGATTATTGCCAAGTATTTTAAAGCTAATGCTTATGAACCCCTAAATGTCAAGAGAGCAAATCCTGACATGCCAAACATGTTCAATAGGCAAGACAACGTCAGACAAGTGATGTACATCATCATCATCATCATCATCATCATCATCATCATCATCAATGTCTCGCCCGGGTGTGGTTAACAAGCCTCCTCCACTCCTTTCTGTTCTTCCACTTTTCCTGCTCCATTACTTCTGCCACATCCAATCCAGCTTCTCTAATGTCCTTCCAAATCTGATCCATCCACATTCTTCTTGGTGTTCTAACTGGTCTATTTCCCTTAACTTCTCTTTCCAATTCCCTTCTTGCTACCTGTTCCTTTCCCATTCTTTTTACGTGAGACAAGAGATGTACAGGTGAGCATCATTTTCTTGAAAAATTGTATTCTTCAGCTGCACCTTGAAAGAAAAACACATAGTACCTAAGTTTCCTGAATATATTTCAGTATCATTAGTGTACCACTAATGGAGACATAAGTTCAGCGGAGATTGCTACCCAGACCATACCATCACCGCTGTTGGTATTTTACCACTAAATAATTAAATCTCGACTTAGAAATTCACCGGTTTTTCTTTTAATTTGCTTTATTTCGCATCGACACAGTGGCGACGATACGATAGGAAAAGGCTAGAGTGGGAAGAAAACGGCCACAGCCTTAAGTAAGGCCAGCATTTGCCTGATGTGAAAATGGAAAAAAAACTGAAAACCATTTTCAGGGCTGCCAACAAATTCTAATACAGTAACAATTAGAGTTGCAAAATTTATCTATTCATCTCCAAAAAAGTATACCCATTCAGAGACTAACCATGTCTCCTAAGTAAGAAACTATTACAAAGGCACCGGCCAATGTTTGAGCATTAAGATAAGAGGCTGAGAACATTTAGAATGGTTTCATTAGGTACAAACAAAATATTCTTTCAGCAAGATTATGCAAGGTCTCAGGAAAATCTGAGAACTGAATAATCAGAGAAGGGTGGATAAAGAAAGCTTTCTCAAACAAAGGTAATTTTCAGAAACCTGGGTAAAATAGTTGCAGGACATAGAATTTTGATTTTTAGTAAACTGAAAACATGTGCACCAACTTCAAATTTAGATATTTGTATTAATGTACCAGAAGAAAAGGTAGATAGCAAGGTCAGCAATATCCCTTTTTGTCATTTGTTCTTGGGATCCATAGAAGAAAACAGTGATAAATTCAAACATGCCAGAGAAGTTAAGGTTAATATTACACACATCAATGTTATCAGAAAATATATATATCAACTGAGATTTATAACGTAAATTGAGTACTTAGTTGACGGACATACCTGATATTAGGTCTTATTCTTCAATAATGCCTGCAGAACTTAACTTTCTTTATAGGAATGTTTTCAGCTTGAATTTAAGGTTGATTCTTGAAAGCTTCCATTCCTCTTGCCTCTCACCCTCCAAATTCTGCTAACAGTTATCTTCAAGATTACAAACTGTAGTAAACATTTTTCTACAGCAAAACCCCCAACAAAAAACACCACTTGGCAAAGAACCGCAGAAAACCCGCACACTGAGCGGTAGATGACAAAGTAACATGTAATATTTTCCTATACTTCATTTAAAATAGGTAGTAAATATTAAAATTTTATTGAAATATCCAGATACAATGCACTGTAAATATGAATTTCAAAAATAGCATTCATTCCTTTACAAACAACTCATTTATGGATGTATGCCTTGCTCATGGCTTCGAAGTTTTGAAACATCACATTTTCTATCGGATTTAATACATACCAATAGACATTGCATTACAAGAACTGATAAATTTTCTGATCACGCTCAGCTGATAGTGTTTCTATCCATGTGATGACTGGTTCATTAGGTTCTTCATTTTCTCTATATCCTACATCATAAAGTACTTGTCTTTACATCCTCTTTCATGTTGAAGTTCTCTACATGTTTGAGACCATACTGGAGAGAGGAACTAAAATATTCTATTTATTCCTAGCATAAGTAAAGTTAACTGAAAAATATTCCTATGAAGAATAAATACTTAAGCAGATACAAGGACTACATAAACAAAGTATTTTATAAAGTCTTCAAAGAGGTATCCCAGGACCAGACAACTAATTGTCTTTTATAAGGGATGACATAATGAACTTACTAGAGTTCACTGTTTCTGTACTTTACTGCACTTCCTAACTTTCCTACAATTTCATGAATGAAAATTAGGACTAACTAATATGACATTTGAAATGTGCCCGATATTCCTTCACTGTGACAGGCAAGAATCTTGTCCATCGTTATGTGTCATCACATCAGTTTTATCTGACATATCTTTCCTGCACAACATTCTAAAGAACAGAAATTGCATTCTAGTTATTCTATTACCTAATTCATGGATTTAAACTATAAATATTCACTACATTTCTAGTCAGATTCACCTGTTCCCCCTCCAGGATATACATAAACCTTGATCTCGGGAGTTAACTTCCAGGCAACCATCCAGAAGAACAATGAGCTAAACAGGAAAATATTTCAAAAAATTTCTAATATGTTACCTGCATTTTGGATACTAATAGTATTTCTAGAAGAATGCACTAGTCATTCTTGAACCAAGGTCTTCACAATTCTCACACCAACATATCACTAACTGTCCTAGCTGTAGGTTCTTACCTATTTCCCATAACATACGGTTCTTCACATGTCTCCAGATCCACAAGTTATCATACGCAATCCAGTTAGACACTGCAAACAACATACCTACCACATGTGAGAAGTGGGTAGGGGAGATGGACACCTATACTCACTCAGTAGACTTCTGAGAGACGTGAAATTCCTGTGCTGCTCTCACAATCCTCTTCCATCGTTTTCGATCTTGAGCCTGCTCTTCCCAGTTATCAGTTTGGAAAGTCCGGCATACCTTGACCTCCTTCTTCCAGGTGCTTCGGGGTCTTCCTGAAGGTCTTTTCCCATTAAAGAGATCCCTT
Organism: Anabrus simplex; assembly: GCF_040414725.1. Lineage (NCBI taxonomy): Eukaryota > Metazoa > Arthropoda > Insecta > Orthoptera > Tettigoniidae > Anabrus > Anabrus simplex. The sequence continues at coordinate 1,033,883,589 of NC_090266.1, read as the reverse complement.
GTATAGATCTGCAGGTGCTCTGGTATCCTGCATCCTCAGTATATGTCCAGCCCAGCGCAGTCTGTTGGATTCTATCACACCCATTATAGTGTGTTGTTGAGGGAGGGTGTAAATCTAATAATTAGATCTTTTTTGCCAGCTTTGAGAGATAGGATCGCACCATGAGCCAAATATTTTTCTATAAACTTTATTCTCAAAGATTTGCAACAGCTGCTGCTCTTTCTTGGTTATACTCCATGTCTCGGAACCAGACAGAAGTACTGGTCGAATGTGAGAAGTGGGTAGGGGAGATGGACACATATATATATAACAACATGTCCTGACTGACTGATTCATCATCGCCGAGCCAAAACTATTGAACATAAAGAAATGAAATTTTGAGAATAAATTTATATTACAATGTAGGTGCTCACTAAGAGAGGATTTTTGGATATTCCGTGCCTAAGGGGGTGAAAAGGGGGCAGTGAATTTTTAAAATGAGTGTATCCATATCTCAAAACCTTAACAGTTTAAAGAAGTAAAAATTGGTATTTGGAATCTTCTTTAAAAATAAGAAAACATGTATTTTTTTTTTTTTGGTTTTCGGGTGTGAAAAAAAGGTGAAAACCTGTTTGAGTACCTTTTATCTTAAAAACTGATGATATTACAGTCCTGAAAATTGGTATTCGAAATCTTTAAAAATAAAGAAACACGTATTTTTTTTGTTTTTGGAAAATCTTCTCAAGAGGGGGTAAACAGGAGTCACAAATGGGGTGAGTATTTAAAATAAGTATATCTAAAATATGTCAAAAACATAACATATTACAGAAGTGAAAATTGGTATTTTTAATCTCTTTTAAAATTAAAGCAACACGTATTTTTTGTTTTCGGAAAAACTCTTACTGGGGGGGATTGACTGAAAAAGGGTAGATATATTTTTATTAGGATGCTGGTATCTCCAAAACTGAAGATATTACAGACGTGAAAATTGGTATTCGGAATCTCCTTAAAAATAACACTTTTCGAAAAAACGTGTGGGGTTAAAATGACTGGAAAAGTGGTTGAATTATTTTTATTAGGATAATGGTATCTCCAAAACTGAAGATATTACAGACATGAAAATTGGTATTTGGAATCTCCTTTAAAAATAAAGACACACATTTTGTAGCCTGGGGGAGGGGGAGACGTGGTGGAATCAACTTAAGGGGGTGTAAAACGATTTGAATTATTTTTATGAGGATACAAATAAGAAGTGGACTTAAAAGAATACACCCCTAAGGGGGTTTTGTCTGGGGGGTGAGGAATGATGACAAAAATATGCATTTATATGAAACCGTTTGAATGATGAAGTTAAAATTTCAAATGATATGTATGTGTGTAAGAAGTATTTATTCCTCCATTACTATTTGGCGTACAAAATCAAATTTCACAGGTTGGTCACTTTTACATCCCAGATTTTTAATAAGATAGGGTTTATCCTACGCGTTTGAAAGAAATTTAACCGCTCAGAGATTTACATGGGGGTTAAGATCCAAAAACAAACATATACATTCCATCCTCTGAAACGGTTTAACGTACGAAGACAAAATTCCAATCCCAAATCCTAGGTGTGAAATAGGAAATATTTTTTAATGGTCCAACCCTAAAGTGTTAAACGAGGTTAGCTCCATAAACGAAATTATTCATCCCTCCAAAACTGTTTGATGTACAAATTTGTAATTTTATGAGAAGGATGTTCTTTTGTGCCCTAGGTGTAAAATATCGTATACTTCAAAATATTTCTCCCCTAAGGGGTTTAGATGGTGGTTGACCCTCAAAACCAATATTCATTCTTCCAAAATCCTTTCAGGCACTAACTTTTTTAAATTTTTTTTTATGAAGGTTGGTCTTCTATACTCTAGATGTTAATAAAACATTCACCCCGTTGGAAGTATTCATTCCTCCATTACTATTCGGCGTACAAAATCAAATTTCACAGGTTGATCACTTTTACATCCCAGATTTTTAATAAGACATTCAAATTCTTCCGTATGGGGTTCAAATGTGTGTTAGATCACAAAATAAATAATCATTCCCCCAAAAATATTTGACGTACAAACTGAGGGTGTATTTCACAGGCTTAGCTGACAGTGGACTCTCCAAAATGTAAAACTTTGAATAATAATTTTCGGTTTAAAACTGTAGCGAAGAACGGGTATCTTGCTAGTACATTTATAAAACTGATTCAAAAATATTAAAAGTTAATATCCTTCAAAGTACTTCTCGCTGCGACCTGATGCACTTCTTCAACAGTTGGGAATAATATCTCAGCTCTTCAATTTGGAATGCTGTGAAGATGTGCCAGTCATTCTAGTTGAAGTTAAGCAAGGTCAGCAGCTTCTTCATTCCATGGAACATAAAGACACCGCATGGCGATCAAGTGGGATGAGTGAGTTAGAATCTTATTTCTGCCATGTCGATACAATGGGTGCAAGAAACACTCTCTCCCCTACTTTCCAGATATTTTCTCTTATCAACAAAGTCCACCTCACTTGAAATATTCAGCCATAGAAACACAGGGTCAATCCTACATAGGTATTTACTGTGCAACAGGTATGTACATCAAAGTGGTTTTTTGTCAGTATATTTAGTAGTGTTTCTTCATACCACCTACAGTTATTTCATGCAATTGTACAGCTTAAAATGCTTCCTATTTCCTCAGATCCAGATACTGTGCTGAACAGATATCCATTTGCACATTATGATTTTTATTTCAAATAGGCCTACTAAATTTTTATTGACAATCTACAGAATTCTGAGGAACCAAATTCATGAGATTCTTATGACCTCTAGTTAAATTATTGACTTTTAATACTTGAGTAATGTAATGACATCATCTTCAGATTTAAAATCTAAACCTAAAAGGTAAAAATTCGCTTAGTTTCTTTTACAAGCCCCTTTTTTTCGTAAAGAAGCTAAGAAAATAATTACTTTCACAATGGTTTAGAACTTATCTTGTTGATGTGTTTAAGATTAGCATCTCTGTAGGACCGGAAACAGGTTAGAAACGAAAAATATCTTCTTTAAAAATACATTATATCCTACCAGAAATCACGCTCAGATGAAAAATGAAAATAAGCTACAACTATTTCATTAAATTACTTTATTTAATATTATTATATCAATTTAACTCATATCCATTTGCTGTCCTAATGCCTTAGAAATTCAAAAGCAAGCTTGTAGTTTAATGAGACTGTCGATGTCATGATCACAGAGGTGGGACTTCCTTTTTCATGTAGTAACTGAATTAAGATAAAACACCTTATTGAAAAATCCTGAAGCATTGCAGGTTATCCAAATAGTACTTTGGTGAGAAATTAGAGATGTTGTCACCTCTCTTAGAAATCAATACATTTCACACTAGAATGGGAAATTCTATGACAGAGCAAAATTTACAGTAATAACACGTCAGATTACACAACTTTCAGGACCAGGTAATCACAGAGCAACATTTCAGGTATTCTGCACAAAATACATACGTAAATTTTAAAACTAACAAGATCTTAGTTAACTATTGCACTCTGTCAGTTCATCTTATTTCAGTTCCCATCCTGTTGTTAAGCATGGTAATCATATCACCTTTGCACTTGTTGTACCCAACTACTATTCTGACATGATCCAAGATGCTCATATATTGTATACAAGTTACAAGCAATACACTCTCGATGATGGTAATTTTCCCTACAAAGATATTTCTCTATTTTATAGTTCAAATATTGAATCCATGAATCTACTCACTTCTATAAAGTAAAAGTAAAGTATAAACCCATTTATTTATAACCACAATTTATTTGCAACAGAGAGTACCAAGCTCATCAGGTGTTAGCATGCTTCAATAGTAATCTTGAACTGTAACAAGCTGAGGAGGAGGTGGAACATGGACAGAAATTTTTGTATTCGCTAAAGAAAATTTGCAAGAGGAAGTATCACGGGAAAGTCAAAGACAGAGTAATGGCAATAAACCTATCTGGATAGGGAAAAACAAGAGAGAAAGAATGGCTTACTTAAATATTTATTTATTTTACAGCTACCAAGTGAACTTTCTCTTTAAATGTTCAGAATTTAGTTTTCTATTCATAAAAATAGGAAACAAAAATGTTTGGAAGCTGCCTTAACATACGTTAAAATACTGGTTTGTGTGAAAAGTTACAAACTTCATTAATAGTGCAGGTTCAAGCATTCTGTAAGCCGTTGCAAATAACTGATGTTGTAACTAGCCAAAGAGTGATCTATGATGACAGCTCTGAAGAAAGATTGTTCATAATCAATAAAATCTGTGCATCTTCATCAAGTTTTAGATACCATGAATAAAAGTTTCATTTTTGGTATGTGATCCTATTCTTCATTAATAATGGGGAAAATGCTACAAAGAAATAGGAAAAAAAATATCTGAAAATTGTCAACAAAGTGCTGCTGATGAAATAATGGTTCAGTGCTAGGAATTTTATCTCAGAAGATGCAAATCAATCAGGAAATCTTTTAGCAGTTAATATGAATTTCATGCATGTACATGTTTATGACTCAGGATGTGGTAGCAACTCTTAAAACTTCACATGGATATTATTCAAGAAATTTCAGTTGATATTTGGACCTGTACAAGCTATTAAGAGGAAAATGGGCTAGTATTCTACCTGCAATATGTTCCTTAAAATGCAACAAAATACAACTATCTTAGAAATTAATGATGATAGAAGATAAGAGATTGCTGCAAAACATGGAGCGTCCTCGAGAAGTGGAAAGAATGTTTCATACAGCAGGCCTTTTCTTGCCTTCTCTGTTGAAAGGATTTTAAAGTAATCTTTACCATAACGTATTCGCACAGAATCAGAACCTGAAGTGAGACGTGTACTACAGCCAGTAAGAGAAATTACATCACTCCACAGAAGAAGTGAAAACTAGCAAAGAGAAAGGCTGCCATCTTCAAGCAACTTACAGTGTCTATGGTCAACCACAGAAAGATGTAGGAGATTGGCAGGGAACAAACCTAATCTTTAAATTTCCACAGAAATGGGCTTATGTCATGGGAGACCAAACAAAGCATTCTCTGGTAAGAAATATTTTTCCTTAAAACAAAAAAATTGTTTCATTTCCAACTTTAAAAAGTGTTAAGAACTTTCTGGACAATCCTTCACTCCATTTTAATTACACTTGCATTTATTTCTGTTCTTAAAACAAAAACTATTAGTTTCCAAACCGGCATTCAAGAAAGGAGTGATATGAAGCAAGTATTATAGATTAAGGATATACCATACAGGGAGTGCTGGAAAATTTCAACCACTACTGTCCCTACAGGAATGTACATGTTTTGAAAGATTAGTGCTCGAGGAGAAAAAATCATTGACTTTTAGGATGTGAACAAAAATTCCACCCTTGAAGTCTGCCAAAGATTTAAAATCGTCACCACAAATAATGTAGAATAAACATATTTCAATGAATGACATACCTGTCTCAATATACAAGAGGAACACCCGTTTGTTCTTTTCCAATACACGTCTTATTATATATTTATTATAACAGATTAACAGTATTCAAACTTACACAATCATATGGTAATACATCCATTACTGAACAGAATAGAACAGAAATCTCCACAGATTATCAACAAGCCATGTGAAAAAATAATATGTTTATTTTACTTGAGAGAACATTGAGTCAAACAATGAGAACAATACTTTCTGGTACCGCTTTAAACTAAAATATCTGTATGGAATCCATCACCCATAGAAAGCTAAGAATGCTCAAAGAAATAGGCTTCACACTAGCATTAAGGAAACACTGAAATGATTTTATTCCAATACACACATTTCAAAGAAACCACCTCATATAATGAAGTAAGATATCTTCTGATTTACCATTCATGTGCAAGCCAAACCTCATAAGCAACTAACATGCAATTCAAGCACCACTTCATAACCTTAATGATTCTGAATCTTACCAGCTATTTCCCCTCCACCCAAATCATTTAGAATCTTCCGATATGACGGCCTTCTCGTAAGGATGTCTCTCCGCTTCTTCGTTGATTCGTCGTCATTTGATAAACTATCATCGCTTCCAGTTTCTACTACCTTGAAAAAGAAAAAAAATCATCAGTAAATATGGATAAAAAATGATTATTTTATACTCGGCATTTGAAATAAACATATAATAGGTACAAATCCAACTAAGCTCAACTTATATACCCTTTTCATATTTATTACTGTTCTGTGCCTTTTCTGGTGAGACCTGGTGTTTACAGTGCACTATGTCTGTTGGTATGGACCAGCATAAATGGAGGGTTGCTGCTACGGAATTTCCGCCTCAACAACTCCGAGAAGGGGGCACAAGGCTTATAGTCTGTGACCTAGTCCTTCTATACGAAGACACTCCCAAGACACATGTGGAAGTAGGCGTGTGTTGAAGAATTATATCAAGGATGAGAAGGGAAGATAAGAACTGTTCTTCATACCTTGGATGGAAATGATGGGAAACGAATTTTTCAGCTGGTCATACCCCTCAAAGTAGAACTGCGAGGGGAGGATTTTGGGGAATAAGCTACTAAGACATCTGTCATTCACTAGTCATAGTTATTAAAGACCCAGATGATAATAGCAGATGCTACCTATTGGAAAACTTGCAAGGTGCCTTTCCTGTGCAGTCTGCTCTTTGACAAGAATAAAGGTTTGTGTTAAAAGAATACCCTGTTAATAGCATCTATCCTGAAAGTGGTCTCCATATATCTGTCTCTCCCAAATTACACATTTGCCATTATGTCAACAACCCATTTCAGATAACAGGATATAGTGTTATAATAATACCATGATCCATTTCATATTATGTACTATTTAGCAAAAAAAGAGATGTATCTTCTGCTGTGTCTTCGTCTTTCCTAAATTAGTTGTTGCCCAACTGAACAAACAATATTGCAGATCTCTGGAAATGAATGAGTGATGTGACAAAGATCTATACATTCAACTGTATTATCATTACCGAAGTTCAAAAGCAAGTACCGGGTGTCAAAAGATCTTTGAGCAGCTTAGAAGACTTGTAGAGAGTATGTCCGAGGTGTAACAATGCCTGTATCACGAAGTGTACTAGAACTGCGGACTGTCTGCCAGGAAGATTCTGTGGCATTTCGTCAAGTGCAACTGGTTCTTGGAGAGACTGTCCCTAAATTCAAACGCAGTCATATACTAAGTCATCAAATGGTACCCATTTTAAATTATGGTGGCTGTGGAGTGCTCAGTATTTCGTTTTCAAAGTCTCTGAAAAATAAATGATAACTTGCAGGTAGGTAGCTAAAGAATTGGAAGTACTTTCATCACTCCGGTGGGCTGAGGAGCAACATAGTTGCTAACTTTGTTGACGACTCTGAAACAGAGCACTATTTTCAAAGATTTGAGCAACAGTTTTGACAGTGACAATGATTACTGTGTGCAAATGGATGAAAAGGCAACAGATGAAAGCAGCGAGACTGATAGTGCTAAACAGGGTGTCTTGACAGTTCCAAAAGGAACTACAATGAATACCACAACGTTCTAATGCTGTAAACGACGACGTCAGAAATGTCAGGCCAGAGATTTTCTTTAACAACGAACAGGAAATATTGATAGACATGATATGGGATTCTGGGCTTATCCCGTGTCCAGAAAACAAGTACTTCTTTTTCTGGTAGTGTATAAATGTATTTATTCAAAATTAGTTTTGGCAGATTTATGACCTAACAGTTATACATTAACCAAGTCAAAACCATAAAGAGGTGGCTCGACAGTTAAACCTGGAACACTTCTAGAGTTGAAAATGAGGTTTTGTAGAAAATGATGAGTGTTCTAAATTTTAGACTGAAAAGAGAAATATTTAATCACAACTGCAACGGGAGAAAAATTCAGGAGTTTAGTCACAAGAAAGCCTTGATGGCTTGCTCAAGTCTGGTCAACAACAGGAAAATTGTATTAACTTGCACTACTCTCACAATAATGAGCAGGATGAAACCTAAATTTCATATATTGTATTTCATATTCCTATTTGATGACAGAATTTAACAACCTTCCTTCCTTCTTTTTTCTAGTAATTACAACCAATTCTCTCTCTCCTTCATACAGTCTATATAAGTAATGGTGGGTTCAATCGCAAAATGGGAGGAAAGTCATTATGATTTGATTCAGCAATACCTTAGCAAGGATTCTATTCGCTCCCTGCACAAAAGAGAAAGCAAATGAAAACTACAAAAATGATGTGGCTGTCAGTGAAAGTACAGAACTTGAAATCTCAAAACAATGTTGATACCTAAGGAAACAATATTGAGATTGTATCATGTGCACTGAAATGCAATCTGAACAAAGTTGCCATATCGAAATAATATTGCCACATGAAGAGTTAAGATTGGATGATGCTATGTATATCTGGTATAAACAACTTTGTGCACGTGGAATAATACCGAGACATGTAGAAATTCAAGCAATATTTCAACATGTAATAAAACAAACAACATATTTTCCATTTGTTAAAACTGACTATTCAGAATCCACAAATCTACATACAGTAGAACCTCGATAATTCAAAATCAGTTTATTCAAAATCCCGCCTAATTCGAAGAAGCTCTCGTTCCCGGAAACATGAGATACAGTTTTGTATGTTATTTAAATTGTTTAATTCGAAATACGGATAATTCGTAATTCGAAGTACAATGTCGGACCCATTACCAAAATTCAGACTTTTAATTTGAAACTGCCTTTGCATTTTAAAACAATAGAATGTTACAGAGTAATTTCAACTCGAAATTTATCCGCTCCGCATCACAATAGAACGCGTGTTCCGCACTTACACTCACTTCGGTGGGTCTACAGTACGCTTCATGATTGCTAAGTTGAATAAAATCAGAATTCTTTTGTATTCAACCTTTTAAGGAACACCGTAATATCACGCAACAAGCAGTGTGCGGAAAAACAGAATCCGCGAACACTGGCGATGCCGACAGTTAACGAAAAAAAAAACGAGGCTCATATAATAAATTCGTAGGCACCGTACAATATTGTCATTGCCGGTGAAACTGCACTGCTTTATTTTAATGCGATCCCAAACGGTCTTATGGTTTTAAAGGAGAAAGTGCCAGCCGGAGAATCATACAAGGATGGGGGTGGGGGTCATAGTAGTGCGTTGCAATGCACATGGAAGCGAGAAACTTTATCCCCTCGTCATAGGAAAGTTCGATAAGCCACAATGTTTTAATGGCGTCGGGCACTTTCCATGCCAATACAAAGAATCTAAAAATGCGAACAGTACAGAAATCCAAAAAATAATGCATTTGCACAGGGGAACCGGCATCATTTATCCTCATCTTTGAATTGTTTTATTTTTTTTTCTTTCGTTGCATGAGGTTATGTTTGTCAGTGATTTATCCAAGTGAATTATTTGAACATTGTAAATGCACCTTGTTGGATACATGTCGGAATGTTTTTTCCATGGCATTTGAAACGTTTAAACAGTGAATCGAGGTGATTGCATGTATTAATGGGTCTTATAATACTTTGTGACGCCGCAAGTGTTTACATTTCTGAAGTACGAGATTAGTGCCAAGGCGGGAAATCGTACAAGGATAGTCATAGGAAAGTTCGATTTTAAGGGCATCGGGTACTTTCTGTGTAAATACAAGGCATCTACAATGCATACAGTATAGTAATCCATTTAATAAAGCACTTTTACATGGGAGCCAGCATAGATTTCTCCTCGTCTTTGAATCGTGCTTTTTTTCTTTCTTTATTTCGTTGCGTGAGGTTGTATTTGCCAGTGAGATATCCGAGTGCATTATTTGAATACTGTAAATGCACCTTCTTGGATACATTTCGGAAATAGTTCTTTTTCATGGCATTTGAAAGGTATAAACTCTGAATCAAGGTTAACTGCATGCAGTAACGGGCCTTAGAATATTTTGTAACGCGGCAAGGGTTGATACTTCTGAATTGCGAATTGACGGTTAGTTCGAAATCACGTAATTCGAAGTCCAATTTTTTAGTCCAAACGACTTCGAATTAACGAGGTTTTACTGTATATAAAATAACTTGTCCTGACTGACTGACTGACTGATTCATGATCGCCAGAGCCAAAACTACTGGACATAAAGAAATGGAATTTTGGGGACACATTCATATTAACACGTGGGTGCTCGCTAAGGGAGCATTTCTGGATATTCCGTTGCTAAGTGGGAGAAATGGGGGTGAATTTTCAAAATGAGGGTACCTATATCTCAAAAACTTAAATGTTTACAGATGTAAAAATTGTTATTTGGAATCTCCTTTAAAAATAAAGGAACACGTATTCTTTTGCTTTCGGAAAATCCCATTAAGGGGTTGATAAAAGAGGGGAAAGGGGTTGAACACCTTTTTTGAGGAGACTTATATCTCAAAAATTGAAGATGTTACAGATATGATAAATTGTATTTGGAATATTTTTTCAAAGTAAAGAAACACGTATCTTTTGTCTTTGGAAAATTCACTTAAGAGGGGGTGAATCAATTGAAAAATTAGTTGAATTCTTTGTATGAGGATACTTATATACCACAACTAAAGATGTTTGTTGCAGACATGAAAATTAGTATTTGGAATCTCCTTTAAAAATGAAGAAACACGCATTTGTTTTCTTGGAAAATCGACGTAGGGGGGGGGGGGGGTTAAAAAATAAGTAAATAAGGAGTTGAGATATGTTTATGAGAATAATTTATCTTAAAAACTGAAGCTGTTAGAGACGTGAAAAGTTAGTATTTTGAATTTCCTTTCAAAATAAAGAAAGACGTATTTTTTTGTTTTTGGAACGTCCACTTAAGACGGGAGAAGGGTGGAAAGAAGTGAAGAAGAAGTTGAATTATTCTTAGGTAGGTAAGGGTTATTCTGCCCGAAGGCAGGTCCGAACCTCCGCAGAGGTGTTCCTGAGCCGGAGTTTATGTGCGGTGGGGTGGCCAGTTCCTTTCTGCTCCTCCATTCCCTTACCCTCCACCAACAGCACGTGGCAACCCATCCAACTCCTGACCACGCCCAATGTTGCTTAACTTCGGAGATCTCACGGGATCCGGTGTTTCAACATGGCTACGGCCGTTGGCGAATTATTCTTATGAGTATAAATTTATCTCCAAAACTGAAGCTGTTACAGATGTGGAATCTCCTTCGAACCCACTATCTCCTGTATGCGAGCTCACAACTGCGCGCTCCTAACCGCACGGCCAAATCATCCGGTCACTAAAATTTGTAAGACTGCCAATTATGCTTGCCATCATGTTATCCTTAGCTGACTTCCTTTGCTAGATTCTGTTTCCTAGCAAGTTCCTTCAATTTCTCCTTTCTTCCACAGCCTACCGAGCTCGATAGCTGCAGTCGCCATTATTATTATTATTACTACCTTTAAAGGTACAAACCCGTTTTCACATTCCTCAACAATTGCTTTAAACCCATCCCAGAGTCTGTTTACATTTTAATTTACCATTTTCCACCGATCACAGTTACTTCTTAAAAACTCCCTCATCCCTGTTTTATCAGCCATGTGGTACTGCCTAATATTCCTACTTTTAATATCTTCCTTTCGATCATATTTATTTTTAACTACGACAAAAACAGCTTCATGATCACTAATACCATCTATTACTTTGGTTTCTCTATAGAAACTGAACAAGAATTAAAACAGGGAATAGTACCAGAAACTAACAAAAGAGATTATTAAAAGAACAAAGAAACTAACAGAAGATATTATTGTAAGAACAAAAAAAGTCTCTTAATTATGCTGTTTAACTGGAATACATTGCAATATCAAAAATGTTCACAGTGAGATAGGAAACCATAAGTGCAACAAGGCAGCAAGTATTTAGATTGGTAGTTACAGCAATAAAAATACAGTAACAACTTATTCCTCCTCGTTATGTACAAATTTTTGATAAGAGCGAATCGTCCTACGTTTGCTAAATGCTTATATGATTTGTTTATATACAGTAACCTTATAGGATATCGTAAAAATGAAGGCACGCATGGACATAAATGGAAGGAAATCATCCAGGAAATATGAAACCAGTAACATCTCGAAAATAAAATTGCAGGTCCCACCGAGATTTGAACTCGGATCGCTGGATTCAAAGCCCAGAGTGCTAACCATTACACCATGGGACCAGACGATTTAGGTGTTTCTTAATCGACAACCGTCAATGTTTTTATAATGTTTGACAATGGAAGAAAACATCTTACAATTTCGTACTCCAGAGGGCTAACTACAACACCATAGGGCCTAACGTGCAGCTTCGTTCCTACCAGGAGGATCGTTGCACCATCTGGATTATTCAGACCTACCACCAAGCAATGTCTATGCAAATTCAAGGAACTAGGGTAACGATGCTGTACAGATCGCTCAACCAGCCTGTTTTGTGCCATTGAGGGCAGTCGTCTCGCAAGAGATCAGGCTCCAATGAGACTTGCAACGCAAATTTTTTCTCTCTCTCTCTCCGTCTTCCTTTTTGTATTTAAATACTATACATGTGGAGAAAATATTGTGCACATTAAACAACTATCCTTTAAAAAAACAAAATGCAATAAGAAATAAGTCATATCTCATGTAAAATTGATAGTGAAATATCAAGCTCATCCAACATTTACAGCTGTCAAGTGATCAAAATTCCATCATCCAACTACTGTATTTATTCGCATATCAGCCGCCATTGCATTTCAGACACACCCCTAATTTTTGACTGAATATTCGGATAAATGTTTGCGCCGTACATCCAATTCCTGGGCCTGACGTAAGAATGTGCAACTGCAGTAACAAACAGAAAGGGCCACTGCTACGCAGTCTGAACTCAACCAATGCGGAGCTTGTTAGTAAATACTCGTCATGGGGAAAGTTAACAGTTGCATGACCTCATTCAAGCTAAAAGTGTGAAATCCCCAGAAGAAAATTATGACAGAGCAGCGGGCAGTGAGTGGACTATTCGTGAAAAAACAAGTGAGGAATTGGAGAAAGTAGCAAGTGGCATTTTGTGGCACAAAACAGGGCAAGTTCCCTGGTGTTGAGGAAGCGTTACTGGAATGGGTGAGAAAGATGCAGAACAGCAGTTGCACCGTTTCTCACAAAATGATAGAGCTAAAAGCACAGGAAATTACGTGATCCCACGATATTCTGGGAAACTTATTCAAGGCAAGTTGTGGGTGGGTCGCTCTGTTTATGCGGTGTACTATCCTGTCACTGAGGTGGAAAACGCCTTTGTGCCAAAAACTGCCTAATAATAGCTCCAATAAAGGAGCAGCAAATGTTCTAATTAAAACTACCGGCAACGAAACGTTTACGCTGTACGGTGATGTTGGCCATTACTGCTGATAGCCATTAACTACCTCCATACATTATATTTAAATGCAAAACCTTACCAAAGAACTGATATTCCCAACTAGTATCCATGAGACAAAAGTAAAAGGAAAACTAGCCCCTCTGTTTGTGATTTTGAGTAAATGTTCATAAGTAGTGTTTTATAATAACATGTTACTGCATGATAACATACTTTTTCTCCCAAGTTCTTTAAATGTAAACAATCTAGTCTCTCTGCAAATGAAAGGCCTATAGTGTTGGTAAATTACGAACAGAAAATAAACTATTAAATAACCTCCGTGTACAGTCTCAATCATTCCTTATTTTTTTGTACAGTACTAAATAAGTTAAAATCTTTTGTGTGTATCCGGTAAAATATTTTGTGAGATAAGTTCAACAACACAGGCAACATTATTCATTTCATACAGTATGCATTACCGCATTACTGATTACTATTGCATGTTCTTGACAACGCCATATGAGTAACATGATGATCGTAAATGCGTAAAACCCTGCCAGCCCAGCATGGGTATGCATTCAAGCTCGCAGTGGCCTTCACGACAACCCATAAGAAAGCGAAAGATGAATCTCGAACCAGGCACACAAACAAGCTGACGCAGGAACATGGCAGATTAGCGGTTTAGAAAAATAAATCTATAATTGAAGTTGATTACACTCGCCTTTTGTCGTGACGATGTGCAAGTAAGCTGGTTGTCCCATGAGGATGTTCCCTGAGTAATGTTTTAAGTTTAGAATAATTATTTTGGCATGTAGTACAGTCATCACTTGTTTTAAGGACACATGGTAACTTGTTTCAAGTAACTGGACTGAATACAACAGGCTAGACATTATAAAATTGCAATTAATATTTCCACAGCACATGATGTAAAAAGTGGCAGCATCACCATCTGTTCCCAGTCTGACACTGTCATAATGTAATGATGGACCATTTCATTCCATTACAACCTTCAGTGAAGTTATAGTGAAATCATTGCTCATTTTAATTATATTTACATGCAATATTTGCCATGTTTAATTTCACAGTGGATTTACTACATACATTTATGTATTACATAAATACTTCCCTAATATCAGTTTCAATGACTACAATATATGCCCTAATCTTTAAAAGAATTTGTCTGAAAATTTTCCGCATAATAGCCACAGCCCCTATTTTGGGACCTTCAAACTGGCATAAAAAGTGTAGCCAACATGCGAGTAAACACAGTAATTTTTTTTTTTTTTTTCAAACACATGGTGCTACAGCCCTGAAGGGCATTGTCCTATCAAGAGGTGCTGTTCAGTACAAAGGCCTGTAATTAAAGGGCACAGAATCCCCCCCCTCAGCCGTTATGTTTGACTTTCAGGACCAGGGTCCCCATCTCACCGTCACATAGCTCCTTAATTGTTCTCAAGTACGCTGTGTGGACCTCGAACCAGCCCTCAAATCCTGGTAAAAGAATACCTTACCTGACCGGGAATCAAACCAGAGAACTCCACGTAAGAGGGAGGTTCATTATCGATAGACCCTGGGGCCAGCATCTTCCAACTACACTACACAAATCCAGGTATTTCAAACTTTTCTCCCTTTATTCATCATGGTTAAAAATCCATAATAACAGTCTTCACTAGCAACAGTTAACAGATCCTTTGAATTTAAAACACCCCACTTAGGTATATATAACAAAAAAGGAGCAGCAAGGAACTGTTTATCCTTCTTTATTTTGTAACAATGATATATGCCCGTACAACTGGGAGAATCACAAGCATGAAGGCTCATAGGGCTGCACATAATGCATGTCTAACATTTATGTTTAGTAAATACCAAAAATTATGTTTAGTAAATACCAAAAATTATTGGCAAACAAAAGAAAAATACATATCATATACACAACTTTCCTTGGGTGCTCACCCTGATTGGTAGGTTATAGTCAACTTCATATGTGGAGTTAGCACCATTGAAATGGGGAATGTGCTTTGACTGCCGCTATATCCCATGGTTTTACTATGAAACTTCCAGTCTTGTCCTACTTACCATTACAGAGCATTGTCCTCTCGTAAGAATAGCTTGTTTGTAGTATTTCTTTTGAAGTGATTAAGTGAATTCTATAATAAGTATGAATGATGCAATATCGACCACATCACATGTACATCAGTAGCTCTGAATTCCTCCTCGGAAATGTACAAACACTTCACTGTAATAAACACAGGCTGCAATGTGGCATCATGTAGCAGAAGTTTCCTCATAATTAATTTGCACTGTATATGTCTAATATCTCTATTTGTTAGTATACCCGAGGGGCTTTATATTTAACACAAGAAATAAAATATTACAACACAATTCTCTACATAAAGTACATGTAAGGCATGTTACTCCAAACGTTTATCAGAATGGCACAGTGTATACATAACAGGTGCAAACAGCACTGTACTTCTTTACATTCACCTCTCTTTCTTTTTCTCTTCATTTATGTGTACAAAGTAAACATGAATTAAATATTGTTCAGACTGAGCTCAGTTTACTACTTTTCCCAATATGTTTCATTCCTCTTGGATGGCAGTACTGTGGAAATGAACATCGAAGTGGCACTCTTCTCCCAAGCATCCCACTTTCCAGTAAATCCAGCACCCAACAAACTTCACACCTATAGACTTACTCTCATTACAATGTATACTGTCAAAGAAATTATCGGTTTCTAATTGGCAAAGGAATAATTGCAAGAGCAAATTAAACTAACAATTATATCATTACTGGCATCTAAATATTTTCAATAAGAAATTAGCCCGGTCTATCTATTGGCTTATTGCCGTACAAACTAGACCAGTACACATAATGTCATTTCTAAGAATACAGATGCCAAATTATTACTGCATACCTGTAAAGTTTGTAGACTCCCAGGTGTAGTTTGGATCACAGAATTAGGTTTGCTAACAAGAATAACATTCCCCTTTTGCAGTTGCATAGGTTGAATATTTCCAGGAGTTTGTATGACGGACTGCTGATTTGGTTGGATAACGGACTGAACCTGTGGTAACAAAGGAAACTAACGCATAGTAGATTAGAAATAACTTCCAAATAAACAAAATGTTATGTTACACTTTTCAATTTAAGATAAAGTTTCTACCTTATGTGAATAGTTAAACAAGTCTTATTAGGAGTAAAGCAACATTGAATGAACAGACAGGAAGTATAAATCCTACATCCAAATACATATTATGGTTGATCAAGATAATAAGAATTGGATACTTCAGAACCTCACTATGCTCCTCGAAAGAAAGACAGAAGTTACTGAGAATTGTAAATATTTAGTGCACTAAACAACTGCAAACATGTTGATTCAGTGAATACTGATTTTTCCAAAGCTTTTGATTCTGTGCAGCATAATGCTCTACCGACTAAGCTGTCAGCATACAGCATACGTGGAAATTAGCTCCAATGGATTAACTCCTATCTCTATGACAGGAGATAAACTCAGTAAAATAGGAGGGTCTCATTTCTGGGCCTTACCGGCCTGTGTCTGGAGTGCCACAAGGTTCATTACTGAGACCCAGTGCCAGATTAAGGTGTTTGGGGGCCCTAGGCTATTTCAAAATGTGGGGCCCCTTCTTAGTAACATCACGTAAGACTAGCATACTGAAGTCGTTATACAACTACTTCCACTTAAATTGATGAATAAGGAAGTATTGAAATAGACTAAAAAATTTCTCTATTTTTTGTGTTAATATTTCATAATGCCAAAACATATTTTACATTTGTCTCATCATCATTATCAAAACGAAATAGAAAACAGAACTTACGTTTTTTGGCACCACTAGGATATTGTCTATCCATTTTACAAGATTACAGTTGTAACTTAGAATGGTTAAATAATCAGAGGTGAACTGGAAGTTCTCTTCCTGATGCAAAGATATAGTATAGCATGCACATTCCACCGTGCTTCCCCTGTCCCCTCCCACTCACTTGCTAGACCTCTTCCCCCCTTCGCCCTCTGCCCACACTTGCAAGCTGCCAGATTTAAATTTTCATCAACAACAACCTTTACAATAATTACAATGCGTAAGTAGCGAGGATTTGTGTCTCCGAACGGTAATTGATTCTAGCAGTGATGAAATACTAACGCGGACAGCTGATAAGAAGGAAGGAAGGAAGGAAGAGTGCGTATTCGACATTTTGCAAGCGTAAATATTCATATGCATGCACGGAGGTAGAGCAGCAGGCCTTTATATACAATTTTAGGTTCGGCCAAGGGCCAGGGCCCCTTGGCATGTGGGGCCCGGGGTGCAGCCCCTTTACCCCCCCCAATCTGGCCTTGCTGGGACCATTGTGTTTTCTTCACCTTGTTAATGATTTTTTGTCACAAATTTATTCGAGAAACTACCAGCTCCATGATGGTAACTAGGGAAAGGATTTGTAGGCACTAATAGGTTAGAATGCAAACATACTTGAGCAAGGTGCAAGTATAATCCAGCCCTTCCACAGTTATGTCTGTGAGTTGTATAAATTTTAGGGGTTCCGAAAGTTCAGATCGCTCATATTTATGCAAATCTCACTGCAGAACCGTGGTGCAGGTAGAAGAAACTTACGCCTTGGTTAAATGTGTTAACATTCTAACCTATTAGTGCCTAAAAATCCTTTAACTAATGATAATCTCAAGTTTACAGGGCAACTGAAAACATGAGTGATTGCAAATTACTACAGTCAGATATAAATAGTATTAGTGAGTGGTGAGAAAAGTGGCATTTAACCCTGAATATTTCAAAAAGCAGCACAATATCCTTCACAAGGAAATCAGAGGTAAATGCATTTTACTATTATACACCAATGAGCCATTACATTATGATCACCTACCTAATACAATATAGGACCACAGTTTGCTCGCAGAACAGCAGCCACTCTGTAAGGCACTGACTCAACACGGTAACAGAAGGTATCCTGGGGTATTTGGTATGGCAAGTGCAATATCAGGTACTCCAGTTGGCATGTTCAATGAGGTTCATATCGGGGCTACTTGGGGACCACGGAATTAAATTCACTATCATGTTCCATGAACCAGTCCTTCATATTCCTGGCAGTGTGGCATTTCGCACTGTACTCTTTAATTGGTTGTCACCATCAGAGAACACTGTTGACATGAACGAATGGATTTGGTTCCCAGTAACATCCAGATACCAGGTAGATGTTAGAGATTTACTGGAATAATGGGCCCAGCATGTCGCAGCATTGCTCAGATCATCACACATCTTCCACCAACATGCCTCTGCCCTACTGTGCAACCATGTGCCACAGCCTCTAATGGAAATCAACGTATACAATCTCAGTCACAGACATGATGAACCAGGAATCTGGATTCAAAGGACCAGATGACCTTTTTCCGATCACCCACAGTCCAGTGGCGATGATTTTGTACCCACCTCATGCACTGTTTCAGTGAAGTGCACTCAGCATTGGAGTACAACTGGGTCGTTGACTCTGCAGTCATCGGGCGAGTTGGCCGTGCGGTCAGGGGCACGTGGCTGTGAGCTTGCATCTGGGAGATAGTGGGTTCGCCCTGAAAATGGTTTTCCGTGGTTTCCCATTTTTGCACCAGGTAAATGCTGGGGCTGTACCTTAATTAAGGCCACGGCCACTTCCTTCCAACTCCTACGTCTTTCATATCTCGTAGTCGCCATAAGACCTATCTGTGTCGGTGCGACGTAAAGCAACTAGCAAAAAATCTGCTGTCTGCAGTGTTAAATGAACCATGTGCTACGAAACATTGGTCTGATCATCACTACTGTACTTGTTGAAGATTTCTTGAAGTATGGCCCTGTATTCACTGCGAACGAGGTGCAACAGCCTCTGCTGGCCTCTGGCATCAATGAGTCACAAATGACACGGCTGGACGATGCGCTGTTGTATGCACATCATTGCACCCCATTCAATAAATTCTCACAACAGCAGTGTGAGAATAGTCCGCATGCCACACTGTTTCAGAGATGCTGGCACCAAGGTGCTGAGCCATCACAATTTGCCTCTATCAAATGCAGAAAGATAGGCCACTTTTCCCATTCTGACACCGAAGACACTACTTACAGCAAGCCTGTAGACCTGACGTATATATACATGCCACCAGCATGTCACATGATACTCTCCCCGCTCCAGGTGCACTAAATGTTCCTGATTTGGGGTGGTTATAATGCAATGGCTCATCAGTGTATAAGGGATCAAGAAGTGAAGCATTTTACCAAGTCAATTAACTTGGTGTTCTTTTTAGTAGCCGGCCCTGTGGTGTAGGAGTAGCATGCCTGCCTCTTACCCGGAGGCCCCGGGTTCAATTCCCGGCCGGGTCAGAGATTTTTACCAGAATCTGAGGGCTGGTTCGAGATCCATTCAGCCTACGTGATTAAAATTGAGTAGCTATCTCACGGTGAGATGGTTGTCCCGGTCTTGAAAGCCTAGAATAACGGCAGAGAGGATCAGTCATGCTGACCGTACGACACCTCATAATCTGCAGGCCTTCAGGCTGAGTAGCGGTCGCTTGGTAGGCTATGGCCCTTCGGGGCTGTTGCGCCATGGGGTTTAGTTTGGTTTCTTTTTAGTAACCAATATGGTTTATCTTTCAACGAACATGAGTTAAATATCAATAAGGCATTTAACAAATTGGGCTTGCTGAAAGGAAACTGCAGAAGTTTTCAATGGCTATATAGACTCCTAAATGTAGTATGGCAGCAAAATACCATCCCAAAAGATTGGAAGAAAGGTATAATTGTACCTATATTCAAGAAAGGCAACAGACGGAAATGTACCAAATACCGTGGCATCACTCTACTCTCTCTCATGGACTAAAAATTCTGGAAAAAATTACAGAGGATAGATTACGAGAAATTGTAGAACCACCTTTAGAAGAGGAACAATATGGCTTTAGGCCTGGAAGATCAAGTACAGATCTTATATTTGCTGTCAGGATGCTAATGGAAAAACATTGGGAAAAAGAGAAGCCTTTATATCCACTGTTCCTTGACATCGAAAAGGCCTATGACAGCATACCAAGGGAGCTTATTTGGGAGAAAGCTCAAAGTTTGAGACAGTCTAATTTCAAAAGTTAAGGTGCTTTACAAGAAAACCAGAAGCTGTGTACAAGTCGGTTCTGGACTGTCAAACTGGTTTGAGACAAAAAGGGGAGTACAATAAGGTAGTGCTTTGTCGCCCCTATCCATTGTAATGGATACCATATTAAAGGCGCTAAAAGAAAAGGGGCAACAAGACTTAAAAGCATTTGCAGATGATGTAGTAATTTGGGGTGACTCAGGGAAAGATGTGGAAGAGAGACTGCAGGGGTGGAGTCAGGACTTTTGAGAGATACGGATTAAACATCAACAAGGCTAAAACGGTGGTGTTGAAGGTACAGAAGGGTGACAATCAGCCAGAAATCATGCTAAGTGGCACTAAGCTGGACAGTGTCACAGAATTTAAGTACTTGGGTAGTATAATGGCCAAGGATAACTTAGTTAAATATGAAGTAAACAGTCGAATCAGCAAAGCAATACATTTTTACCTCCAAGTAAGACAGCTACAATGGGATAAACAAGTACCACTCAAAACCTAGATGACACTATATAAATCATACTACAGCCCTATCCTCACATACAGCCTAGAAACCACTACATTAACAAGAAAGGACAACTCGAAACTCCAAGCAGCAAAAATGAAGTTCGTACGCACAATGATCCAGAAGAACAGGAGGGAGAAAATCAGGAATGAAAAAGTCAGAGAAGACATCGGAAGACGTCGGACTAGAAGACTCCTTACTCCAGAAGATCCAAAAGGCAAGACTGAAGTGGTTTGGTCATGTGAAAAGAATGAGTGCCAACAGGTCTGCATTAAAAGGAGTATGAAAGAGAAATAAGGGGAAAGAGACCAGTGGGCAGACCTAGAGAAAAATGGACAGAGTGAAGAAGGATGTAGAGGAGAGAGGTCAGGATTGGGAGCGGATTGTGAACAATGAATAGTTCATGGACCATACAAAATGGAAGGGGATCGTATATCACACATGGGAAACTGGAGTTGGTCAACGATGATGATGATGATGATGATGATGATGATGATGATGATGATGACGTCTCACTGAAAGCCCTGTATTTCTCACTCACACAATTGAGTGGTTGTTAGGTGTGGACTCCTTCACAGCAATACTTATTAAATGCCTTATAGCAAGCAAAGATCAAATTCTAAAAGTGGATCAGCACTAAATGTTTGTGTACCAAGCTGTCATTGGTAGATTATTACCCATTTTGCGCAAAGATTTACAACTTATTGAGTAAGTTATTAACGGCGTCATGTTCCATTAATGGCTCAAGAAGTCGAAAGGATTGCGATAGATGTTCATTTGGAAAGTAGTGATGAGAAACTACCATTATGTGCATGGCAGCCAGTTACTTTGATGATAGTTTGACAGACACACCTTAAAGCCCTGTACAGACGGAGACATTTCTTGCACTAGAACTAGCGCAATCTGTTGTTACCATTTATTGTACAATGTACTGGTATGCCTTATGTCAGTAGCCCATGAACACACGATACCTTTAAATGATACAAATTCTGTCAGGAAAATGGCTAATAATGAAATAGAGTCGGTGGTAGCTGCCGTACAAGCTGTTATTTCTGTGGTAATTTTGCGACGCCGCCGAAGTAGAAAATTACGCTGGATAAATAGAAGATGGTGGACAAAACCGTAGATATTATGGCGAGACGAAGGTGGAGAGGAATTACATAGTCTCTTGAATGATGAGCTGAGGACAGAGGACACTGATTCCTACAAGAGCTTTTTGAGGATGAATGAAGAGGCTTTCAACAAACTGCTACAGTTAATTGCGCCCAAACTCACGAAGCAAAATACAGTCATGTGAGAAAGTATTTCTGCTTCACGGAGGTAAGTACCAGAAAATTCTGAGTGATTGAACCGTGTATCCTTGAAAAACCTCGCCATTGTTTGTATGATTTTCTTTATAGGTCGGTACTTACTCTCCGATTTTTAGCAAAAGGAGAGAGCTACAGAAATGTAATGTTCTCATTTCGAATTCCTGTAAGTACAATCTCTACAATTATTCCCGAGACGTGCGCAGCAATTTACCACAGCTTGAAGGGAATGTACATGAAGGTATGCCCGTATTTTTAATTAAAAATTTAGTACGATTTAAGTTACATTTTATGTTATTACCTGATATTTTTATGCTAATATGTTTTTTCTCTAGTTCCCATAGACAGAAAACGAATGGAGGCAAATATCACGGCGGTTTGAAGAATTATGGAACTTTCCGAATTGTCTTGGTGATTTAGACGGAAAGCATGTAGAATTCCGACCACCGAGAACTATGGGCTCTTATTTCTATAATTACAAGGGGGGAAATAGCATTGTTTTGCTTGCACTTGTAGATACACAGTACAGATTTATTTTTGTGGATGTTGGTTGTAATGGCAGGATAAGTGATGGAGGTGTATTCAAGAACAGTCCGCTTTACTACTTTGTTACCCACAACACAAAGAATTTTCCTCCTCCAGAAATATTACCTGGAACTGAAACTGCAACACCTTACACAATAGTTGCAGATGATGCCTTCCCATTGCATGAACATATCATGAAACCGTACAAGGGCAATCTTACTCAACAACAGAAAGTATTCAATTATCATTTAAGCAGGGCAAGTAGAACGTCCGAAAACGCATTTGGAATATTGTCCAACCCTTTCAGAATTTTAATGAAAAAAAAATAATAATAGAACTTCCAGTTGAAACTGTAGAATTAATAACATTGTCTGCATGTGCACTGCATAATTTTTTATTGGAAACATGCAGTAACAAGTACATAGGACAGTTGGAAATGGAAGATACAGATACGTGTGTAATTACTCCAGGACAATGGAACAATGGTCTTATGAGGATTGATAGATCTAAAGTTGGTGTACACAGATAAGGAGGTGAAGCTCGTGAAATAAGGGATACACTTCAAAGATATTTCAATACTGCTGGATTTGTCCCATGGCAATGAGAATTTCTTAAAAGATGTCAATATTGAAAGGCCTACTGTACATAGTGTAAAAATGTACACTATTATGATTACAAAACCGAGAAAATGTTGCTTGTTTAGTTCAAATTGTAAAAGTAAAATTGTAAGTCCAAATTGTAAAAGTGATATATTATAAAACAAAAATATTACTTGTAAGGTGTTATTTTTGGAAATAAGTTATTTTTGACAATTCTCTCTACTCGTTTTCTCTCTCCTGTAGGCCCTCTTCCTGTATGGAGAGCAATACTTCTGAAATCTGCCTTTTAGCTTTCAAAACCTATTTCCTGTTTTTTTATACTTTTCAGTGTTATGGAGACTAGTTCTCCTAGGACATCCAAGTCATTTTTTACTTCTTTAGTTTTTCTTACATTCTCAAGAATGTTGTGTGCTTCTTTAAGAATTTCTGTTTCTTGCGCGGTTGTGTCTCTGTCCCTCTTTCTTTTTTTAGTAGTTACTCCACTAGTGGATGGAGTGTTGCTAGTTGATGGAGAAATAATGGTAATGGTTACAGGCTGCAGATGTTCATTTGCATCTTCAGGAAGCACCCCATTCTTCAATCAGAGAGGAGTCTTCAAAATCAAAATAAGGGGAAACTGTCTGAGATTGAGACTTGTCCTAAAACGAAAAGAAATGTGTGACATGCTTTTAATGCTTTCTTCATTATTATTATTATTATTTATTATTATTATTATTTATAGCATGTATTTCGAATTGAAACAATAATGAGGCTATATCTAAGGCTGCATGTGATCAGTGTAGCCTCTACACACTAGTGTGTATACGGTAACAGCTTCAACAGCTGTGGGGCCGACAAAATTTCCCTATCGAAATCTGTCTCCCAATTTGAACAAGTGCGTCTTTTAACCTCATAAAAGTAATAAACTATTTAATAATATCGAATAGGTTTGACAATTGTATGTTGGGGATACACGATCATGTTTATTATAATTATGTATTTAAGCCGACTCCTTTTCCCCAACATACACATTACGCAATTTATTAGTCGTAAAAATTCACGTTTTGAGATGGAACAATTTCCTTACCGTCACTGCGTCATCAGAAGCTGGCACCAAGCTCACTTCTGCATTACAAGTTCCTCACCTTAGGAGAACATGTTCTGCTAGAAAACGCAGCTTTTCAAGATACCAGATTGTCGGCTTATATATCTGCCCTGAGCCTGCTCCCCTTTTCCTCGACTATTTGATCTTATTCAGTTCAGCCACAAACGAGGTTCGTAAACTTTCCATTTTCGACATTATGTCGCTAGCAGTTGAAGGTCTAACCTCACTTAATGCACCTGCAATTCTTTCCAGAGCTTCTATTCTGGAATGCTTATTATGGTAATGTGGAGACTTGGTGTTATATATAAACAAGTCTCTTCTTTGTAGGCATCGATTAAAACTTCCACTGCCAGCCTGTTCCACTCCATTTTATCATACACAGACACTGACAGCACTATTTCAATAACCTGTACTAAGCTGAAACGGCTAGGAAGATGGCACAATATCTGGCGTCATTTGTTGGCATGCAATCTACAAGCAAGTTCATTGCTTGCCACCAGATGGTAAGCAATGTCAATGTTCACACGAAAACATTGTGTTATTGTGCCACTTCTTGCGCAAGAAATGTCTCCATCTGTACAGGGCTTAAGAGTCAACCTATACACCAGAAGTTTTATTTCAGACGCTGCACATTTATGGATTACTAATGGGACAACGCAGTCAAACATCCGATGAAGGTAGTCAGTCAGGGAAACTGCCCTTATCACCATAAGATTCCTGTGCTATTACGATGCATATAACCAGCTCTGGGACAGAATATGTGACTTTCAGAACACAGACTGAAAAGTGAACACATTCTACACAATTTTGGACCTGTATAATAAATATGCCCCAAAGAGACAAGTAAGAACCACCCGTCCTTCCTGCCCTAGGCAAAGGACAGAGATAGAATCTGCTATGGCCAGCCGTGACAGTTGATTCAGGCAGTAGAGGTGCATACAAGACAAAGAACTATGAACAATACAGAATACCTAGATAGAGAAATAAGCAACTAACTAGGAACAATAAATCCAGCTACTTCCAGCAGTTAGAAAGGAACAGTAACTTGACAAAGACCTGAAAAACGCTATGATCAATAGGTACAGGTAAAGCAGCATGTTCCAAACATCTCACGCGACACCTTAAATTGTCATTTTACCCAGTCTAAACGAGGGTCAGCTGAGTTCCCTGTAAAATCATGACAGTTTAGTGCATGACTGTGTAGAAAAATCACAGAAGCAAAGAAAAATAGATGATTCTTTTAAACCAGTGTAAAGCACCAGTGGTATAAATTCCAACTGTGTGTAAGTACAGCACTGTACTCTAAATACTGTAGTGTATGTGTTTGTTTCATTTATTGCTTTCTTATGCAGTAGTTTGAGTAATAATGTAATAAAGCAGTTTGAATTCCATAAGAAAATTCACTTTTACATTTTCTCATTTATACATTATTTTACACTTTGAAAATGTTTAACTGTTACATGAGCTAATCACTTAGGTTTTATGATGATAGAAAGCATTGTGTAATGTCAAAAGTTCGGATTGTCTCATGCACACTGGGAACATTTAGGCCTACTTCTTTATTACAGTCATCAGTTATCATCAGATACAACCTGAGGAACTATTTCTGATACTATCTCACTATCGTACATATGGAGAGACCTTCATCGCAAAACAAATTCTTCAAATCCAACATTATGTTCCAGACAACTCCATTCTGCAGGGCATGATAAAAACAGAAGTTATACTTCGATCATCATCATCATCATCATCCCGAACTCATGCTCCTTTACCATTCTTTTCCTCTGCAGTTGTCTTTGCAATTAAACAGGAAGTGATTTTACACCTTTTAGGCAGTGAGGTTTGGCTGCTCTTTGATGACCAACGGAGGGAGCTTATCAGTTCCGCCTGCATTTGTTGAAAAATATACCATCAGGCGCCCTTTGCTTGTTTTGTCCCCCGTGACAAGGATCACCCTTTATCACAAGAATTTAGTCTGGTAGGAGGTTAAAAGATATCACCGTTTCATCACAATTATAGAAGTCAGTAGAATTGTAACGTTTGATCATTCTAGGAATTTCATTTTCTTTCCAATGACAGACTACAACCTCATCTACGCTGCTGGCCTCTCCACAAATCTCGCAGCCACTTATGTAATCTCTTTTCCTAAACTCCTGCAACCAGCCAGACGAAGCTTTAAATTCATCTGTCATTTTAAGTTGTTTAGCAAAATCCTGTGCCTTCTCTTGCAGCATCTTTCCATCAATGGGGAAATTTTTTTTTTGGCACTGCTGATTGAATCAAACTATAGCACTCTTTTCTAAATCAGTGATGGATTACAGGTATTCCCTTGTATTCTTAGAACATGGATTCACTTCTCCTTTGACGCTGTGTGTTTACCTTTTATGGGCCACTTCCACTAACAGGCCAAAACATCTATCTGTCTGTTATTTTTTTTTTCACAGTTTCGTGGCTAGAACCAGACCTCGATGCATTTTTTCTATATGCCCTCTGCATTTTTTAATTACCACTGTCAATGATGAATACGGCAATCCTAGATGCTCAGCGATGTTCTTTTTTGTTCCATTATGTTGTTTTCTAACCTCATCATCTATTATTTTTAACCTTTCCCCAAGACTCAATTAAGGATTTCTGGGTTTCTTCTTTACCGGTTGATATGCACACATGATTTTCTTTGTGACTACAACGTTCATTGAACTTAAAACATAGAACAAGGCCTTGTTCAACCATACTGTTAACATGTGCACAGTGATAACGCATTCCATAATACATGGAGCACTGACATCTTTTGCTGCCTTGCTTAACACACTGTTGGTGGTGACCCCTTTATCCACACATCATATTGAAAAGGTTATCTCAGAAGACTCCGCTTACTGAATTTCATGGGCTTAGATGTCAATTTTGTCTCTGTGACTCTCATATCCTCAGTACTCTATAACGTATAAATGAGTAACTAAATGAATATGTTTCGTTCACGGGGAAAAAACAAATATGACATGTTAATGAGAAAATGTATAACTGAAAAACTAATAATTGGGTGAAATATTTACAAAGTTTGGTGCCTAAGCAATTAAGCATATAACTCCATATTAAATCCTTTTACTTAATTTATTTCTGAGTTATTTTTTTAACCTGTGATGGATTGCAGGTATTCCCTTGTATTCTTAGAGCATGGATTCACTTCTCCTTTGACACTGTGTGTTTACCTTTTATGGGCCACTTCCACTAACAAGCCAGTTGTTTCGAAGTCTGCCAATGGTCCTGTAGCATTGGTAAGTATTGTATCGTACCTGACTCCCCTGTGGTATAAGGGAGGCTACAATAATTATTATTATTACTATTATTAATTGTTTATTGTTTAACAGCACAACTTTAATTAAATTATGAAACAGTGGCTAAGTGCAAGATGGGGCCCACCAAACTTTGCCACCAGTTAAGATAATATCTAATCTAAAGCAAGCATGTGAATGAATTTGTTTATTTAAATAGATTATAATACAGTGTTCTCCCTAGGATCTTTTTAATGGGCGCACCACCCTGCCATTTTTACAGATCGCCCGGCTAACATAGCCTAGATATGTGCTAGTTACACAATAGTAATTCATATTTGAGTCTATGAGTGTTCCAAATTAAAACATAAATACTGCAAAATGGTTTATTTAAATGATAAACCTTCATTACTGTCAGCATAACTGCATCAGTTTAGCTTGACTATCACTCAGTGTCGTGCTCGAGCGATGTCTGGAGTAGCGTGGAATCGCATGCGAGCACTCTATTCCTCGTGACCTTTCAAACCCATTTGGTACTCCATAGCAACAGAGTGGTAAGCGCCGGTGTTACATGATTGTGAACGAGTTGCAGAGCGCTAGAAGTTCAAAATACTCTATGCCTCGCTTCTGATAGCACTAAAATAGTTCTATTATGCATTTAATGTTCACCTGCCTGATGTTATTGTTAATGCCCAAAGGGGAATAAACTGATTATTTTTTTTATTTTTTTTTTTAGTTTACCCTGCCCAGCTACTCATTCCTACCATCCAGATGACAAAAATTTCTGGGGAGAACACTGTAACATAATATTCATATCAACAACATAATAGCATGCAATCTCTGATATGCATTCCCAGCCTACTAATGATCACTAACAGTGCTTTGAAGCGAGTATGCATGCTCACCACCTTCCTTCGCAAGCCATGTCAACACGCGTCAGCCTGCTCGCTCACTAACACTAAAGACTGATACAACTGTTGGTATGTGATAACGATAAATGACGTCTCCTCACTGACTTCAGCAAGAACTTATATCACTGCCACTGTCCTAGTGTTTATAAGTTTATTTTGGCAGTATGTTCAGAATTAATGCTTTTCTTTTCTCTTTTGTAAACCATTACTTAAAAAGTACTATTTACATTGAGAACATCTTTTCATTGTGGATTGCTATGTGAAGTATTTGCCTGTCAAGGATTGGTGGTTTCAAATCATTCACAGATTTCCTGGTGACCAAATAGGAATACAGGAAGAATTGGAGAACTTCCACACCACTAGGCCTGTTCTTAATAAAACGAAAACAGGGCGAGTTGGCCGTGCGGTCAGGAGCGCGCAGCTGTGAGCTTGCATCCGGGAGATAGTAGGTTCGAATCCCACTGTCGGCAGCCCTGAATATGGTTTTCCGTGGTTTCCCATTTTCACACCAGGCAAATGCTGGGGCTGTACCATAATTAAGGACAAGGCCGCTCCCTTCAAACTCCTAGGCCTTTCCTCTCCCATCATCGCCATAAGACCTATTTGTGTCAGTGCGATTTAAAGCCACCAGCAAAAAAAAAAAAAAAAATTAAATAAATAAATAAATAAATTTGGAGACAAACCGTGTTAACAGAGGAAAAGCTCAATGATATAGGAGCTCTCTAGGAAATATTTACTTTTTACAGTCTGTTCATGATGAGGATGTTGATCTGGAATTATTACTCTCTAGTGAGGAGACATGGATTCATGTAAGTGGCTAGGTGAAATGAAATGGCATATGGCTTTTAGTGCCGGGATGTGTCCGAGGACTTCACTCGCCAAGTGCAGGTCTTTTGATGAGGATGTAATGATGATGAAGACCCAGTCCCCGTGCCAGGGGAATTAACCAATTATGGTTAAAATTCCCGACCCTGCTGGGAATCGAACCCGGGACCCCTGTGACCAACGGCCAGCACGCTAACCATTTAGCCATGGAGCCAGACAGTGGCTAGGTGAATAGCCATAACAAACATAAAAGGGTGCAGTAAAAGCCTAGCGGCTCTATGCTCAACCGCTTCATGATGTCAAGTCTTGAGTTTGGTATGTGTAAGTTCTCACAAGGTAGTAGGGCCAATATTTTACTATGAAACTATAAATGCTGACCTGTACATAGACCCCATTCTGAGACCATTTTTTCAAGAGTTGACAGATAAAGAACAGCATAATGGTTACTTAATGCAAGATAAATCAACTGCTTTCTAATATATAATGTCATTGGCTTTACATCCCACTAACTACTTTTATGGCTTTCAGGGACACAGGGGTGCCAGAATTTAGTCCTGCAGGAGTTCTTCCACATGCCAGTAAATCTACCGACGTGAGGCTGACAAGCATCTTCAAATATCACCAGACTGAGCCAGGATTAAACCTGCCAAGTAGGGATCAGAAGGCCTGAAACGTCTGAAAAACTCAGCCCTGCAATTCAAATTGCTTCTTTTTCTCATTTACATCCATTAATGGATGTTTGCGTCTACACATTGGTATGTGTAAGTTCTCACTTACAGTTGCACTTCAGTTGCTGGGTGAAGCAGACTGTCAACAGTAAGCAGCCCGGCAGGTTGCTTTATGTTGCAGAGCCATGACATTCTTCATCTTCTGACTTCAAACTATTCTTCTATAATCAACAGTAGACAGTAATATTTGGACTCTGAAAGATACTGTATATCCCACGTATGCAGTCCTCTGAACTGTAATTGACAGTTCTCAATCTCTATTCATATGTTTCAAGATGACTTCATTAGTTACTCTTGCAGTCCATGGTATTTTAATCGTTATCCCTCAAATTAAAATTTTTATAGCTTTCTCCATTGCTCATTCAGAATCTGAAATTTTATCTTGTATTAAATGTATTCACCTTCTATAATTGTAGGACTAGCATCCACTCCTAAATGATGCACACAGGCCTAAAAACTTTTACAACCTATTCTGGGGTAACAATGAAATGGTGTATGGCTTTTAGAGCCGGGAGTGTCCGGGGACATGTTCGGCTCACCTGGTACAGGTCTTTTGATTTGACGTCCGTAGGCAACCTGCGCGTCAGGATGAGGATGGAATGATGATGACGACAACACATACACCCAACCCCCGTGCCAGCGAAATTAACCAATGTTGGTTAAAATTCCCGCCCCTGCCGAGAATCGAACCCGGGACCCCTTGTGATCAAAGGCCAGCATGCTAACCATTTAGCCATGGAGCCGGACATTCTGGGGTAGATGAAAGCAGTATGCACAACTGAGAACAAATTATCTTACTATTATTATCATAATCATTATTAATGCTCTTATAACTATAAAATTCATCCAATGTTCTGTTTACCCAGATACTTGAGAACAAGAACACTGTTCAATAATAGTATCACTGTACACAATGTTATAGTAGGTCTCAACATCTAGGGCGTCTTCTTACTGGCCTTTTCTCAATTATCTGGGGTCAGTACTTCATATCGATTTAACCCGTTTTACGGCTGTATGCCTTTGCTGGCCGCAACCTCATGTGGAAGATTGTACAGAGGGCTGCCCCAGTTAAAACAGTCTTAACATCGTGACATTCAAGGAGCCTTCCAATACGATCCGTGACGTCACGAATATACGGCAAATAAGCGATACCTTTCTTCCTGGGTTGTTCTCGTTTACTGTTAGCTGGCTGTCTTCTGGGGTGAAGTGCTCTCCTGACCTCTTGTACCGTGTAGCCATTGGTTTGTAAGGCTAGATCAAGATGCCGTACACGAAGGGCGCGATCCACCAAGGTCTTCATCATAGTGCGCTTCTGGCCAGGATGGTGATTGGAATTTTTTGTTTAAGTATCGGTCTGTGTGTGTTGGTTTTCGGTATACTTGATGCCCTAGGGATCCATCATTCTTCCTCTTCACCAGTATGTCCAGGAAAGCTAATTCCCCGTTCTTTTCCTTCTCCACAGTGAATTGTATACAAGGATGAATACTGTTCAGTTGTGTAAGAAAGCCATCCAGTGCCTCCTCTCCATGTCCCCATATCACAAAAGTGTCATCCACAAAGCGCAACCAACAGCTGGGTTTATTTACAGCAGTCTTAAGGGCTTCCTCCTCAAAGAACTCCATATAGAAATTAGCAATAACAGGGCTAAGTGGGCTTCCCATGGCAACACCATCTGTCTGTTCATAAAATTCATGTTTCCATTGGAAAAATGTTGTCGTAAGTACATGTTCAAATAAAACTATTATCTCCTCTGAAAAGAGATGTTGAATATGTTCTAGAGTATCCTTGATTGGTACCATAGTGAACAGCGAGACGACGTCAAAACTAACATCTCCCGGTTGTACTCGCAGGTGTCGTAATCTGTGGAATTGGCTGAGTCAGCAAAGAGGATGCATCTGGATGTACTAAGAGTAAATGCTATTCGGGTAAGGGCAGATAACGAGGAAGAGATAGGAGATTATAGTGTGTAGTTGACAGGTGTTAGAAAGGGATGGGCTGAGTATGGGGTAGGGCTGTTCATCAGGAATACTATTGCACCATGCAACATGGTTTCTGTTAGGCATGTAAATGAGCAAATGATGTGGGTAGATTTGGCAGTTGGAGGGATTAGGATGAGAACTGTCTCAGTGTATTCACCATGTGTGGGTGCAGATGAGAATGAAGTTAAAAGTTTTATGAAGCATTGAGTGACATCGTAGTCAGGGTCAACAGCAAGGATAGGATAGTGCTAATGCGAGAGCTGGAAACAGAACTGAAGGATACGAAAGGGTGATTGGTAAATGTGGGGAAGATATAGAAGCTAATAGGAATGGGAAGCGTTTGCGGGACTTCTGTGCTAGTATGGGTTTAGCAGTTATGAATAGACTCTTCAAGCACAAGGCTATTCACTGCTACGCATGGGAGCGTAGGGGTACCAGATCCATAATAGACTATGTCTTAACCAACTTTGAATTCAGGAAATCTGTAGGAATGTAGGCCTATAGGTTTTCTGGGGATTTTTCAATGATACAGGCCACTATCTAATCTATAGTGAACCGAGTACCCCTAGGCCTAGGATAGAGAAAGTTAAATCTGTATGCAAACAAATAAGGATAGAATATCCCCAGGACGAGGAAATTAGACAGAAGTACATGGATATGATTAGAAGTTTCAAACAGTGGACAGTAAGCAGGTTCAGGATATAGAAAGAGAATGGGTGGCATACATGGATGCTGTAGTAGAAACAGCAAGGGAATGCCTAAGAACAACTGTGCGAAGAGATGAGAAAAAACAAACATCTTGGTGGAATGAAGTGAGAGCAGCTTGTAAACTTAAAAAGAAGGCTTATCAGAAATAGCTCCAAACAAGGGCTGATGCAGACAGGGAATTGTATATAGATGAAAGAAACAGGGTGAAACAAATAGTTGTTGAATCCAAAAAGAAGTCATGGGAAGATTTTGGTAATAACCTGGAAAGGCCAGGTCAAGCAGCAGGGAAACCTTTCTGGACAGTAATAAAGAATCTTAAGAAGGGAGAGAAAAAGGAAATGAACAGTGTTTTGGGTAATTCAGGTGAGCTAATAATAGATCCCAGGGAATCACTGGAGAGGTGGAGGGAATATTTTAAACATCTTCTCAACGTAAAAGGAAATATTTCTGGTGGTGTCGCAAACAATCAAGCTCCTGGGGAGGAGGAAAACGATGGTGAAATTACGCTTGAGGAAGTGGAAAAGGTGGTAAATAAACTCCATTGTCATAAAGCAGAAGGAATAGATGAATTTAGACCTGAAATGGTGAAGTATAGTGGGAAGGTAGGGATTACATGGCTTCTTTGTGCAATAAAATTAGCATGGAGTGTTGATAAGGTACCTTCAGATTGGACAAAAGCAGTAATCGCACCTATCCCTCTCTCTCTCTTTTTTTTTTTACAAGTTGCTTTATGTCGCACCGACAGAGATAGGTCTTATGGCGACGATGGGAGAGGAAAGGGCTAGGAGTGGGAAGGAAGCAGCCGTGGCCCTAATTAAGGTACAGCCCCAGCATTTGCCTGGTGTGAAAATGGGAAACCATCTTCAGGGCTGTCGACAGTGGGGTACCCACTATCTCCCGAATACTGGCTACTGGCCGCACTTAAGCGACTGCAGCTATCGAGTTCGGTTGCAACTATCAATAAGCAAGGGAACAGGAAGGATTGCAACAACTATCGAGGTATCTCTTTGATTAGTATACCAGGCAGAGTATTCACTGGCATCTTAGAAAAAAGGCTGTGATCAGTGGATGAGAGGAAGTTGGATGAAAACCAGCGTGGTTTCAGAGCACACAAGGGCTGTCAGTATCAGATTTTCAGTATGCGCCAGGTAACTGAAAAATGTTACGAGAAGAATAGAAAGTTGTGTTTATGTTTCGTTGATCTAGAGAAAGCATACGACAGGGTATGTATGTATGTTCAGTCTTCATCCCTAAGGCTGGTTGGATCCTCAACAGCTCCACCATAGCTGACATAGATAGCCTATGCATCACTGAAGAGGCATACTAGAAAAATGAGGAGTGAGGTAGTTTCCCGTTGCTTTCCTCACCGAGCCAGAAGTTGCTATTACATAGCAGTCTGCCAAGCCCACTGAAATGCATGCACCAACCGAACCTATGAGCAACATTTTCACACATTCATAGCAGGGTACCGAAGGAAAGATAGTTGCCATATTAGGGGACTATGCGATTAACGGTAGATTATTAAAATGAATCAAAGGCATTTATGTTGACAATTGGGCTGCAGTGAGAATTGATGGTAAAATGAGTACTTGGTTCAGAGTACTTACAGGGGTTAGACAAGGCTGTAATTTTTCACCTTGTTGTTCGTGGTTTACATGGATCATCTGCTGAAAGGTATAAAGTGGCAGGGAGGGATTCATTTAGGTGGAAATGTAGTAAGCAGTCTGGCCTACGCTGACGACTTGGTCTTAATGGCAGATTGTGCCGAAAGCTTGCAGTCTAATATCTCGGAATTTGAAAATAGGTGCAATGAGTATGGTATGAAAATTAGCCTTTCAAAGACTAAATTGATGTCAGTAGGTAAAAAATCCAAGAGGACTGTATGTCAGATTGGTGATACAAAGCTGCAATGGGTAGATAATTTCAAGTATTTAGGATGTGTGTTCTCCCAGGATGGTAATATAGTAAGTGAGATTGAATCAAAGTGCAGTAAAACTAATGCAGTGAGCTTGCAGTTGTAATCAACAGTATTCTGTAAGAAGGAAGTCAGCTCCTGGACAAAACTATCTTTACATCAGTCTGTTTTCAGACCAACTTTGCTTTACAGGAGCAAAAGCTGGGTGGACTCAGAAGTAACAGACATGAATGTAGCGAGAATGATTGCTGGTACCAATATAAAAGGTCCGTTATTGGACATTATAAATTTTCCAGCTAACTCATTCCTGGTTGCCAGCATTTCACCCCCGCGTGCTAAATTGGGCTCATCATTATTGTCCAATAATGGACCTTTTATATTGGTATTATAAAATTACTCATTTGGGACAAATATTTCATTTTCCCTATGGGAATCAACATCTATATCATCTGGCTGCCAGACAGGCATCATTTTTTGGTAATGAGACAAATTCTCTCATAGTGCATTGGCACTGCTGGTGGCTCCAAGTAGCCCTCGCAGTGGCCTCCACGGTATGCACCAGCCATGTGTCTTGGTGGGTGTGCTATTTACCAACTGATGAGCCCAACTTGGCACACTGGGGCGAAACGTTGGCAACCAGGAATGAGTAAGCTGGAAAATTTATAATGTCCAATAAAGGACCTTTTATACTGGTATTATAAAGTTACTAATTCGGGACAAATATTTCGGTT
Source organism: Anabrus simplex (assembly GCF_040414725.1). Classification (NCBI taxonomy): domain Eukaryota; kingdom Metazoa; phylum Arthropoda; class Insecta; order Orthoptera; family Tettigoniidae; genus Anabrus; species Anabrus simplex. The sequence continues at coordinate 1,033,848,096 of NC_090266.1, read as the reverse complement.
TCCCTATGGGAATCAACATCTATATCAAATGACTGCTGGTACAAACAAGTGGGAGCAATGGCAGGAGGGTACTCGGAACGAGGATATAAAGGCTAAGTTAGGAATGAACTCGATGGATGAAGCTGTACGCATAAGCCAGCTTCTGTGATGGGGTCATTTGAGGCGAATGGAGGATGATAGGTTACCTAGGAGAATAATGGACTCTGTTATGGAGGGTAAGAGAATTAGAGGGAGACAAAGGCGACGATGGTTAGACTCAGTTTCTAATGATTTAAAGATAAGAGGTATGGAACTAAATGAGGCCACAGCACTAGTTGCAAATAGAGGAATTTGGCGACATTTAGTAAATTCACAGAGGGTTGCAGACTGAACGCTGTAAGGCATAATGGTCTATAATGATGCATGTATGTATGTATGTATGTATGTATGTATGTATGTATGTAAAAGCCAGGGTGGTAGTCATAATCATGAGTCAAGTTTAATGACCAATGGTTAGCTGGTTTGAGTCCCATTGGTGCAAAAACATTTCACCATCTGAATGTTGGCCAGCAGAGTAGGAGAGTTGGTGGTATACAATGCTAATCACTAGATTGCACGCCAAATGTTCACGTTCAGTTCCAAACCTCTCCACAATGTTCATATGGAGTTAGGGCATATGACGCTATTGATGACGATTCGTCCATCGGATGGCAACAATAAGCCTTAAGCAAAACACTTCGTATTATTTGACAGGGGTAGGCTATGTGCAGGCACCAGGTTTCACTCTTTCCTTACCTCATCATCATCACCATCATCACACATCCACAAGTCGCCTATAGGCATCAACTAGAAAGACCTTCATCAAGCCTCTCCGGAGGCCACATGATATCAATTAATTAATTTCAAAGCTCCTGAGAAAACAAAATTTGCAACTATTGCCATTGCTAAAAACCACAAACTATTAATAATGTCTTGTTTATGCTTTCACGGCCAAAATTGCAATAATAATAGTCCTAGGGTTTGTTACATGAAACAAAGCACACTGCTGGAAACATGTTTTGTGAAGATCTTGCTACTCTTCTTCAAAACTGTTTTAACAATTCTGAGAGATTTAAATTAATTTTCCCCGTAACTCAATTGACAAAATGGTACTCTTGCTCATCACCAGATGGCTCACCGTTTGCTATAAATATGTACACTGACTGACAGAGCAAATGCAACATCAAGAAGGAGTGGTCAGAACTTTATGCCAATTGCAGGGTAGACTGACGTCACTGAGGTATGCTCATGATGTGAAATGCGCCGCTGTGCTGTGCACGTAGCGAACGATAAATGGGACACGGTGTTGGCGAATGGCCCACTTCGTACCGTGATTTCTCAGCCGACAGTCATTGTAGAACGTGTTGTCGTGTGCCACAGGACACGTGTATAGCTAAGAATGCCAGGCCGCCGTCAACGGAGGCATTTCCAGCAGACAGACGACTTTACGAGGGGTATGGTGATCGGGCTGAGAAGGGCAGCTTGGTCGCTTCGTCAAATCGCAGCCGATACCCATAGGGATGTGTCCACGGTGCAGCGCCTGTGGCGAAGATGGTTGGCGCAGGGACATGTGGCACGTGCGAGGGGTCCAGGCGCAGCCCGAGTGACGTCAGCACGCGAGGATCGGCGCATCCGCCGCCAAGCGGTGGCAGCCCCGCATGCCACGTCAACCGCCATTCTTCAGCATGTGCAAGACACCCTGGCTGTTCCAATATCGACCAGAACAATTTCCCGTCGATTGGTTGAAGGAGGCCTGCACTCCCGGCGTCCGCTCATCAGACTACCATTGACTCCACAGCATAGACGTGCACGCCTGGCATGGTGCCGGGCTAGAGCGACTTGGATGAGGGAATGGCGGAACGTCGTGTTCTCCGATGAGTCACGCTTCTGTTCTGTCAGTGATAGTCACCGCAGACGAGTGTGGCGTCGGCGTGGAGAAAGGTCAAATCCGGCAGTAACTGTGGAGCGCCCTACCGCTAGACAACGCGACATCATGGTTTGGGGCGCTATTGCGTATGATTCCACGTCACCTCTAGTGCGTATTCAAGGCACGTTAAATGCCCACCGCTACGTGCAGCATGTGCTGCGGCCGGTGGCACTCCCGTACCTTCAGGGGCTGCCCAATGCTCTGTTTCAGCAGGATAATGCCCGCCCACACACTGCTCGCATCTCCCAACAGGCTCTACGAGGTGTACAGATGCTTCCGTGGCCAGCGTACTCTCCGGATCTCTCACCAATCGAACACGTGTGGGATCTCATTGGACGCCGTTTGCAAACTCTGCCCCAGCCTCGTACGGACGACCAACTGTGGCAAATGGTTGACAGAGAATGGAGAACCATCCCTCAGGACACCATCCGCACTCTTATTGACTCTGTACCTCGACGTGTTTCTGCGTGCATCGCCACTCGCGGTGGTCCTACATCCTACTGAGTCGATGCCGTACGCATTGTGTAACCTGCATATCGGTTTGAAATAAACATCAATTATTCTTCCGTGCCGACTCTGTTTTTTCCCCAACTTTCATCCCTTTCGAACCACTCCTCCTTGGTGTTGCATTTGCTCTGTCAGTCAGTGTATATCTGGTGAATCAACTGCTCCTATTTTTTCTTGAATATATGCAACCTGCTATGAATTAAATGTGACTTAGTCAAATCTTGCGCATCATCTTACAGCCATTTTATGTACAGTCAACTGCACTAATAATAATAATAATAATAATAATAATAATAATAATAATAATAATAATAATAATAATAATGTTATTTGTTAACTACTTTTACAGTTTTTGGAGATGCCGAGGTGCCGGAATTTAGTCTCTCATGAGTTCTTGTGTGTACCAGTAAATCTACCGACACGAGGCTGACGTATTTGAGCACCTTCATATACCACCGGACTGAGCCAGGATCAAACCTGCCAAGTTGGGGTCAAAAGGTCAGCGCCTCAAACGTCTGAGCAACTCAGCCCGGCCAACCGCACAAAAATAGGCCGTCGTAAAAGGTGACTTTCACTCAGAAACCTCTTATTTGAAATAGGATGAACATATTCTACAGGTGGTAAGATTCCAAGGATCGTCTCTTTGGCCACTGGCTATCCCCTGTTTATGAATATCCTGGCATTTTGAGAATGAATAAAATCAAATATTTCTCTGCTGGCCAGAGTATTCTCACAATCTGAGAATGTATAAAAATGTATAAAATTAAATATATCTTTGCCAGCCAATTTTTGTATAGATGAGTGTACATATAGCCATAGGCTTCCGTGTACGATTCAAAACTGGACAAGAGGCAGTGAATGAGGCCTTTTATGAAGTGCGGTGTCCACTTTTCTAACAACTTTTACGAAATGTTACTATACTGTACCCCATAACTGTTACTGGTGAACTGCGAACATCAACAGTTCAAGTAGCCATATTCATTTAAGAGAATAGGGCAGAGCAGAATCACAGAAAATGTGATAGGTTATGCCTAATCACCAGCATAATCAACAGTACTGTCACATCAGAATTGATAGCAAAATGTTTTCTTAACTATGGTATAAACTATGGCACATAAATGGTATACAGCACAGGTGATAGCCTATACCTTGGAATTACTACTGTGAGAACATTCAATAAAGGCTTAAAACTGGACCATAAAGCTGTAACATACAAGCAATTTTTCCAAGTGAGAATGCAAAATTATAATGTAGCTGTGTGAAATTATGTAGAGTAGATACCTTGCTTCTCAGAACAGTGAGGATTCAAATCCTCCTTCACTCATGCCTTTTTTTTTCATGTTGTACTTAGGTAGGCATCATAAGTATACTTTATTCCTAAAGTCTCAAATATCCTTATAATGAATAATAAATAAATAAATAAATAAATAAATAAATAAATAAATAAATAAATAAATAAATAAATAAATAAATAAATAAATAATAAACAATAAATATTCCCACGTGAGCACCATGGAGAAGCACACTGTTCAAACAATTCTTAGCATTATGCTGGACCCATTCACCAAGTGATAGGTACATAACTAACTCCATTCATTGGGAATTGTTGCAACTATTTGGGCTTGACCCTAGAACACTAACCCTATTTCGCCACACATTATTACTAACCCTTTATAAATTTGACTACTCCAAATTATAATTGTTGTATTTTCTATGTAACAGCTTATATTTGGCAAGATTTTGGTTATTTAGAGTTCCCACAGTGTCGTAAACATAACATGAATCAAAATACGTAGATATTAAATAATTTTATTTGATTATTTATTAAATGTAGAAAACTTGACACACAAAAATATTAAATGAACACGTTTTATGAGAAATGAATTTTATAACACAACATATTCAAATAAACCCTTACAATTATGAATGTGGGTTATTTACATCACAAAGAAACCAAAACTACCAAAAAAATAAATAAGTATAAATGTAAAAAAGGCATGTAAACACATTATACTTACAAGTCCACACTATCACTAACCGTTCGTCAATATGACAACACCCACACAATTATTACAAGAATGAGCGAAGATATCAACAATCGCACATGCCACCGTCAATAACTGCTCGAAAAAAAATCAGCTACACAAAATGGCGGCAGGCACGCATGCGCGGAAGGCAATAAACTATACACTTCTGCTACCTATCATTGTAAAATTTACAAATGGTTAAGTGTTCTAGGGTTAAGAGAGGAATAATTCAACACAGTGTCATCTTTGCAGCAAGGCAAACCTCTACAACATGAGTCATAGTTCTTGTTCAGGCAACCACTATGTATTCAGGTGATGAGTATGTGGATATATTATTCTACACAGAAGTAAGATGCACGGGAAACATGACATTTATGCCAACAATTATTTCCTGGATGAAGGCAACCGACTGCAACGTATCTTGAAGGGTTTAAACATGCCTACATGAAACAATTCCAGTTGGAAGGCAACCACCTGTTTGGTATGCTACTGTGGTATCTGGCAATAACAAAGAAGCTGCTCATATACAAATGAGATCATCCCATATTCTAGCTCAAGAGCCATTGCACATGATCAGGAACATTACCCAGGCGTACTTACTGCGCATATTCCATCACAATAAATTCCACCCTTAGCACGCACACAACTACACTACGTACATGTTTTCTATGCACAAGTGGCATTTTCTTGATGGGTACTGCAATGAGTGAAAATTGATACAAACTACTTATCTGGCATTCTGTTTAGTGACATACGCAGAAGCCACAACAGATGAACTGTGAATCGCCATAGTATGCATTACTGGAGTGTAGATAATCCTCACTGGATAACAGAAGCTGCATTTCAGGTATGAGGTGTCAACATGTGGTGCATTATTAGAACAGTTATGGATTACTTCTGAGGAAGTGGAGCAAAGTCTTTGGGAAATGTCAAGTATTCCAGCAGTTTGTCTAGTTACACACAACATCAACCAAAAAGACTAACATTTTAAAATAATACTAAAATATGATTTTCATTCAACTAACCAGGAAAATATTCCTCTTACAACGATCATCATCAAAGCTGGAGAAATATCAGAAGTACTCCAGAAAGAAATATCTGAATTCTTAACCTTCCTCTTGATCATTTTCATGCTTCTCTATCTTTTGGCAAGTAAAAGATCAAACCCTTATGCTACAGTCATAATATTCATACTTTGGTGGTATCGAAATACAAGTAGATTACTGAAGATTTATGTAATGCAGACATAAAAGTTTCTTGCAACACTTTTGCTCATGTTTATAGCAAATAGTCAAACATTCAGATATCAAACTGAGCTATCTGAAACTCACATGCATATAGTGAAGATAGTACTTCTGCAAGAAAACGATCAACAGCACAAATGATAAGAAGACGGTAAACATTTTGTCCACATCAAATCAATAACAAAAGAGGTTTCTAGAAAATTCCTATAATACTGTACATGAATCTTCAGAATATGCGCAGTACACAACAGAAAATTTTTTTAAACCTACATCAAGCACTTATGCATTAGAAATGAAGTAAAACATAATAATGAAATTGAAACAATAATAAAACAACAGTAATAATTAACTAACACTGCCAGTATAATGCAAGCCACATCCCAACACATTCAAGTCAGAGAATCATGATAAAGAAATATAAAAAACATATTTTATATATATATATATATAGGACTATGAATCTAAAAGAAAAAGCAACAGGATTTGAAAATAAACCCAATATTAGAATACCATACAAAGTATTTTAATTTTTCATACTCTTGATAATTTCAAACTGCCTAAAGTGGCATGTACTGCAACTACTTCCACCACCAACTCCTCTCATATCACCAAACAATACACTAAGATTTAATCAGTCATTTCTTAAACCTCAAGACCAACAATTACATCCATATCTAGTACATGCAAAGTGGTGAATAATCCAAACGTTGGGACACTGACAAGAAATGTGTCCAGTGGCCAGTTTTGTGTATCTTTCTATGATCATATCCTAGTTCTTTTAACCTGCTTTTGTAACTTCAAAACATCTTGTCAGTAAATTCTTTGAAATGCTATTGGGCTTCAAATTTAATGGCAAACATGGAATCGAGGAACTATTTAATTTTTGTGATAAAATTTCCAGTGCCAAATATTTTAATACTGGGTTAAATTAGCTTGTGTCAGTTGCACAGGACATAGTTAAACATATTTCTCTGCAATGTCTGACATACTTTGCGCAAATGGCTGACTACACTATTTGTCGTTAATCTACCAGGGGAAAGGTGTGAGGCAACAAGAATTATCCCCTGAGAAAACCTTATCTGATCAATTACTATTTTAAAATTAGATCACTCTGATTCAGTGACAAGACCCAGAGACTGGATATACTTTTTTTTAATGTGATGGATACCAACATTTTAAAATGTATACAGTTGATTTTTATAAGAAATAGTTTTAAATAATTCATAACTGTTTACTCAAAGACTGGCTGAAGAGATTTCTGGGAAATGATATTTGGGAAGTTAATTTCAAGGTTTCATTTTAAAACACATCTGGTTGACACCCGAAGTACTCAATGCAGGGGGAATCAACACTTGCTGTCATTAATTAGCATATTTTTTATAAAAATTAAGCCACTGACTAATTGAGCAAAAGAATACAACAAGTACTCCAATCAAGATGACAGTATGTAACAGCAACCAGGTGGGTACTCTTTAAAACTGAGTTTCATTGAAGTTGAAAGAAAAATAGGACCAACTTGTTAAGCAATCAATAAACTTCCAATCAAAAGTTGAAAATATCTCTTTCTTTACTTATGGTTAAGGACTTTTTCCCAACAAGGAATATTCACCATATGATCCTTCTTCCCTATCATTTGTAACAGTCCATGATCAGAAGTACTTTCATGTGTCTACGTTCATATTACTATACACAACTCTAATATACTCTAATACAGAGTGAAGGAACATGCAAAATGGCGACTTGTAATTCCAGATCATATGATCCTCCGAAAAGAAGGACAGCACAATTAGCCTTATCATTGCAACAAGGTCATATATATTTTTAACTCAATCTCTTTTTCTGAACCATAAACCTATCAAGCTGCTCTTCTCTGAAAATTACACCAAGTGAAGCCATCATGTTTAACTACTGTAAACTTCACTACATGTGACTTAAAATTCTATCAGCCTATTAAGAAGCAAATGAGATATAAATATTTCATCTCAATTACATAGCCAAAGCTACAGTAAAATTCCCTCCCTTCGTCTGCCTCTAAAACTCTCCACATACAAAATTTTGTACACATTTGCCTCATCTAAAAAAAGATGAAATGGGATTACTTGCAGAAACAAAAGCCATAGAGGAAATGCAATAAAAGTTCATGAAAAAGTGGTGAGATTTTCCAGTCTAAGAAACTCAGTATTAAATAAAATGTAATAGTGCAAAGCAGAGTGGTAAAGCAACATTTGAGTTTATGTTTAGGAATTAGTGGTTAAGCAATATTTCTAACCGAGTTTACATTTAGGAATTATCTTGTCCCTAGGGATGGGAAACTGCATCAAGTCTCAAGAAGCTCGATAACTTCATGATGTCTTGCCGATGAGAGGCATCTCACGAGACACTCAAGAATAATAAGCCTGTTTCCAACGTCAGGCTGTACATTGATAGCGATAACACACTGCTATGTCTCGCAGGAGGCAATTTGATCTTTCATTCAAAGTGAAGATAGATGTAAGCACAATGTAGTATTTGTTTCCGGTGTATTCATTTTGAAAGCAAAATTACATCTCATAGGATTCACCATTTAAAGAGTCGTGAGACATTTCAAGATGGTCAAACGATCGGCTAGCAGCTCTTCTACTTTGCAGGCTGCATATGTAACTTAAACAACATTCTGTTGTTTTTTTTTCATTTCTTTTTTGCATCAAAGTAGTTATAATTAAACAGTTAAGTTTTTAAAAGCAAGAAAAAAGCATAATTCAAAGGAAGAACAATATTAAATTTTTATTTAATTGTAAATAATATTTTGTCTGTTTAAGAATCTCTAAACTGAGTTTTTTTAAACATTACATTTCCCTTTGTAAATAAACAGTTATGGTAATATTACCTAAGTAGATCCAACATACAGTACTCTGAAGGCAGGAAATGCATGTGTTATGACAGATCACTGAAAATTTGAACCTTAAAATAGCCCGAGTCCCGTGCTTCGAGAGAGTACACATGATTCGCACACATGCACAGAAAGTACAGCCCTATTCAGTTTGACTTAAGAGGTGCTATGAAATTCTCAGGATTTTGGCTGCCAGTCTCGAGATTCTCGAGTGAGAAGAATTCCCATCCCTACTCATTACTAACATATGTCAGAGACTAAGTGAACTCAGTCTTATGGACCCTGGCAAATGTTAAAATTAATTTCTGTAACAGCACGTAGGTCTACATCACAGGGAGAAAAAAATATTAACCTTCCAGGAATAAACCATGTACACCCCCATTCACCTCCAACTTAGCAGTAACATCTGCCATCCAAATTAATACTAAACACGAAGTAACATTAGGTACTCAAAAGTATAGAGAACATCAAAAACAGGGTGCAACTATTCTGAAATTCTCTGAACAACATAAAACTGTCATGCCAACAAAACAACAATGGTCCAGAGTTTCAACTAGGCTATGAGCATTGTTACTGCCTTCCATTCTGGCTATTAAAGAATGCATCTCACAATATTTATTTCTACCCACTTCAAATGTTATTGTAGCTTAATTTAAAGGCTAGGGGCTTGTTGGTCATTATCTCTATGAACACAGGAAAGTATAAGAGGGAACGAGTATGCAGTAGTTTAATGCAAGTGTTAGTAACATTGATAATGATTTGGCAGTGCATCATCGTAACAAGTTAGTTACCAAATGCTGTTTGCTATACTAAACACAGAACAACTATGAACACAAGGGAGGAGCCAGATTTCCTTGACCATCTGCACCAGCCAATGGAATAGTGCAGCGTTGCCTATATAAATAAATGTCCATGCTGGCGATATCAACATTTCTTTTCGTGCACGAAAATCAATACAGATTCAATTGTTTTGGTGATTCTTTGTAACAGCGCTAAAAATTCCGAAGCTGCCATCCAAACTCCATTATTCTACGACTAGGCATTTGGCAGATAGTATCAGCATTTGAACTGGAGGGATAATTTCAACATCTGCTTCTCCCACATGAGTGAGAAAAATATGAAAGCACTGAAATATTTAGGTTTGCTGGGAAACCACTCTCGGTGAAATACAAGATAGGGTGACAGTATTGCAGTATCAGGTTAGTGTGGTGGAAGTTTAAGACGAACTGTGAGCTGAAGTTCTGTATTTACAATGTCTCTTAGCAAGTAGAGTACCAGTCGAACACTTGAGACTGGTATTACTTGTAACATTTTACATGGTCAGGTGAGAAATATCATTTAAGTGTGTACGGACGGCTTTTTAAAGAAGCTTTCAAATATAGAAGTGCGTGAGAACACAAATTTTTCTCAAAGCCAGGAGATGACGGCTCAAGCTTGCAGTGGGAGTATACACACTATGTCCGATATTCTAGGGAACAAACCCACATTTAGATTACAGGGACATCACACGGTTCAAAAATGAGCAAAAAATTTGAACTATTTTGAAAAGCGTTTTACGCCAAACAATATTTGGCTTGTATGATAATGGAGAAATTCCAACAGCTAAGAAATTGGTATACGTAATGAAGAGGAAAATTAAAACCATTATCATGTTACAATATGTAACTCCCATCTCTAGTACTAATTACAGGTAATGTAGACCCATGGTGTTTCTCACACAATGGCACAAATCACATGCAACGCCCAGACCTGTGGAGTTCCTCACACAGTGGTAATAATCACAGGCAACGCAGACCCAAGCTGTTCCTCATATAGTGGTACCAATCACAGATAATGTAAACCCATGGCGCCCCTCCCCAAATGATACCAAACACAGACCCATGGTGTTCCTCACAGTCGTGCTAATCCCAGGTAACATCGACCCGTGGTGTTCCTCACGTAATGGTATTAATCACAAGTAATCTCATGGTTCCAAATTCATCATTCCTTGGTCGCTCCTTTTCACCTCTTATAACAGGCAGGGGATACCGTGGGTGTATTACTCGCCTGCGTCCCCCACCAACAGGGGGTGGTTAGGATGGAGAGAGTGCCCCAGGACTTATAATAAAATATCATCAGTATTTACCTGAGGTGTGTTTGGACATCCCAGGAATTTAATACGTATGGTACTGGAGAGTTTCATGCTTGTACATCCAAAATCAATATCAATATAATTATCATCTTACAACCAACTTCCACCAAGATAGTTAGCTGTGTGGTATGAGCCATGTAGCTGTGAGCTTGGATTCAGGAGATGGTTTAGTTTGAACCCTGCTGTTGGCAACCCTGACATTGGATTTCTCTCCGGTTTCCCAGGTTCACACCAGGTAAATGCTGGAGCTGTACCTTAATTAAGGCTGCTTTCCTATTTTATAGTCACTGAAAACGCATCCAAGGTAGTGCAATATTAAACAACTTGAAAAAGAAAGGGAAAAAAAGCTCTGATAAACTGCCTCAGTTATCTTTACATACTGCTAGTTAGCGCTCGGGAGCTCTGTTGAAACATTATAGGAAAATGGAAGCTATTATTACAAAAACAAGGAACAATTATTCCAAAAAACAAGGTCTACAGTACGCCTCTACCTTACATTGCAGCATGGAGTTTAATGGGCAATTGAGCGAGCTTGCATTCAGGAGATGGTGGGTTTGAATCCCACTGTCAGCAGCCCTGAAGATGGTTTTCCATGGTTTCCCATTTTCACAACAGATAAATGCTGGGTTGTACCTTAATTAAGACCACAACCACTACCATCTGAATGCTATCACTTCACCAACCATAAGTTGCTGAAAACTTTTGATGTGTTAGTGTGATGTTAAAAAGTTTAATGGGCATCCAGTTTTTCTTTTCAATACATGTATCGTACCATTATGCCTTTGCTGGCAGGACCTAGTGTTTACAGTCCACTATGTCTTCTGGTATAGGCTAGAGCAATTTTGTTACTTTCATTGATCTGTCTCTGTCTTATCCTTGGCTTTGACAATATGAAAGTGACCGAGATATGAGCGATGCTAGTAATGCCATTCTTTCTGCAGCCAGTCCCTGCTATGAATGGTGTGAAAATGTTGTTCATAGGGTTGGTTGGTGCATGCATTTCAGTCGGCTAGGCAGACTGATATGTAATAGGAACTTCTGGCTCGGTGAGGAAAGCAACAGGAAACTACCTCACTCCTTATTTCCCTAGTACGCCTCATCAGTGATGCCTAGGCCATGTATGACAGCTGATGGTGGAGCTGTTGAGGATCCAACCAGCCTTAAGTTTGAAGACTGAACATACACATACATCGTACCATTAGGGTTGTCTTTGTCTTTTCAGGAGCTGCTATCAAATATTCCTAAATATTAAAATATGGGTCAAAACATCAAATGCCACAAGACTGTTCAAAGAGGTGACAAGAATTAAAAAAAGGAAACTTTTACGTGAAATTCCTTCACTGTGTCTTAATAACACAACCTGTTGTAATTACCAAAATAGCAATCAAAACCAGTTCAAACATTTATGATAACTAAACCAATACATGGGGATACTACCAGAAAAGTGTGGTGATTGAACTCCTTACAGTTTAATAACTTTTTTTAAGATTTAGAAACTCGCAAATCTGTGCTTCAGAAAGTTCGTTGTTAAGTTCGATAAGGGTAAAGAATGAAAAATATTAAGAACAAGTTGAAATTACTTTTTTTTTTGCTAGTGGCTTTACGTCGCACCAACACAGATACGCCTTAATGCGATGATGGGATAGGAAAGGCCTAGGAGTTGGAAGGAAGCGGCCGTGGCCTTAAGGTATAGCCCCAGCATTTGCCTGGTGTGAAAATGGGAAACCACGGAAAACCATCTTCAGGGCTGCCGACAGTGCAATTCGAACCCACTATCTCCCAGATGCAAGCCCACAGCCGTGCGCCCCTAACCATACGGCCAACTCACCCAGTGACTTTACTTTTCGAAGAAACTCTGACACAATGGATACAATGGTTCCAGCAGTTTCTTCTTTTTTTTTTTTAAACGAATTTGTTTTACATTGCACCGACACAGATGGGTCTTATTGTGACGATAGGATAGAAAAGGGCTAGGAGTGAGAAGGAATCGGCCGTGGCCTTAAGCTATAGCCCCAGCATTTGCCTGGTGTGAAAATGGGAAACCACGGAAAACCATCTTCAGGGCAGCCGACACTGGGGTTCGAACCTACTATCTCCCGGATGCAAGCTCACAGTTGCGCGCTCCTAATCGCACAGCTAACTCACCCAGTAATGTAGTTTCCTCTACAGCCTGAATAATTATGGGCTGATGCTAGCAGAGTAGTAATGAAATCAAACCGGGCATTCCCATATCAGTAACGGTTTGTTTATGTCTACTTATTTCACTGAGCTACAGGCATTGTATACAGGAGATTTAGAGAAACCATACCCAGGTATTTTCTTCTGTAACCTTCTTTCAATCCATACATTACTTTGCCCTGTGGTGTGACATGTAAGAAAAGTGCTAAGATTAATATTTTATTTACAATCCTTCACAGTGACTTGTCAAGAATGTACAGTCACTTAAAACTAAATTTTTAAAAATGAACGCATGTTATTCTCATTTAATACTTTACCAGGTTTAATGTTAATTATTATCAAAATATAATTCACCTCCCATGTGGATACAAACCCTGTAGATACACACAACAAACATTATACCTCTAGGTTTGATTGTTTGAGAAAAGTGTACCCGCGAGGAACTTACATACTACCACACACTCATTCTAATTTTAAGTTCTTTTTTTTGCTAGTTGCTTTACGTCGTACCGACACAAATAGGTCTTATGGCGACGATGGGACAGGGAAGAGCTAGGAGTGGGAAGGTAGCGGCCGTGGCCTTAATTAAGGTACAGCCCCAGCATTTGCCTGGTGTGAAAATGGGAAACCACGGAAAACCATTATCAGGGCTGACACACACTTATTCTATTTTTAAGTGTCTGTACATAATTCATTAAAGACAACAGCTCTCAAGGATTCATCTTAGATCCGACCGTCAGGTTTGAGCATCACAGCGGTCAGCCAGAGGAGGTCAATCTAGAAAAGATTAACAAATACAAACCAACTATCCCTTACTACAAATCTAAATACCACCTTCAGGAAATTGAAATAAAAGGGATAATGGTCGGAGCTCGCAGTACCATACCCCGTCACTTTGTCGCCGCATGGAAGCGCTTCCAACTCCCAATGAAGCTCATCCCCAAATTTGCGACTCATCCTCCGAGGATCCATCAAGATCCTGAGACACCACCTCTACAGCTACATCTCTGAAATGCCGCACTAATTATACTGTTCCTTCTAATTTAGAGTTTTCTTCAATTAATAGATTTGTACAGAATATTTGATATGTTTTACCTTGTACTTAGTGGCAGCCTGTAAATACAGGAGGTTGTTCCTAAATAAATGGAAATATTCTTTCATTTTAACATGAATTTATATTAAATGGACAGTGAACTAAGGAAGGTGAAGCAAGTAAAATATGCGGTAGTGGCAGGCTGCAAGGGAAGGAACAGCAAATAGTGTTAAATGTTTCTGAACATTTTCTTAAAACCACGAATGTGAGTAATGCTGTGAAAGAAGCTTCCAAAGCAATTCTGAAAGATCTATCTATAAGATTAGGAAAATCAAAAAGGAAAAAAAAAAAAAAAAAAAAAAAAAAAAAAAAAAAAAAAAACTTATGACGGTACTATAGAAAGTAGGTTAGAGCCTATTATTCACTCTTTTCTTTGCCAGTATACCCCCCACCCCCCTCCCAACCCCCATTTTAAATGTGATTTTGGTTAACGTTACCATTGCCGGATTCTTCTCGTTCTACCTTGCATAAATTCCTTTGCGATATTGGATTTGGACATCTAAAAAGGTGAAATAAAGCTGCATTTATAGTGTGAGAGATATAATTTGTTGGCACCACACTAACTTAAGAGGGGCAAAAAGGGTTTAGGGGTTTGGGAAGGTCGACTGTCTATGCAGATGTGTTGTGGGTAAATGTGGGACTCTGTGCCGGTAATGAATGGAAAAACACAACCATAGAAGTGCTCCACTGGCACCCAGTCACTGAAGGTTTAAGATCAGGACTGCAACCCCCAAATGAACAGGGCACGCATTCTGCTTTAGTGCATGCCGGTAATGAGAACTACTTCACTCAAAGAGCAGCATTGGCTTTTCCGAGCAGAAAAACGCTGCCAATGCCCTGTTTATAGTTATGAATTTCATTGGGTTCCGTACTGAAGTGGGATTACAGTAAATAAAAATTCCTTCAAGGTCCACCTATTCAATACAATGACGTTTTATTGTGATTCAATCACATGTCAAATGGTCAAATGGTACTAGTTTCGGCATCTACGTGCCATCATCAGCCTTAAGTACAAATTTTTTTTTTTTTTTTGCTAGGGGCTTTACGTCGCACCGACACAGATAGGTCTTATGGCGACGATGGGATAGGAAAGGCCTAGGAGTTGGAAGGAATCGGCCGTGGCCTTAATTAAGGTACAGCCCCAGCATTTGCCTGGTGTGAAAATGGGAAACCACGGAAAACCATCTTCAGGGCTGCCAATAGTGGGATTTGAACCTACTATCTCCCGGATGCAAGCTCACAGCCGCGCGCCTCTACGCGCACGGCCAACTCGCCCGGTAAGTACAAATTAAACAAGTATATACATATTCTTAAAACATCTAAAACACATTTTAACATTATAAAATACATTACTGTAATGATACACAAGATAAGTTAAAATTATGTTACAAGCGATTGCTGTGATATAAGATTCTTAAAATCCCGGCAGTTTGTTATATAGTCCAGTCTGTGTACATCCAGGATAAGTGAATTTGTGCTGTTATATGCTGCCTATGTGAGTGACACTTATTCACTTGATAGTAGGTGGTTCCGGGGAAGTTTATTTTGATCGCGTGAGATCGTGATATAAATAAAGATGAATTCCCACTTTAATTTAAACCTTGAGCAGCAAGTTGAACATGTTTGTTACACAGACGGTGCCAGACTAGTACTATTTGACCATTTGCAGAGATGCCAACTTTCAAGAAAGGCAATTCGTAATGTAGCCGTTAGGGCACGGGAGTGGGGGGTGGGAGAGGCGGCGGCGGCCCTAGAACTTTTTTCCGCGATCTTACAAACTTACATATCATTGAAAAATCAATGAACAACATACAATTCAGCCGGATGTAACATATTCAAAGACGCATATAAAGAGTGTATTAAAAAAATAATGAAATGGCGTATGGCTTTTAGTACCGGGAGTGTTCGAAGACAAGCTCGGCTCGCCAGATGCAGGTCTTTTGATTCGACACCCGTAGGTGACCTGCGCGTCGTGATGAGGATGAAATGATGAAGACGGCACATACACCCAGCCCCCGTGTCAGCGAAATTAACCAATTATGGTTTAAATTCCCGACCCTGCCACGAATCGAACTCAGGACCCCTGTGACCAAAGGCCAGCACGCTAACCATTTAGCCATGGAGCCGGACATAAAGAGTGTATGATTCTTACCTACTAAAGTAAGATGTGATCTGCAGTACATATCTGAGTGGAAGTTGAAGGATCATTTCATTTGTTGAGTACTATAGTTGCTCCCTTAGCAGCTTGTAGTTCCTGTTTGGTAAACGTACACTGGTGACATGCTTTTTCTTTTGATATCATGTGCATCCTCTGCACTAACAGAGCACTTAACAGTTCGGAGTTCATATTAGCATGAAATACAGTCGCGTTTTTCCTCACCATGTGCCTCTGAAAAATCGCTGCTAGATACATATAGTTGGGGGACAAAACATTACGGCTTCAGTTCCTAGAAGCGAGCTGGAAGCCAGTAGTCAATCACACCCTGCAGAGTTAACGAGTTCTAAGTGATCCTTGTTTGTTTTGGAGAGGCTGCCAAACCACTTTCTTCCTCACTTTCTGTAGTATTTACCCTTTCTTCGTGTAGAGTGCAGCAGCCGATTTGGCAACTCTGGCTGCAGTAGAGGTAGTAAATCCTACTAAGTCGCTAACAGACACAAGAGCTGCCGCTGGAAAGTAGTGGTATGAGGCGAGGTCGTCATGATTTGTCCCCAACTATACTACAAAACACGTGTGAATGAGATTTTGAGAAACGCAGTAAACAGGGCCATCCTTTCGAGTATTCCTCGCTAAATTTTTGAAATATTTTTGGTTTAATACTGGTGTCACTTGTCACGGTAACGTCATCACAACGTATTTTCCTGCACAAGAAATCGCTTCATTATTTCTAATCTTTCGCATTTCGTAACACACGATTAGCGTAATATCCTAGAAGAGAAATATATGTAAATTTGGCAATCAAAATCGCAATAAATAATTCTTCAACAGTCACGCACACAGTATTCACAATGAAACGGTGTTTCTCACCACACTGCCGACAAAACAAAGACAAAAGAACTCGCATACTTGCATAGAAGTCTGATCTTGAGACGAACAAAGACAACAGCTCCGCAAGATATACCACTTCAAAGGTGCCAATTTTCCGGTACTGGAAGCACACCCTGCGTTCGGCGCGTGAAAACTCTAAATATTCTTAAACGAGGGGCAGGAAAGGGGTATAAATGATTACTGAGAAAACTGAAAATAATATTCTGAGAATTCAAGCTGTAATGGCATTCTTTGTGTATCCTTTTGAACACTTCATACACTTAGATTTAAAATCAACAAAAGAATAATAATTTGTGGTATGTGATTCGTAAAGGTGTAATTATGATGGGTAATTCGTAATTATTATGATTGAACCGTAATAGTTGGCATCTCTGCATTTGACATGTGATTGAATCACAATAAAACTTCACTGTATTGAATAGGTGGACCTTGAAGAATTTTTATTAAATTTACTGCCAATGCCCTGGTCGCGATGAAACAACAGCAGATGGATATGAAGAAGAGTTTTCAGAACAGCTACTGCCTAATACACCAGAAGGGATAGTTATTGTTTTAGATAATTCATCGTGCCACAGCAAGTTATTTGAACCACTTCCAGAACAAAGTTCATGCATGGGAGAAAAGAAACAGTGGCTTATGAGAAAAGAAAAAAAAAGGCATTTCTTATGAAGATAAAATGATAAAGCGTGAGCTGACGTAGATCACAGGAAGGGGGAGGGGAAAAAAATAAAGAAAATATAAACTGAAACAGGTGGCAAACAAGCTCAATCCTACTAAATTGGTATGGGTGAAACTGAAGTAGTACGTACGATTCTACAATGCAATGTATAAGTCCAAGGATATGGAGACATTAACAACACAGGGTTACAACCAGATATCGGTTGAAATCTGAGCAAAATCTGTGTATAACTGAAACAAAATTGACAAGATCTCTGGAGGGCAGACGAACATCAAGATTACAGTAAGTCTGTCATCATCCAATTCATCATCTTCATTGTCACCCCAACCCTACCCAACGGGTCTGTCCTAGGCTACTGCATTTATGGAGGAAGTGTTACCCTTGCTTGTGGATAACAATAGTGATTAAGCGTTAATTCACATCACATATTAGGTTACGTATGCAGGGTAAAATAATGATTGATTTAATTATCCACAGTCTGACTCTGTAGCATAACGGGTTAGCACTATTAGCTGCAGTCCCCAGGAGCCCGGGTTAAATTCCCAGTACCACCAGAAATTTAAGAATGGCAGGAAGACTGATATGTGGTTAAAATGGTACATGCAGTTCACCACCAATCGGGGTGTGCCTGAAAAGAGCTGCACCACCTCGGGGAGAGGACACAAATTTACTTTTACTAATTATCCATATTAATGATTATACAGTAGAACCCTGCTTAACCGAAATGCTCTGGAAAAATTGTATTTTTATATTTTGTTTTTACCCCCCTCGTTCTCAGCCGTCGATATTAGTAATTATCTTGCTATATAAGCTGAGAGCTACTAGGCACACCCTATTTTCAATAATAACAATGTTATTTGTTTTACGTCCCACCAACTACTCTTTAAGGTCTTCGAAGACGCCGAGGTGCCGGAATTTAGTCCCGCAGGAGTTCTTTTACGTGCCAATAAATCTACTGACACGGGGCTGTCGTATTTGAGCACCTTCAAATACCACCGGACTGAGCCAGGATCGAACCTGCCAAGTTGGGGTTAGAAGGCCAGCGCCTTAACCGTCTGAGCCACTCAGCCCGGCACCCTATTTTCATATCATGACTTATACCAAAATGCACGTATAGCATTAAAGAAAAAAGGTTTCTTAACATCTAGTTTGTTCATGATACATTTTTTCTTGAACAACCAGGAATTATTATTATTATCATTATTACTGTATTATTCATCATGAAGGTTATGTAGACTGTGGTTAACATTGCTTCAGTCGCAGGAGTTTCATCTTGTTTAGTGCTCGGACTATACTGCAGCTTCTGTTAGGAAACCAGGGAAGTCAAGCGACCCTTCTCCATTCATATTTTTCTTTCACCCAAGGTCGTTCCACTGGCCTTGCAGTTTTACACTGTAGTTCCAATGCTTTACTTACCCCATTGCAAAATAAATTGTTTCATTATTTCAGATTACTTTGCGCTTTGTTGAATAAAGCGATGAATCTCCACCAGCTGATGTACTGTTGATTAAACGCTGGTGCAACATAGCTGCACGATAGCACTGCACCAAGAAAATTCAGAAGAAAATCACTCATTTTATGCAATGAGTGGCATTATGTAAATATTTTAATGTTAATATACAGTATGCACCTCTGCTGAACAGAGTCTATGCATTTTTATTTCGGCAATTAACTTCCGCAAATATTTACCACGTGTCATCCGGAAAAAACGCGTCAACCAAAGTGGCTATGCCCCCTTTATTTCGGTTGAACGGGGTTCTACTGTAACAACATGTATGTATGTTGGGTATTCAGCCTGAAGGCTGCTTTGATCCTCTGCAGCTCCGCCAACAACTGTCATAAATAGCCTAGGCGTCACTGAAGAGGCGTACTAGGGAAATGAGGAGTGAGGTAGTTTCCCGTTGCTTTCCCCACTGAGCCAGCCGTTGCTATTACATATCAGTCTGCCAAGCCCACTGAAATGCATGCATCAACCGACCCTATGAACGATATTTTCACACCATTCATAAGAGACTGGCTGCATAAGCAATGGTATTACTAGCATCACTCATACCTCAGTCACTTTCATATTGTCAAAGCCAAGGATGAGACAGACAGGTCAATGAAAGTAACAAATTTGATATAGCCCACACCAGAAGACATAGTGCACAGTAAACATTACATCTCGCCAGCAAATGTAACAACATAAGTTAAAATAATGAATGTAAAAAGTTAACTGTCTTTATGCATTGAAAATTTAATGACTTATTCTTCGCAGTGATTAAGACTTAATGAACTGGATTAAAACTTCTATGTATTTTCCATCCCACATTAATGCAATGAATCAAGGAAGTTAAAAATTTCTCTTCTGAACCTTCAGTTTCGCCATGCAGTACCAGAACTCCAACAACAGAGAGAGCGTGCACTACTTACTCTGTACTGCAGTCAAAGGTAGAGGTATGCTATACTATAAATCAAAAATCCTAAGTACAAAATAGCAGGAGTAAACTGCATAACAGTAATAAATTTCCCCAACACAATCATGCAAATTTCAAGCACAATTTAGGGAAAGAACATGCCCCCATCAATACACCAAAAAATACAAGCCGAGTTAATCAAAATTTAGGAAAACATTTGGTTATACAGAGTTAGGATATTACAGAAACAGATAAATGCAGAAATGAAAAACTCATGCTATTTGCTTCAATCACTGATTACCACTTCACCATATTTACAATTACAACATTAAACTATATCAGAAGAAGAAAAGAGGGCATGCAACTAATCCTCATATGGCCACCTTCAGTGTGTGGTTAAACTCCTTAAACATTTTTATTCTTAAATTCACTCCAATAACAATGAGCACTGCAGGTCTTTATACAAACTTCACCTAACAATATTATGCTCAAAACCATCTTGTTCATAACTATAGATAATAATGCATATTATTGTTACCTGTAAACCAACGATGTCAGACAAGAATAAGGACAAATTATCACTGGGCAGGTTTTTCTTTTTTTCTTTGCTAAGGGCTTTACGTCGCACCGACACACATAGGTCTTATGGCGACGATGGGATGGGAAAGGCCTAGGAGTTGGAAGGAAGCGGCCGTGGCCTTAATTAAGGTACAGCCTCAGCATTTGCCTGGTGTGAAAATGGGAAACCACGGAAAACCATCTTCAGGGCTGCCGATAGTGGGATTCGAACCTACTATCTCCCGGATGCAAGCTCACAGCCGCGCGCCTCTACGCGCACGGCGGGGCAGGTATTCAAAAGAACATCTATATTAAACCTGTCCAAAACTTCTGAACATTGTTTTCAAAGTAAACTGTACAGCTCTTAATCAATGATTACTAATAATGAGCCTGTTAATGATTAGTATCTACTATCCTAATATTGGACAGCCCACATATAGAACGGGCATGCAGTTAACAGACATCTTTGTATTAAAAAAACTTTCTATTACAATAGCAATAATAATATGTTTCACATCCGGTTTAACTGCTGTCTTAACAGGTACTGCAGTTGGAACTTTGTCCCGTAGGAGATCTATAATACATTATAGCCCAGTGATAAGAGTTGGAACAGTTGAACAGGAATATAGAGGACGTATGCGGAAGGAATGAGGAAGTAGTAATTCACTTTACAAAAGAAAATATTTATAAAATCCTCCTATCAATACAAGTCAAGTCATCTGTTAGATCAAGCAAAGTCTATAAATGTTTCAGCCTAATCTCAAGGCCATCTTCAGTAGTAAAACAATGATTACATAATATACAAACAAATTAAAAATCGTAATGATGTGAAGTGACAGTGATCATGATTAGTGAGTTAAAAACACATTGAGGTACAAAGTCCTCTCGTCTAATAGATCTTGCTGACTGTTAAATAAAAACACTATGCTGAGGAGTGTAGTGAGACCGTCAATACTACGAATAAAACGTGTATAACATCTGTAATGAGAAAAAGGAATATATGAGTGGATGAAGAAACAGTTAAAAATGATGTACGAAAAGAAAACTCATATGACTTACTTGTAACTAAAAGTTGTCGTCTCGAATGGAGATGACCTTGTCGGTCTCAAGTCACATTGACAACTAAGCCTGTGTGTGGCTTACTGTGTATCTGTGTCGATGTGGTTGGTCGGGGTAATGGAGGGGGAGGGGCAGGGAGGAAGGGACGTTGTGATTCGCGGAAGGAGGGTGTTGATGGAAGGGCGGGTCTTGTTCTAGAATGTCGGTAGTGAAACTCTTTTTTATTAATGAACTGTTCACAGATGAGCGGGACAAAGGTTTCCAATAAAATATTTTTCTTTTCGTTGATTTCATTTAAGTTATAGACGGGATTGTTATATTGGTCGATATCTATATATATATATTCTCTAGTATATTAAGTAAGGGACCTTTCTGTTCGTAATGCAGGATCTTTAAATCTTGATCAATTGTTGTGTATTTATGATTTTTCTCTCTACAATGTTCGCTCATGGCTGAGTAACGATTATACTTTAGGGCATTAAAATGTTCGGAGTATCTTACATTGAAACTGCGGCCTGTTTGCCCAATATGCGTTGAAAGACATGATTGGCATTTTAATTTGTATATTCCAGAGTTAGAAAATTTTTTGCTGTTGACAGTATGAGAATTAAAAAACATTTTTGTATTGGTGTGAACGGTCTTGAAAGCTACTCTTAACTTGTGTTTTTTAAAGATGTTTGAAACATAACTGGGACACGTCCTTCAACCACGATGATTTAATAATTACATTGGCTGAATCTGAATTAGCGGTTAATAGGTTACCTACAGACGTTCAAAATGAGGTTAGATATGAAGTTAAGCAAAAGTTACTTTCATCTTTCGAGCAGAAACATACCGGTTCTGGCAAACCCAATAAAGAACAAGTCACCAACATACGCAATCTCAAAAAGAAAATTAAAGATAACGATTTAATAGTAACTAAAGCAGATAAAGGTAATGCTACTGTAGTTATGGAGAAAAGTGACTACGTAAATAAAGCACAATTCTTCTTTACTAACAATAACTTTAACGCAGTAAAAAAAAAGATCCTACTAATAGAATACAAAGAGAGCTGAAAGCTTTAATTAAGAACTTTTTACTTTTGTTTAATGATGTAGAAAAATCAAAATTGATCATCATGAATCCCAAGTTACCTACGGCGAAAGCGTTACCGAAGATCCACAAGGCGGATGTCCCCATAAGGCCCGTTATTAACTTCAGAAGTAGTCCGACGTACAAAATATCCCAATTTATTCACAATTTTCTTAAAACACATTATTCCTTTCAAGCTAACACGTCAGTTAAAAATTCCCTGGAATTCTGCAATAGAATAAAAAATCTCAAGTTACCGAAACATTACACCCTTCACTACTTTGACATAGTAAATATGTACGCGAATGTACCCGTCAACAAAACCATCGAAATAGTAAAAAACAATCTTTCCAAATTCAGTAAATTGACTATAGGGGAGATAGAAGAGTTTATTCAGATCCTCAAGTTTACATTAAATAATGGCTTCTTTACTTTTAATAACATCATATACCAACAGAAGGGGCTTCCTATGGGGTCACTGGCCTCAGGAATCCTCGCTGATATTTATGTAGATTTCCTCGAATACACTCACATTATAGGTAAAATTTATGGGATCAAACATTGGACTCGGTATGTGGATGATACTTTTATTATCCTGGATTCTCACATTACTGACAGCAACACCGTTCTTGAATTACTTAATAACCTGGATCCACACATAAAGTTTACGATAGAATCCAAGAACAACAATTCCCTTAATTATCTCGATTTAACTATTACTCGCAATCAGAATAAAACCATTTCTTTTAATATTTACAGGAAGCCCACTCACACAATAAACACAATCCACCAAACTTCTCTACCCCCAGGGACACAGAAGAAGACAGCTTACAATAGTATGATTTTCAGAGCTCTTAATGTTCCTTTATCCCGTAAGAATTTTAGAAAGGAAATCAACACCATTTATGCAATAGCCGAAGGTAATGGTTTCTGTAAAGCTTTCGTGAATAAAATTCTCAATAAATTTCAAAATAAACCCAAGACCACCTTAGAAAAACAATCTTCCCATAAAGAGAAGTTCACCACATTTACCTTTAATAATAATAATAATAATAATATCCTATTTCAAACATCTTTAAAAACCACAAGTTAAAAGTAGCTTTCAAGACCGTTCACACCAATACAAAAATGTTTTTTAATTCTCATACTGTCAACAGCAAAAAATTTTCTAACTCTGGAATATACAAATTAAAATGCCAATCATGTCTTTCAACGCATATTGGGCAAACAGGCCGCAGTTTCAATGTAAGATACTCCGAACATTTTAATGCCCTAAAGTATAATCGTTACTCAGCCATGAGCGAACATTGTAGAGAGAAAAATCATAAATACACAACAATTGATCAAGATTTAAAGATCCTGCATTATGAACAGAAAGGTCCCTTACTTAATATACTAGAGAATATATATATATAGATATCGACCAATATAACAATCCCGTCTATAACTTAAATGAAATCAACAAAAAGAAAAATATTTTATTGGAAACCTTTGTCCCGCTCATCTGTGAACAGTTCATTAATAAAAAAGAGTTTCACTACCGACATTCTATAACAAGACCCGCCCTTCCATCAACACCCTCCTTCCGCGAATCACAACGTCCCTCCCTCCCTGCCCCTCCCCCTCCATTACCCCGACCAACCACATCGACACAGATACACAGTAAGCCACACACAGGCTTAGTTGTCAATGTGACTTGAGACCGACAAGGTCATCTCCATTCGAGACGACAACTTTTAGTTACAAGTAAGTCATATGAGTTTTCTTTTCGTACATCATTTTTAACTGTTTCTTCATCCACTCATATATTCCTTTTTCTCATTACAGATGTTATACACGTTTTATTCGTAGTATTGACGGTCTCACTACACTCCTCAGCATAGTGTTTTTATTTACCAGTCAGCAAGATCTATTAGACGAGAGGACTTTGTACCTCAATGTGTTTTTAAGCCACTAATCATGATCACCGTCACTTCACATCATTACGATTTTTAATTTGTTTGTATATTATGTAATCATTGTTTTACTACTGAAGATGGCCTTGAGATTAGGCTGAAACATGTATAGACTTTGCTATCTAACAGATGACTTGACTTGTATTGATAGGAGGATTGTATAAATATTTTCTTTTGTAAAGTGATAACCGTCAATACGGAATGAGATTCATAACTTGCAATGCAGGAGTAGTAATTCTCCACGTAGGAACGAATTAATTAAACAGGCAACGGACTGAATATAAAATGGGAGACAATTATGATCTAGTGAACTTGACTATTTTTGTAATTAGTGGTAGGCCTGTACTAATGTGTCCGAATTTGATAGTTTATTGGAACTAAAATGGACGCAATTGCCAAGATAAGTTAAATGCGGTGCATAAACTCAGTCATCTATATATGGCGTGATCGAAGCAGAAAAAGTCAAGGCGGAAGTGACTAAGACAAGTAAGAGTTCAGAATTGTTAGAACACTACTATTGAAAGATTGAAAATTGAAAGAGCAAAACTTGAGCAACAGTCGTATTGATCTAGAGCAATTTATCGCGTACAGCATTTCAAGACTTGGAGAGAAATTCAGTTAATTTAAGGAGAAAGATTGCCAGAATCTATATATTTATTGAAGAACACAGAATTATGAAAACCGTAAATAAAGCTGCGAGACAGGAAAAAAATTTGAAAGAAAGGCATACAATGAATCGTCAAGACGGCAAGGGATAACCATTGACAAGGTTAAAAGGAAGGAAATCTTAAGGATATGAGAAATAGCTAAATTAACCCATAAAATAGCAACTTTAATACAGATATCTGAAACGAGGGTAGACATTTTGGTAGTCTAAAAACGTTATTAAGACTGAAGTTAAAATGACAGACTGTACATTGAATTTAGCATGTTAGAAGGCTATGGAATCCGTATCATGACGCAACTGACTTCATATGTGTTTATTTCTGTTATATCTGCACAAGACATGGCTCTCATGATGTTCTAAAAAGACGATGGCGAGATGCCTGGAGGAGACTGACCTGAGGTGACAGCAAAGGAACCTTAAATATCCTAGAGCATCCTAATGACCAGCGAGAGGATGTATTTGCCGTGCCCGAACCACAGATGTCCTGGAGCATCTAATTCAATCCCAGTGGAGCTGACGAAAAAGATAAGTCTTCTTTATTAGCGCAGTAAGTTAGATAAATCTTGCCGATTTTAATATAATCTTTAATTTATTGGTGAATAAATACTTAGACGTTATGATATTCGAATTAGCTAAGACATGTTAGATCCTCGCGAATTAATGATATACTTACTGTATGTCGAAATGCAGGGATAATAGGTAGTCATCTGAATAATATAACCAATCCTTGGGTAGGATATGTGTGAAGTGAACAACATGTAAGTGTTATTGCAGTGACATTTAAGCAAATGAAGAGGTTTTATATATATATATATTTTATATATATGAACTAGCTGATGTACCCGTGCTTCGCTACGGGAATCTCAAAAAAGACTGATTTTGTGGTTTTCCTAACTGAAGTCAATATAAGTCATTACACTCATTACAAAAAGTCAGTAGGAAAGTAGGGATTAAAAGTAATGTTATCATATAAAATACTCGATCAAATGAAAAACTGCACATTTTCTCACTTTTAATGAACTGTACTATGGTGCCTAACTAACAGTCCAAAGTTCCAGAGCTGGAATGACCAGGCCGCAGACAGCCGTGGAAACTTCTCTACCATTATTCCATTAATGGTGCACACTTCTCATTACAATCAGTGCCTCAGAGTAGGGATTGAATAGCTCGAATACTAAGATAAACCAAAGTGTTATGTACCAGCAGTCTCGGAAAATTTATGAAACAGAGGAATGGCATGCTAAAGAAGAAAGTTACCTAACTCCCGAGCTACTTCCTGCCAATATTTAGGCAGACTGTTACACTTGTACGACTGGGCGAGTTAGTTGTGCGGTTTAGGGGCGCGTAGCTGTGAGCCTGCATCAGGGAGATAGCAGATTCGAACCCCACTGTCGGCAGCCTTGAAGATGTTATTCCGTGGATTCCCATTTTCACACCAGGCAAATGCTGGGGCTACACCTTAATTAAGGTCAAGGCTGCTTCCTTCACATTCATAGCCCTTTGCTATCCCATTGACCCCCTAAGACCTAACTGTGTCGGTGCAACGTAAGGTAAATTTAAAAAAAATACTTGGTACGCAGCAGTAATCCTATCTATCAGAGATGAGTGGCAACAGAAGACAAAGCACATCACAACAAACAATGGTCAATGTAATCTTAATGTTGATCGATTTTATGAGCTTTCTATATTATAGGCCTTCACATTTAGTTTTCTTTCGACTCTGTGATCATAGGGCGTCTTATAAAATTATTTACAGCGTAGACTGTAGTTCCGTATTCTCCGACTTTACATACCGATTTTCATTAAATCTTGTCTACCCATTTTCTCGTGACTCGGCGCTGATAAGGACTTAGGAACAAAAATCCAAATTCATGAATATCTCTGATCATAGTCGGTATGGTAACAATGTATAAGACATAAATGATCGTAAATATAATACTATATAACTTTAGTTACGTAGTATTTATCGATACGACCACTAATGACATAATTATTTGGGAATAAAATTTTAGACCTACCCCTAAACTACCATGTCATTCAGCGTGAATAAAATTATTTATGGTCTAGATTATAGTGACTTATTCCTCAACTTTGCATACTGATTTTTATTAAGATAGGACCACTAGTAACAAATATTTGAGAATTATATTATAGACCTTCCCCTAAACTACCATTTTTCTCAGCGTGAATACAATTATTAATGGCCTAGATCGTAGCGACTTATTACTCGGTTTCCCCTACCGATTTTCGTTAAGATACGACAATTAATAACAAATATTTGAGAATTAAATTTTAGGCCTTCCCCTAAACTACCATTTCATTCAGCATGAGTAAAATTATTTATAGCCTATATGATAGCGACTTATTCCCCCGACTGCGTATACCGATTTTCATTAATATATGACCACTAATAACAAATATTTGTGAATTAAATTTTAGGCCTTCCCCTAAACTGCCATTTCAGTCGGCATAAATAAAATTATTTATGCCGAGATTGTAGCGACTTATTACCCGACTTTGTATACGATTTTCATTTAATTCTCTTCGGCCATTTTCTCGTGATATGTGTACATACATACATACATACATACATACATACATACAGAAATTACGGAAAATAAAAAGTGCATTTCCTTGTTACTGTGGGCACGACTGATACAGAAATACCATCCTTTTTAAATTCTGAGCAAAAGAAATTGTTTCATTATTTCAGATTGCTTTGCACTTTGTTGAACAAAGCAATGAATCTACACCAGCTGATGAATTGTTGATTAAACGGTGGCGATATATAGTTGCACGACAGCGCTGCACCAAGAAAATCACTGATTTTATACGAGTGACATTATGTAAACTTTTTAATGTTAACACATGGGTGACGGGCCCCGAGAAATCTCGTAGTACGCTCGCCGGTGGTAGGTGACGGGCCCCGAGAAATCTCGGTTTTATTCACGACATTGTTTTCAGTCGATGATATAGATGTTGATTCCCATAGGGAATCTGAAATATTTGTCCTGAATGAGCAAATTTATAATACCAATATAAATGGTCCGTTATTGGACATTATAAATTTTCCAGCTAGCTCATTCTTGGTTGCCAGCGTTTCGCCCTCGTGTGCTAGGGTGGGCTCATCAGTTGGTACCTAGCACACCTACCAATACGCTGGCTAGTGCATACCGTGGAGGCCACTGCGTAGGCTAACTGGAGCCACCAGCAGTGCCAATGCACTAAGAGACTTTGTCTCATCACTAAAAATTGATGCCTGCTTGGCCATCAGATGATACAGATGTTGATTCCCATAGGGAATCTGAAATATTTGTCCTGAATGAGCTAGGTACCAACTGATGAGCCCACCCTAGCACACGAGGGCGAAACGCTGGCAACCAAGAATGAGCTAGCTGGAAAATTTATAATGTCCAATAACGGACCATTTATATTGGTATTATAAATTTGCTCATTCAGGACAAATATTTCAGATTCCCTATGGGAATCAACATCTATATCATCTGATGGCCAAGCAGGCATCAATTTTTAGTGATGAGACAAAGTCTCTTAGTGCATTGGCACTGCTGGTGGCTCCAGTTAGCCTACGCAGTGGCCTCCACGGTATGCACTAGCCAGCGTATTGGTAGGTGTGCTAGGTACCAACTGATGAGCCCACCCTAGCACACGAGGGCGAAACGCTGGCAACCAAGGATGCTTTTTTTTGCTAGGGGTTTTACGTCGCTCCGACACAGATAGGTCTTATGGCGACGATGGGATAGGAAAGGCCTAGGATTTGGAAGGAAGCGGCCGTGGCCTTAATTAAGGTACAGCCCCAGCATTTGCCTGGTGTGAAAATGGGAAACCACGGAAAACCATCTTCAGGGCTGCCGATAGTGGGATTCGAACCTACTATCTCCCGGATGCAAGCTCACAGCCGCGCGCCTCTACGCGCACGGCCAACTCGCCCGGTCAACCAAGAATGAGCTAGCTGGAAAATTTATAATGTCCAATAACGGACCATTTATATTGGTATTATAAATTTGCTCATTCAGGACAAATATTTCAGATTCCCTATGGGAATCAACATCTATATCATCTGATGGCCAAGCAGGCATCAATTTTTAGTGATGAGACAAAGTCTCTTAGTGCATTGGCACTGCTGGTGGCTCCAGTTAGCCTACGCAGTGGCCTCCACGGTATGCACTAGCCAGCGTATTGGTAGGTGTGCTAGGTACCAACTGATGAGCCCACCCCAGCACACGAGGGCGAAACGCTGGCAACCAAGAATTAGCTAGCTGGAAAATTTATAATGTCCAATAACGGACCATTTATATTGGTATTATAAATTTGCTCATTCAGGACAAATATTTCAGATTCCCTATGGGAATCAACATCTATATCATCTGATGGCCAAGCAGGCATCAATTTTTAGTGATGAGACAAAGTCTCTCAGTGCATTGGCACTGCTGGTGGCTCCAGTTAGCCTACGCAGTGGCCTCCACGGTATGCACTAGCCAGCGTATTGGTAGGTGTGCTAGGTACCAACTGATGAGCCCACCCTAGCACACGAGGGCGAAACGCTGGCAACCAAGAATGAGCTAGCTGGAAAATTTATAATGTCCAATAACGGACCATTTATATTGGTATTATAAATTTGCTCATTCAGGACAAATATTTCAGATTCCCTATGGGAATCAACATCTATATCATCTGATGGCCAAGCAGGCATCAATTTTTAGTGATGAGACAAAGTCTCTTAGTGCATTGGCACTGCTGGTGGCTCCAGTTAGCCTACGCAGTGGCCTCCACGGTATGCACTAGCCAGCGTATTGGTAGGTGTGCTAGGTACCAACTGATGAGCCCACCCTAGCACACGAGGGCAAAACGCTGGCAACCAAGAATGAGCTAGCTGGAAAATTTATAATGTCCAATAACGGACCATTTATATTGGTATTATTGTTTTCAGTCTTCGTGACATTTCTTGACCATATCCCGAACTATTTCCGACGTGCACATTGAGTAGAATAAATCGTAGAAGTATATCTGCCACTTTTCTTTTATTCACAGCCTCTTTTATTCTTTGATTTAGTTTCGAAACGTCGACTTTCTTTCTGCCGGTTCAGTCAATGACAAGATGGAGCGGCCGCGGAATACAGTGTTAGCTGACGACGATATTTTAGAAGAACTATATGCCGATGATCGTTCAAATGGAAGTAGTCTAATGAATTAGTGGAAACTGAATGTGAAAGTGATAGTGGAAGTGATATTCAAACATCTACAGGCCATAATTTACCTAGTGTAGTTATTTATTCAAGTGATTCTGACGACGACAACGATGTAATCATTAATGATGTGTTAGGAATTGACGCTGAAGATGGTTTTGTAAAGGCAGATCCACTACTACTAGGGGCATTGGAGAGTACCCATACCAACTTTGAAGATAAAATATTAACTGGTTTAATATTTATGTACATTTTTTAATCATGTGCACCCCAGTATGCTTACTAGAAAAATGTCCGGTCCACAGGGTATGTGTCAAGCTCAAGCATCCGGTCAGCAATGTGTTAATATACAGTATGCACTTTTGCTTAACAGAGTTTAGGCATTTTTATTTCGACATTTAACTTCCGAATATATTTACCACGAGTCATCCAGAGAAACGTGTCAACCCCTTTATTTCGGATAAACGGGGTTCTACTGTATATAGATATGAGATCTATGTTGATAGAATAGTTAAGGTTATAAGTGAATAAGGGTTAATATCTTGTAGTGTGGGAGCCTCCGTGGCTCAGACGGCAGCGCGTCGGCCTCTCACCGCTGGATACCGTGGTTCAAATCCCGGTCACTCCATGTGAGATTTGTGCTGGACAAAGCGGAGGCGGGACAGGTTTTTCTCCGGGTACTCCGGTTTTCCCTGTCATATTTCATTCCAGCAACACTCTCCATTCTCATTTCATAGCATCTATCACTCATTAATAAAATCACTTTGGGAGTGGCGACCCCATCGTACTAATAGCCTATATATGATTTTCATTTCATTCCTGTCCCGGTCAATGACTGGAAAACAGGTTGTAGGTTTTCATTCATTTTCATTTTCATCTTGTAGTGTGGAGATTGTAAAGTGCCGTATAAAATCAGAATGGAATTACATGAGGATATGAGAGTAATATGAAGTGAAACTGAGATTGATTGAGAAGAAATGGATTAATCAAGTGAACAAATGATGATTAGAGAAATGTGTGTGTCAAGTTAAGGTATAGATGAGGATTATTTGCAAGAGAAAGAATAAATCTGATATTGAGATATAAAAAAAGTGATATAGGAATATTGAATGAATATGAGGAAGAATAAATAAATGTGATATGTATTGTTTCGTCAATAATGAAGGGAATAAATGCTCTTTGCACTTGTGTGAATTATCAATACGTATATGAAGCTTATAAATTACGAATGAAGGGAATAATCAGTTGTGTAGATAAAAATAAGAATACTGACACAATCCAGAGTCAGTAACATACTTGATACCATGATGTGTAATCATTGACAGGTATTCATTCCATATCCAACATGTGTAAAAACGTATGATGAAGTTCACAAGCAGTTAAGGCACAAATAAATCCTCTAAACAATTTACTATAGGGAAAGTTGAGTAGGATATTAATTAGAAATTAACCCATATCTCTACCATAATGTTGAATATTCGCTGAAGAAGTACATGGCACTTACATAATCTTTTGCACAAGTATTATGAATTTTTCATATATAATTCCAGAAGGTAAAATAATTGATAGAGCCTTCATAAATAATACTCTATACATATTGTAATAAATAACAATAAGTGAGGTATTGGAATTCAATTAAACCCGACTATAGATCTCATCAGACATATTTATAAATTTTTTTTTGCTAGGGGCTTTACGTCGCACCGACACAGATAGGTCTTATGGCGACGATGGGATAGGAAAGGCCTAGGAGTTGGAAGGAAGCGGCCGTGGCCTTAATTAAGGTACAGCCCCAGCATTTGCCTGGTATGAAAATGGGAAACCACAGAAAACCATCTTCAGGGCTGCCGATAGTGTGATTCGAACATACTATCTCCCGGATGCAAGCTCACAGCCGCGCGGCTCTATGCGCACAGCCAACTCGCCCGGTATTTATAAAATTAAGCTAATTTGTAAGATTTATAAGATGAATGATATCCGTTTGAGCTGATAAGTGATATTAATATAGAAATTAGCGCATAATATGGTTGACTTAGTACTTATCTTTTTCCTGACGCATCCATAAAGCAGAATCCCAGAATAATAAAAATCTTACGCTCATCCTAAATAAATAACTAAATAATTACAAGAGAAATAATCAATGCTGAAATGTAATTTTTCCCAAGATGATTTGTAAATATTTTGAGAAACTTTGAAGTTTAGGGACATTTTCTTTCATACATATAGTTAATGATACGAAATAATGATGTGATTTCATTTCAATTATTTGAGTTGTACAGAATCATTTTAATTTTCCTGCTGTACATAATTATGACTGCAATTTAATAAAAGATTTTTAATACTACAATGAAAGTTAATTAATGAATTTTCAAAAAAGATGATATTTTTTTAACTGTATTTCTTTTTTTTTCCTTAATTTTTTTAGACTTTGAATAAATACATGTGTTTAGATATATTTGGTATTTATGTTTGTACTCTAGCATAAGTATTATATTCGAATATTCATTTTTAATTTAAGATATATGCAGAATTTTTTTTAACAGAACTGATAGTTTGTACGATGGAGACGTCCATCGGTGTTGGCGATAAACGACTTATCCGTAGGTCAGAAAGGTTTTCGCAACTTCTACGAATCCACAAAAAAAGAAGAGAAACTTTGATAGGCAACTGCACCTGTCTAAGCTTGTCTGGATTTCTTCGCGACCCACCCTGGATGCAGGAAAGGCGCACTAAGGTGACCAGTTGAATCACGGAAGAAGATTGGCCAACCGAACGAAGAGCTTCAGTGGGTGGCCGAAAGTTACGGATCACTCTTTGTAGGCAGCAACAGTTGGATTAACGAAAGGGACTTCAGCAGGGATGGACTTCATCTAAACCAGCGAGGAGTGGCGAGACTAGGTGAACTCTTTTCGAGGGTTACTGAGTCCTTTTCCACCCAAACGGATGACGGCGTAGAACGGGCAGCCAAATGATGATCCACGACAGGAAGAGATTCAACGCAGCTACAACGACAACGGGACAACCAACAGGATATTCTGAACAGCAGTGATACCAGATCGGGTACGTTTCTCAGATTGTCGCAGAAGTATTGGTAATAAAATCATAAAATTTGAACTTAGTTGATGCAAGTGACCCTGATATAATTGTGGGAATGTAAAGTTGGTTATCAGTTAATACACATAATTCAGAAATATTCAGGTCAAAATTTCTAACGTTTAGACGGGATAGAAGATCAAAAGGAGGAGGAAATTTAATTTGTGTTAGGTCAGGGCTAAGCAGTAGGCCTACATTAGAACGTGTTCCCGATGACTGTGAAATAATTGAGGCGGAGGTAAGTAAAGCACCCTATAAACAAATATAGTCATTATTGAAGCTTGTCGCCCGCCGAAATCAGGTTTTAAACACAATCACTCGTCTTTCAGAACTGACATGTGCAAATATAAGCCACGGAAAAAGAACTATAATTGCAGGGGATCTAAACCTACCGCCAGTAAACTGGGCTGGGTCAACTACGGGGGGGTCTATCGCAAGCAGCAGTTAACTTATTAGTGTGGAATAATGGCTTTTCCCAAGTCGTTACAAAGAATACACGTAAACGAGTACTCTTAGATGTTTTTCTAGTCAGGCTGGATGACATAGTTATATCTTGTGATGTAATTCAAGGGATTAGTGACCACAGTGCAGTGGTACTCGATCTCTCTTGGGAAACTTCTAATACGAGGCATGTGGGAATTTCTAAGACTATTTGGTGTTACGCGAGGGGTGACTACATAGGTTTCCAAAACGTTTTGAGGCTGTGCTATACTAATTGGCTAAAGGAGGGCAAGGGGATGGAGACCCTTTGGGAGAACTTCAAAACCATTTTAAATACTGGACTGAATAAATTTGTTCCCAAAAAGATAATTAGGGAAAATTCAGATCGCCATACTACACCGGGACTATTAGGAAGATTAAACATAAGACTAGGAGAGCGTTCAACAAAAGAAATAATCAACGATGCGTGCAAAGCGGAGTATAGAAGTTTGGTAAAGTTTTTGCTATCGGAAAGGAAAGTGGCTGAAGAGAAATATCTTGACAATATCCTAAACGAAAATCAAAATTCCTGGAACCCTTTTTAAAATATATACGAACATTGGAGGGAGAGAGCAAGTCAGTTCCTTCTCTTTGTATAGGAGGAGATTTATTAGTGACAACAAATATAGATAAAGCGGAAGCATTAAATAAGCACTACGGAAAGGTTTTTAATCCAATGGCAAAGTTATTCAGGGACATTTTTCCAAAAACTAATAGTGATGTCAAAATTAAATCTTCATTATTGCATAAAGGTCTTTCTAAACTCAGAAAGGGCCGATGATCTTGATGTTAGGCCCCTTTAAACAACAGACATCAATCAATCAAACTCAGAAAAGTAAATCTTATGGGCCAGATTCTATTTCCGGAGAAGCACTTAAACTCAGGAGGTGAAGCGATCCTACTTTACTTAATAAAAGTCTTTAATTTTTCACTAAACAATAAGAAGATTCCAGAAGATTGGAAATCGGCCATTGTAGTTCCTCTTCACAAAGGGGGTGACAAGAGCGAATTGAATAACCACAGGCCAGTAAGTTTGACGTCAATCGTATGCAAACATATAGAGCAATTAATAGTAGATTAACAGAGGTTAAAATGGGATTCTTCTGGAATGATATTTAAGGGACAGCATGGTTTTAGGGAAGGCTTCTCCTGCGAAAGTCAGCTCTGTTCCATATGTCAAGATATATCAGATAAGCTCAACAGTGTGTCTAAGATTGATACAATAGTAATTGATTTTGCTAAGGCATTCGACCTTGTGCCACATGACATTCTCCTTAACAAGTTAGCGCGTATGGGCATTGACATCACAGAGTAGTGAAATGGATACGAGAACTCCTCAATGGAAGAACTCAGAGGGTGCGCATGGCAGAAACGCTATCTTCTCCAATAAATGTTACGTCTGGTGTGGCCCACGCTAGCGTTATTGGGCCAATTCTTTTCATACTTTTCACGAATGATATGCCTGATTCGATAAAATCAGAAGTGCGCCTCTTTGCTGATGATTGTGTCATATACCGGGAGATAAAGACAGAGGAGGACGAACTATTGCTTCAGCAGGATTTAGATACGTTGGAAAAATGGGCGCGTGAAAATCGAATAAAAATCCACAGTAGAAATGGCAAGAAATGGTGTTTCAGTAAAAAGAAAATGACAAGAAAGAGAGATTATGAAATTGGAGGGGAAAGTGTTGTTGAAGTTGATAGTTGTAAGTACTCAGGTGTTACTATTACAAAAGATAAACTGGTCAGAGCAAGTGGAAAATGTAGTTAAGATATCCTGGAGATCGTTACATATTATTATGCGGAATCTCAAGAAAACTAATTCTGGTGCCAAAAGTAAAGCTTACAAATGCTTGGTAGGACCGATTCTCAAATGTGGACCTGCGTGCTGGGATCCGTACAGGGTAGGTTTAATAAATTCCCTAGAAAATGTTCAAAGAAGAGCGATGCATTTTGTAACTGTGAATAGGAGGAATACCATTAATTGGGAAAGTCTTGAATACAGAAGAACTAGAGCTCGCCTGTGTGGTCTTTATAAGAGCTATACGGGAAGGGCTGCATTGAGTAGTATTAGGAAGACGTTGGAACCTCCCTTATATTTATCGAGAAATGATCATAAGCATAAAATTAGGGCCATAAACCAGCATACGGACGTGGGAAAGTTTTCCTTCGTAAACAGGACCATAAGGGATTGGAATAAATTACCTGCAGCAGTCTTTGATAGATTCCCTTCCGGTATCAAGTCATTTAAGGGAACTTGGGACACATTTTCTTATTTTCCACAATTTTTGAGCAATCACAAGGAAATTTTTATGGAATATGTAGGACTACTATGGAAAGAATATATCTTAATTTCAGCTGAATATCCTTATTAGTTTATGAGATATGGTGTACTTTGTGTTTATGACACTCGCAAAACAGGCAACTTTCAAAACGTTCTCTGCGGGCTGGATTTTTACCTGAGAGTTTGAAAACTTGTGAAATGATTCTTCCTTATAACATAAAAAAACTCTAGGATGGAATTTTCGATTCATCCTATGTTGATCAATTAACTCCTGTTTCAAATTTTTAATTTTATTTCATGTAATTTTCCACTAATTTTCTGTACATTTTGCCTCATAAAATGAGTATATTGAAAAAGAATGCAAAATCCATCCTACAATTTCTTTGCTAGGTCACATAGAAGCTACACACCAACTTTGGTAAATATAGGTTTAGATTTGACCTGCATGGAACACTGCAGGTTACAAAAAATAGTGTTTTGAGTTAAATGAATTTTAGTTCTAAAACCATTACAAATTTTCATAATGGCCTTTCCAAATCTCTTAAAATTTACTAGCATTATACCTCCTACCCTCCTTCTTCTTGGCTTCCTCCCTGTGCACCTTGAGGATTTTCAGTCTTTTCCTGGCTGTTTTCTTTTGCTGGGTGACTGACCGCTGACTGTCAAATTTTCTTCTTTCATCTCTGTGTGGCAAGTTTGTGGATACTGGTGAAAGTTTATAATTCCTTACAGCCATTTTTATTTCTTGTGTTGCACTGCATCACATGTTGTATTCTGAAACTGCATTAGAAACAGCTATTCCTTTTGAGGACACAAAGGTCTCTTTTGGGCACTTTTTCCATATACATGCATGAAGACTTTCATTGGAATTTTGAGTAGCCCCTCTCCAACATCTAGACAGAAGTTCTGTTGATGCCAGCCTTTGGTATACAGGCACAATTTTCAGCAGCATTGCAGTTGTGAATTAAACTGAATTTTTTTGTGGGTTTTGAGGGGTTTGTCCTGTTGCGATACTCTTGTTGTAGAAGCACCATGATTCAGGTCCTAAGAGGCATTTCTTATGCTTAGGATCTTCATCTGTGGAGGAGTAATGGTATAGTGAGGCATATATTGCAGATTTCATATTATCTACTGAGGGAATATTTGGACATATTGCCTGCCTATAATAATTTGTGAGCTTCACAATAGTTGCTTCTTTCAAACTTCCAGGCCCCCTTCCACCAAGTGTAGTTCCTTTTACTTTCCACTCTTTCACCAAATTCCTCAAATCAGTCCCCATCCTTTTTGCAACATGGTTAATGCACTCTTCTTTTTTCAATTGTACATCTGGTCAATATACTGCTTCATTTGACAGGTGGAGAAATGTTTTGGCATCCCCATCAAAAAGCACAGTTGTGTAGCGCATGCCACATTCTTCCACTGATCTTATCCATAAATTATCAGCTGCAAATACTTTCACTGCTACAGATGATCCCTCATAATTCCTGGAGCATTTCCCCACATGCTTTATGACCTTCCAGCCATACATTATGTTCTGGAGAATCTTCACCCAGTTCATGAGCAGTTACAACACACATGTGACAAAATTTAGATAACACATGGTAATCTATAACTAATCCACTCAGAATGTCAATCACTATGCCAATGCCATAGAGAGATGTATGGCCACGCTTGTGCCATGTTCCGTCAAATGATGCAGCAATGTCAAGCACTTGTTTACCTACAATGGATGGATCTACTTCCTCATGATTTGATATAATATTCACTAACAATTTCCTGCAACCTTGCTTGCAATTCACAAAACTGACCAAAACAAACCCAATAGTAAACAAGGAAGTGTATAGGCTGATGTCAGGGTGTCCACTAACTTATTAAATATATGCATTTGGTTACAACTCTCAAACATATTAAAATACTACTTCTATAAACACATAGAATTTTTCTAGTCAAACATGTCACTAGAATGGATATAATTATAAACATGTTCTAAAATATAACGTTTTATGTTGCCTAAATTATAGGTTGAAGTAGTTCATAACATAGCCAACAGATGGCAGTATATATTCCAATATTCAAAAATTGTCATCTCAATGCTACTGAAAAGAGGGAATTAATGGTAACAGAAGGGACACGGACAGCCGAGCATGCAGAGAAAAGGGGGCATGGTGGAGAATCAAATGACCGTGCAGAGCCACTTAAAAACGGCCGTAACTACGTCAAAAATAGTCACAGCAGCACAAAACCACTTTTATTATGTAGAGCAAGGTTAATATAATTTCTTTATGCCAGAATTCAAATTCCGACAATTTCATACATTTACCGAAAAAAAAATGTGCCCCAAGTCCCCTTAAGAAGACCATTAATGTTAGTGTACAGTGAAAAGTAAAAGTTGTAAATTACAGACACTAATATTGTGATTTTCTGCTTGGTTTAGATTGTGAAACTCATAATTTTTCTTATGGTATTCTCTTTCCAGGGAATTGCTTGTTGAACTCGTGGTGTTGTTGTTGGGTAATTACCTGTGTTTTTAACTTTACTATCACTTGTAATGTTAAGCTAGTAGTAAGCTCAACCTATAGTACTGTAAGCTGTAGTGTTAAGTACTGGGAAATACTTAAGTTGTGTGTGAATTTGTATATGATTATTTATTTGAAAATTTAAACTTAAACTAGCAGTATTTCTTGTAGTATTTTCTTACCAGGAATTTGTCTTACTCTTGCTGTTCTTGTAGGGTAATTACATTCTTAACTTTAATTTATAAGATATTAGAATCATTCCGTATTGACGGTTTTCACTTTACAAAGGATATTTAATATTATTTTTGCTACTTGCTTTACGTTGCACCGACACAGTTAGGTCTTATGGCCACGATGGGACAGGAAAGGACTAGGAGTAGGAAGGAAGCGGCCGTGGCCTTAATTAAGGTACAGCCCCAGCATTTGCCTGGTGTGAAAATGGGGAAACCATGGAAAACCATCTTCAGGGCTGCCGATAGTGGGGTTCGAACCTATTATCTCCCGAATACTGGATACTGGCCGCACTTAAGCGACTGCAGCTATCGAGCTGGGTGGAAACTTAATATGTCCTCCTATTCAATACATACACATCTCCATCATTAGATGGAGTAATAATAATCAAACATGTTTCAATTCGTTTGAGCCATCTTCAGTGAAAAAAGGGTTAAAGTTATTTACATAATAAATGCTAAAAAATGTATTAAAACATAATGAAAGAAAGAAATAAAAACAAAAGAGACATGACAATTAAAACAATTCGATGTATACACATTTCCATCATTAGATGGAGTAATAATCAACTCGTTTGAGGCACCTGCAGTGAAAAAAAGTTATTTACATAATTGATGCTAAAAAATGTGTTAAAACCTAATGAAGACAAGAATGAAAACGAATGAGACATGATGGAAACAAACAATAAGTGATTATGGCGAGGTTGTGGACCTCTTAATCTAAAACCGCAGTGTGTTATAATTCAAAAACAGGACAAAATCACTGTACTAAAAATTCAAAAAGACAGCCTGTCTCCATTGAGTCACCATCACAAATAGTTAAGAGGGGAGCGAAAAACTTGAGAAACTATGTTTGAGAGAAAACATGTGCCAGGTAAATTGTAAATGTGCCATGGAATTGCTTGTACTCTTTTTTTTTTTTTTTTTTTTTATGGAATTGCTTTTTGTACTTGTGTTGTAATTATTGGGTAGTTATGTTTTTAACTTTAACTTTGTAGTGTTATGCTAGTAGCAAGTTCAACCTATAGTATTGTAAGTCGTAGTGTTAAGTACTGGAAATACTTAAGTTGTGTGTGAATATGTATAAAATGATGCTGGATTCAGAAAGTTTAACTAGTAGTATTTCTTGTAATATCTTATTTCCATGGAATTTTTTGTTGTACTGTTGTTGTTGTTGTTGGGTAATTATGGTTTAACTTCACTTAATTATCACTTATAATGTTAAGCTAGTAGTTTTTTTTTTTTTTTTTTGCTAGGGGCTTTACGTCGCACCGACACAGATAGGTCTTATGGCGACGATGGGATAGGAAAGACCTAGGAATTGGAAGGAAGCGGCCGTGGCCTTAATTAAGGTACAGCCCCAGCATTTGCCTGGTGTGAAAATGGGAAACCACGGAAAACCATTTTCAGGGCTGCCGATAGTGGGATTCGAACCTACTATCTCCCGGATGCAAGCTCACAGCCGCGCGCCTCTACGCGCACGGCCAACTCGCCCGGTAAAAGCTAGTAGTAAGCTCAACCTATAGTATTGTAAGCCGTAGTGTTAGGCACGGGAAATACTTAAGTTGAGTGTGAATATTTATATGATGATGCCGGATTTAGAATGTTAAACTAGTAGTATTTCTTGTAATATTTTCTTTCCATGGAATTGCTTGTTGTTGTTGGGTAATCATGTTAACTTTATTATTACACTACTGTAAGTGACCATTGCCACTGGGATATTTCCCATTTGCAACGTATTTGTTAATAATAATAATAATAATAATAATAATAATAATAAAAAGGTATTGTACAAGCTGTTTAACATCCTTCAAAGTAATCTCCTAGATTGTCTGTGGTTTGTTATCATTGATGAGGAAGACTGAAAATATGATCCACTGCACGAGATTCGTCAATGGGCACTACCTCACATCAAAATGCTCATACGATATCTTGTTTGTTGGTAAAGCTTTCCCCACTCAATGGCTACTTCAATTTGGGAATAACATCGAAGTCCCTTAGACCGAGATGTACAGAATCTTCTTGACTTTGATTACACACCACTGTCATCAGCCAACTGACATAGCGAATGTGATCATGGCTAGAATGATGCACTCTTATCCCAGCTGCAGCAGCTTACGAGTTCATGTAACATACTTTCAAATGTATACATTACATTTTTGGCATTGGCACATTTTTGGGAAATAAAAAATTTCCTGTGTTGGATTTTGATTACCTCTATTACCAGGTGTATGCGTAAGTTTTTTGCCAGTTTTTGTGGTAAAGAAAAAACATAATTTTCAAGGGAAATTCATTTTTTGTTTACTCAAAATATTGGCCATCAGCTTCTACACACTTTGCCCATCTTTCAGGTAAGTTATTAGTACCATGCCAGAAAAACTGCTTGTCTTTTGCGGCAAACCATTCGTCGAGTCATTTCCCA
Source organism: Anabrus simplex (assembly GCF_040414725.1). Classification (NCBI taxonomy): domain Eukaryota; kingdom Metazoa; phylum Arthropoda; class Insecta; order Orthoptera; family Tettigoniidae; genus Anabrus; species Anabrus simplex. The sequence goes on along the minus strand of NC_090266.1, from coordinate 1,033,806,443 downwards.
AATTCCTCAAAATTGCTGAAGTGCTGCTCTGTGAGCGCATGCCTCATTGATGAGAAGAGGTGATAATCAGATGGCACCAGGTTGGGCGAGTGCGGATGGATGTCCCATACAAACGATTTCAAGGTGTCTTTCACTGGTTTTGCTGTGTGAGATGGCGCATTGCTGTGTAACAAAATCACTTTGCCATGCCTTCTAGTCCATTCTGGCAGTCTTTCGATCAATACGTGATTTAAATTCATAATTTTTTGGCGATAGCGTTGTCAGTAACAGTTTCGCCGTGCTTCAAGAGTTTATAATACACAATACCGCTCTGGTCCCACCAAACACAAAGCATAGTCTTCTTGCCTAAGCGATTTGGCCTTGGTGTTGAACAACCAGCTTCGCCAGGCGACAGCCAGGATTTTCTCAGTTTCGGGTTTTCAAAATAAATCCATTTTTCGTCACCCGTCACAATTCGGTACAGAAATGATTTTCTTTCGTGATGTTGAAGCAGCATTTCACAAGAGACTTTGCGATTTTCCATTTGCCTTCATTCAAATCATGTGGGAGCCATTCACCAAGTTTACTGATCTTCCCCTTTGCTCGTAAACATCTGCTGATTGTTTCTTGTGACACATTTAATGCTTGTGACAACTGCTGTTAAGTTTGAGTTGGATCATCATCCATTAATGCCTGCAATTACTTGTCTTCGCACTTTTGTGGTCTACCAGAGCGCACACCGTCTTTCACATTCAAATCACCACGTTTAAATTGTCAAAACCATGCCTTGCATGTTCTAATCCATGGAGCGTGTTCACCATATGTTTCTATCAGCAAACGATAACTTTCCATAACCTTTTTCTTTTGATGAAATAAGAAAAGCAATGCATGACGCAAATATTCTTTTTCAGGCACAAATATCGACATTATCACTGAACGATCCAACCCAGACGCTAGTGTTTGGCGGGCTCAACTTGTTTGAGTTCATAGGTTAATGTCAGACGAACAAACTGACGTATGTGTCAAATTCATGCGCTGCGTACTGTTCGTTGGCGCCATCTCTTACACAGGGAGGTCATGATGTCCGCATCACCGATTATGTTCAAACTTTGTAGGTTGGTAGTGCTACATCACAAAAACACACTGGCAAAGTGGTAGCGTGGAACTCTCAAAAAATTCTGAAAAGAAAAGCTATTTTGAAAATGTCGAGAAAAGTTACGAGAGTTTTAGCATGCCAGGTACCATCAACTGAGAGACTGTAGCACGGTGGTCGAGTGGTTAAGGTTCTCCACTTCAGTTATGAAGATTGTGAGTTTGAGTCACGCTCGTCTCAACTTTTTTCCTGACATTTCCTGTTCCCCTTTTTCTTCGTTTTGCGAATGAGAGCTGCAGTTAGTCACTGCCTGACCGCGTTGTGTCATCTAATGGCTGTGTGCGATGTAACCAGACGTGCTCATCATAAGTTCAATCAGCATGGAGATCTCACGTTGAATTATGTTTGAATGAAAGTGTTTTTGAAAGTGAAGCTACGCAAAGTGCAAACGAGTTCCCAGGAGAGCAAGCAATAAATAAACAGTTGAAAAGTGCCCTGGCTTACGTCGAGCACTGTCTTTATATAAATCACTTACTGGATCCCAGCGACTCTGTAGAGTGTAAAGAAGAGGCCGAATTACTGGGAAAGAAAATGTTTAAATCAGTTTTGACAGTAATGAAAAAAAAAAAAAGGGGGGGGGGGAAAGGTGGTAAATAGCTGGTAGCAGCGTGACACGAACTCGCCATCTTCATAACTGAATCGGAGAACCTTAACCACTCGACTACCGCGCTACAGTGTCTCGCTTGATGGTACCAAGCAATTTCAAATGTACATATTGCATTTTCGAAAAATAAGAAATCATTGCCACAACCTCCAAATCAACCCCTGTACCACAAACTAATAAAATAAGCACAGCAGTGGAACTCTAAGTTGCTGCTTCTTTTTTTTCTAGTGGCTTAATGTCGCACCGACACCAGATAGGTCTTATGGCAAAGATGAGATAGGAAAGGCCTAGGAGTTGGAAGTGGCCATAGCCTTAATTAAGGTACAGCCCCACCATTTGCCTGGTGTAAAAATAGGAAACCACGGAAAACCATCTTCAGGGCTGCCGACAGAGGGATTCGAACCCTCTAGTAATATTAGGCAGAAAAGTCTTCTAATTGTATATCCCAATGTGTTTGCACGTTTCTATGCACAGCTGTTAGTAACGTCTCGGGTGAGTGCTCTTTCTCAACACTGAAGCGTACCTATGGCATTTCTTTTGAAGTCATCATTAATGAATTCGCAGCTCAGAGTGCAGGAAAGAGTTACAGTTTAAAGCTGCAAAACCAACAAAAGTCGGTCCACATTCACATAATGCAGAAGATAGTAATGTTTAGTGTTTAATACCGTATTGACTCGCGTATTAGACCCTCTTTCCCCCCCCCCCCAACTTTTACAGCAAAAAAGTAAAGGGGGGTCCAATATGCGATAACCTCAAATTTTGTGCAGCGAACATGACTTCTAGGCTATAAATTGTACATGTAAACTTTCTACACTATTCTTTAACAAACTTATGAATGTATTCAAATTATACTGGCTATTTTCGTTGGAAAGCAGTATTTCTAAATGTAAAAAGACAATAAATGGTAAACACGACTTTTAGGCCTACATATAAAGTAAATATATGTCCATTTTGGTACCGGTACTCATATCACGACATTCGTTACATATCATTAATTCCTCTGATGAGACTGACGTCAGGAAGGGCATACGGTCGTATAAGGTCGCTACGAAGATTTGTCTCACTTAACACCCGACCCCGTAGAGGAAAGGGATAAGGGTATCGTATTATCATATTATGCAACACCGATACAAAAGAACTTAATGACCAGACATTTGTCTCTGTCAGTTGAGCAGTGGGCCTAGCACACAGTAAACCTGATCGCTGCTTTCATTTGAATTATAGTCTTGTCCCGCCAACTTCCGTGCTACCGGTATGTCATTCTAGGTAACGTCATCTTTACTGCCATCTCGTCAGCCATGCACTGCAGCACTGCAATCAAGAGTAGTAATGGGAATATCGAATGTTTTAAACTATCAGTAGACTACCGATTGTGAAGCATGACCATCGAATGAAAACAATCTATAGTTTTCATTCGGTTTGAAATTGGTTATAAAGTAGTAATATACATTTTGTACTGCGGTAGTACTTTTAACTAGTAATAAGTCGTGCTAGTAACTACTGAAATGTGGATTGCTGTATTATACTATTGATTTGTATAGCATGTTTCTTTTGTTGGTAGTGATATAAGCGGAAATATTGAGACTAGTAACAAACGTTACACAATGTTCGAGTGAAATGATTGGAAACTGAAATACCTACGTTAGTCTATAAAATAAGATAAAATGTTGTGATTAAAGTAATTCTGGTCATTACGTTTTATTTTAAATAAAATGCATTTTTGTGTCCCCAACCACAAGTTAATGAATGTAAGATCGTCTGTTCATAAAATAACAAATGTTTGGTCATTTTAGACAAAGGTTAGGTTTACACCTTATTGTAATAACACAACATATTAAAGTAATGTGAATACAGTAAACTAAACTAAATGAAGAGACAACATATTTTCCTAGGACCCTGTAGTTCCATTCATTTAAGGTTATTGTTCAAAAATTAGAGGTTCATGGTTATTATGGAAAGTATAAAAACTATAACATGATTATCTATTGATAAAGTGCACAATAATGAAATTGCATTTATCATTGTACAACTTTGGGTCAGATATCTATTCCTTTATAATAAATGACTGACTTCACTTCATAACGAAAGAGCAGGCTGATTGTAGTACTGACTAGTGGAAACAATTCGAAGTTGCAATCCGAATGAAAAACTGAATGCAAACGGAAACAATCTGTTGTAACGATAGTTGGCGACTACCGAATAATTTGGTAGTTTTCATTCGATAGTCCCTTCACTAATCGAGAGTATAAAAGGTCCCGTCTTTTTTAACCTTTAAAAAAAAGTTTTGTTCCCGACTATAGAGTCTAAACAGTGTGAATCTATTCCAAAATGGTTTCTGGAGATGGTCTCTGGTATTCCAAATAAAGCCGCGCTGCAGAAGGCGTGCCAAACCACCAGCTGATAACTAGCGTATGATACGAGTTGTACTTCCAAATGTAATACATATTGAGTGGAAGCGTTCTTTTGATAACTGCAGCTGCTGAAACCCAGACCCTTATTTTTAAGTATATTTCATGCTTCACTACATAACGAAAGAGCAGGCTGATTTTAGCGCTGACATTTATCACACCAGGATTTACGTAAACAGCTGCACATAAGATAAGAGAGACGGCAATATTTAGGTTAGGTATGCTACCGCCTGGATAGTGCCAAAAGTTCCACGACTGAAAGAATAAAAATAAATAACAGAAAAGTTTGCCGCATTTATGGATATCTACAGGTGTGGCGGTAATGTGTTTTATTATCATAATGTTTAATCGTACATTTGTTGCCTCCAATTTTTTTATTAATGCATACCCTAGTATGTTTTGTTTGGCGTCCCCGAAAATCGTTCAAAGTACACAAAATTATTATTATGAATTATTTGTTTGGTACGTTGGTGAGTAAAACAATCGTAATTACTGGATAGCTTTCATCAAGTTTTAAACTTATTAAACTTTTAAAAGAGATATTAAACAATCACTTTCTTAATTATCCCACCTGCTATATAAATAGCAAAAACTGTGGCTATTTCTCAACTAAATTAGTTTCCTCATCCTGAGGTGGTGCAGCTCCTTTTAGACACACCCTCAATGGAGCAGAGTTACATGTACCGTTTTTACAGCATATCAACCTCCCTGCCATTCGAAAATCTCTGGCAGTACGGTACTGGGAATCGAACTCAAGACTCCCGAGAACGGCAGCTAATTGTGCTAACCATTACGCTGGCGGACATAATTAACTACAAAACACAGACATATAGCATGACCAATGCATGCTTGTAATGCGCGGGTCGGACATGAAGCTATACATCTATTTGTGCGACATCATCAGAGCTGCAGCAGACCTACGCTACGGAGACGGACATGTATTAACTATGAAACACAGATGCACCACATGACTTTGATGCATTTTCATTGAGTAGGTTATACGAACGAAACTCATCTGAAAAACCCAGGGGGGGGTCCTAATACACGAGTAAATACGGTAATAATAATAATAATTTAGAGAGGTGGCAGATACGCTTTTGTCTGCGGTCAAGTAATTGCCACAAACGGCCATAGTAGAAGGGCAAGATTTCATACACACAGAAAAGGAGAAAGGAGTGGCTAAGTTAGATCATCTAACAAAAGCAAAGACATCTCCGTACAGGCCATGAAGGCCCTTGGAGGGGTGGAATCTCAGCACTTAGTGGGTTAGACGTTAGCTCTATGCCTGGCTGCCTTTGCCCAAAGGAATTAACCTGGTACTCATTTCTGGTGTAGGTTTAATGAACCTCTTGCTCATAAGCACCTCCAGAGGAGGAAATCTTGTTTCTTAAATTTTTCAACTTCCTGATAGGGAATTGAACCCACATTCTTCTGAATGAACCGAGTACGCCTTTACTGTCTTGGTCAGGCAGCCCCTTTGATCTATCTTGGAGCCTCTCAAAGCTGAAAATGAAACAAATCTACAATCAATATTTATAGTGAAATACACCCAGGCAGTTTTGTGGAAAAAGGTATGTTCGTGAACGAGGATGTCATTGTAGTGTTGTTCAAATGCACATTAATAAGAATGTAGAAGTGCACTAACAAGAATGCAGATCTTGCACTGGAACTGATATACACATCACTGCTGAACAAATATGATGATAGAATAGATTTTATTACTGTGAAGTAGGGTGAAAATTCTTGCCAATTTCATGAATGAGGAACAAGTCTTCCAACTGTGCTCCTCACAAGGGCCAAAATATTTTGATTGCAGGAAGAAGGTTAAACTTCAAAAAACGGGTATAGAAAAGAGAGGTTAGGAATCCAAGCTGGTGCGGCTCACACGTCACAGCGCACTACACAAAGCTGCCAACTTAGGTCTGACTAGTGGCGAGACAACTGTGTGCATTGGTTAGGTCCGGCCTGACTCCCCCGGTCCCCATTTCCTTGCCTATATTAATTTAGTTAACTGTTTAAATCATTGTGGACGGTGTAACAGATGGTGAAGTGAAGATGTATATTAATTAATTAATTAATTAATTTTCTGGTCGGTTTCCATTTTTCTCTATAAGAAAGAATGCTTCTAGGGGAGGGTTGGTGGGTCCCTGGCAAGTATAATGGGGAAGGATCTCTCCTCTCAATCTGTACCGGCACCCAATAATAAAGTGTAACCTAGGAGGGGTACTAGAGGTCACTTTGGAACAACTGTGAAAAAGAGGAGGTAAAATAATTCTATATCAAAACAACTCGCTTTCAAACTACGCGGTTTAATTATTTTCATGGAATGTGGTAACAGTGGGCCACACATCATGCAAGCTCTATCATAGTAATAACTGCCCACCAGCCAACAGGAACACAGGAAATGGTCGCATTCCAGAGATTAACACAGCGTCAGTTTCTGTTTTTCTCTATAAGAAAGAATGCTTCTAGGGGCGGGTTGGTGGGTCCGTGGCAAGCATAAGGCTTCGATCACATTGGAGGCATGCTTGTGCAAGTAATTTGGTGGAGCATGCGTGCACATATAAACAAAATCTGCAGCAGAGCGACAGAAACAAGTGGTGACTTGTCCATCGCCGCTCACACTGCCCACCACAAGCAAGTGCAAGCTTGCGCACGCCTGATCCGATTCCACTTTGAAACAAAAATATTTGTTTTGCAGTTGCAAGCGTGCGTGATATCAGTTGATTTCTGACCATCGCAGCAGTGACAGTGTAGTGTTTTGGAGCTCTTCAGGTGATACACACTTTCGGATATTAGATTGCCTCCTTATTCTAGGTGTGATTTTGTCCAGTATAGTGTCTGGTATCATTCTGAAATATTCAAAAAAACTTATCAGGCTGTCTAAGCAAATCGCTGAATATTCGTGCATACTCTCCATTTTCCTCTCTGTCCAAAACATACCTGTTCACTCACACTTCCCTGATTTCCTGCTCATCCAAAAATAAAAAATTTAAAACAATGTCCTCATTGTCTGACATCTCCATTTCGACTGACCTGTTCATAATAATTAACTTGCACCTGCTTGCATTTAGTGTGAGCACATTGCTGTTTCCGCCAGCTTGCGTACGCACACGCCACCAAATTACTTGCACAACCATGCCTCCAATGTGATCGAAGCCTAATGGGGAAGGATCTCTTCTCTCACACTATTTTAGGTATTGTTTCACAGCATATCTTTGCAAGATTTTCTCCTTCCTAAAAATCTGTACCCACTAATAAAGTGAACCCAGGAAGGGTACTACAAGGCCACATTGGAACAGCTGTAAAAAAGAGGAGGGAAAATAATTCTATATCAAAACAACTATGAACACAATAATACAGTTACAAATCACAACAAATTTCAGACAGAAGAACACAGGGCTCACGAACAAACAATATCCCTAGCCTATAATTGAAACAAAAATAAGATATCAATAATAGGGTACTAGTAAATAGTTTTTAAATATGTCAGTATTTGTCACATTAGACTCATATAGCATCATCATATTACAGTAATTACAACATACCCATGAAGTCCTATGCAAAATTAAACTACGTTAGATGATACTGTACACTACGAGAATGGACAAAGCAATACATATAATCTAGGCCAGAGAGGCAGCAATGGAAAGGAATATAGCTATTCTGAACATCATGAAACAAAGAGACACTAGCAGGGTGTTTTTCAATCCCAATAAAACATTCCATGTAGAATCCAATGAATACTAAATTTTCTATCCAAATCTCCATGCAGCATTACTCTTTAAGATCATAGTAACTGTCCTGGTTAAACTTGTGGGCAGTACCACTCAAGAGGTTACAATTTCTGTTCCTCTGTGGTTATAAGATTTGTTATACAAACAATCTGGAAATATTAGAATATCAATAATTTGAAATATCAAATCATCGGCTTAATATGCAAACCTTATAACTCCACTATTAGACAATTTTAAGGTTTTTTGCACCATCTGTTAAAAAAAAACTAATTCTATCGAGTGAAAAGTTCTAATAAGCTTCAACAACACTCTCTATAAGGCAATACTGAAAATAAATTGTGTATGAAAACCTTACAACTTTTTTTTGGTTGTATGGTCAAGCAAAAGACCTCTTAATTTACATTGGCAAACCATGCGTGCATCGTGATAATATTAGTCTTTATAGAATAGTAATCTGAGGTAAGATCAATCTCATTATTAGTGTAGGACATATATTTACTTTAAAATATATCATTGTATAAATAGCATTAAAAATAACCCTGAAAATCAAGCTACATGCAATAGAGCAACTTAGAATGCTTTCTAATAATGTATATCACCATTTCATTAATTTTCATCATCTGTGATATCGTTATAAAGAAAAAGGGATTTACTTTACGCCAAGGTGTCTGAATATTGTTCAAAAGGAGTTATTTTATATGCCAGTAAAACTATCAACATGAGACTGGCATATTTGCGCATCTTGAAATACCACCAGACTGTGCCAGGAGTGAGTCCGCAAACGTGGGCTTTGAAGAACAGCACTACCACCATCTGAGCTACTCAGCTCGGCACATGAGGAATTGGTGTGTGATAAGATTACTGAGCCACTTGTTCATGCTATGGATCTTCAGTGAGTATAGTAGTGTCCTAAATCTAATGTGTCCAGCCCTTATTATCAAACTAAACTTGTGGTGCATAATTTCACATTATTAGACCTAAAGTCTAAAGAAGGCTACCATAGCGTTATCCAGAGCCTCTCACGGTGAAAGGTGCACAAGACGACTTGACCAGAGTGCAGATCCCCAACTCCTCGATTTTAAGCAACAGCTCTGTGTCTCTCTTTCCCTACGCGTGTTTCCCCCTTCCTCACTCGCTCTGCAGCGCTCCTCAATCCGAGCCAATTTGAGCCAAGCTTAGCGAATTCACCCCGCTGTTAAGTACAAGAATCATTTTACATTTCAGACAACTTCAATGAAGATTGGCACCTGCTAATGCGCTGAAAGAACAAAAATGTGACTCCAAAACAACTTCAGAGCTTGCCTCAATTAAATAAAGAATTGCTATACATCCCAAAAATAAAATCTGAGCATCTACAATTACCTAAAACGAACACTGAAAAAAACTTCCACAGTTCCCATGACAACCTTCCATGTGGTGAAAGGAGTCACTGGCTCCATAAATGAACCAACGCAGCATGTTTCAAAATGCATAAAATAAATATAAATTATAGTTTTACATTATTACGTCCATCTCCTAGGGTGAATGATCAGCATAGTGGCCTTCGGTTTAGAGGGTTCCGGGTTCGATTCCAGGTCAGGCTGGGGATTTTAAGCCGCATCTAGTTCACTCCTCTGGCTCAAGAATGAGTATTTGTGTTCATCTTAATGCACACCTGTTCAAAAACACACACATAACACATCAACTACCAGCCTCCACGGATGACAACCTATGGTACAACAGCCCTGAAGGGCCATGGCCCACCAAGCGACCGCTGTTCAGTCCAAAGGCCTACAAATTAAGAGGTGCCATGTGGCCAGCACAACAAATTCTCTCTGCAGTTATTCTTGGGTTTCTAGACACGAGCCGCTATCTCATCATCAGGCTCTTCAATTGAAATCACATAGGTTGGGTGGACCTCAAACCAACCCCCTGGTCCAGGTAAAAAACCCTGACCTGATCGTGAATCAAACTCGGAACCTCAGGGTAAGAAGCAAGCACGCTACCCCAACACCGCAGGAAGGACACCCGTCTGTAAAAACGGCTTATCCACAATAATGTCTATACCTGATAACAAAGGAAAAGGTTATGAAAGAAGGGGATTTACTTACAAAATTTCACTCCTAAAAACCTTTTGACAGAATTAAATACAAATATAATCAAGTTTTAAAATTCTATGAAAAAAATTTTTCATTAATAATTTTGAAAATATTAATTCTCCACTACTTATGTTTAAATATTAAATTTCAACAATAACAGAATTGAAATTTTAGGACCAACATATATTTTTAAAATGTTAAATTTGTGGGGTTAAATTAGTTGCAAGTTAACTTTCCTAGAATTTAAGATAAGATTTCAGAGCCACTTCTTGCCTATCCTAGTCTAATACTATTTTTAGGTACAGGCCGAGCATTTGCCGGGTGTAAAAATGGGAAACCGTGGAAAACCATCTTCAGGGTTGCCGATAGTGGAATTTGAACCCACTATCTCCCAAATGCAAACTGACAGCTACATGACTCAAACCATGCAGCAACTCGCTCAGTGTCCCTTCTTCTTGTGCCATTACCTCCGTAAATCACTCTTTGTCTCTACCTTTTTTTTACCCAACTTGACTATACAGTATTTATAAATTGGGATAATTTCATAAGAACTGAAATAGTTCAAGACTACGAAATTAAATAAATATTTGTAGCAAAAGAAAAATTAGCAAATTATTTTCATAAGTAACTGCACTTTGAATTGCTTAAACAACCATTAAAATACATGAAGACTATCTTTCAGAGGGCACCTTAAACCAATGAGCTTAATGATAACAATCCATCACATCATCTTGTAAACCACAACTGCACAGCAATTAAGAGTGAGAAATGATAGAAGATATGATTATAGTGTGCATATTTTAGATTTCCTCAATATTTTGCATTTATATGCATATATATAATTTTTTTTTTTTAACAGAATTAGAATCAATATTTTATTTGGATCTTCCCATATGCAGTTCACAATTTACAGGGACTTGTGCACTCTAAAAGGTGGAGTAGAGTTATCATAATGCATATTATGCAGGTACCCAACATTACTAGAATATATACTACCCACAAAACTTTTAGTGACACTTCATTTTACGGGAGTGAGGAATAAGGAGGAAGCTACAACGGTTCCAGTAATACTGCCAACAGAATGGAAATTAAATCTGAATTAACTGATAGTATGATCGACCGATATGAATTTTCTAAACCGTCGTTTCCGCATAGGAGTTCTAAGTTATTCTTGTGACAGAGGTGCCAACCTTGAAAGTGGATTATCAGTAATTACCCTCTGTCCCCGAGAAAAATTTCGAGTCAAGTCCTAAGCATGCTCCTTTCTTCTCAATAATGACACCCCTTTTGCCCTTCCCTCTAGCAATCTATTCGAAAGTATATCATATTGCACAAAAATCCTGCATACAACCTGTTAATTCTGTGATAAAACATTCCTTGTAGCTCGTTTCTCACGCAGCAGCTGCTTTTCAGTGTAGTTTTTCTTGAAGTATCCTTCCCACTGTAATGACATTTTCACCTTCTGAACCACTGAGCTCGATAGCTGCAGTCGCTTAAGTGTGGCCAGTATCCAGTATTCGGGAGATAGTAGGTTCGAACCCCACTGTGGGCAGTCCTGAAAATGGTTTTCCGTGGTTTCCCATTTTCACACCAGGCAAATGCTGGGGCTGTACCTTAATTAAGGCCATGTCCGCTTCCTTCCCACTCCTAGCCCTTCCCTGTCCCATCATCGCCATAAGACCTATCTGTGTCGGTGCGACGTAAAGCAACTAGCAAAAAAATAAAAATAAATAGCATCTTCTGAACCATAGGAAGTGATTCCAGTGCAGATGTGCTTAATGTAGGCCTCACTACTTTCTCAATCTCTCTGTCAACTGTCAGATACACTTAATACAGCAAATACAACATTACTGAAGGATTTGTAATGGAGAAGAGCAGCACCTGAGCTCCTTCATTCCATAGAATGAACTTCATTCACTCACAATGAATTTTACAACGCTTATGGGTAGCAAAAGAAAGTCACAATCGAATAAGTATCATTGCCAACTCAAAGCATTGAAACGAGGACGATTTAGGAGAAAGGCTCAAAAGGATCGAAAAGTTTTACTTCTTTTCTTTTTTCCGTACAATTTTTTTTTTGTGATATTGTCAGCTCTTCCATAATAATTTCCCCTTTGACTGTAATTCCGTAACTGTGAGGTGAAATCCGTAATAATTACAGACAATCCATAATAGTTGGCACCTCTGTAGTGATGTACTTTGATTTTCCTCACTCATGTTCAAGCTTAACCAATATTTTGACTTTGCTGTGTAAATAACAACAGTATTTAAAGTGTTGCAATTATACTGCTAGATGTCAGACGGCGATACATAATCGATTCATATTCTTTGTGTCAGAGCTTGCCAATACGAATCTCGAAGATAACCGAGGTCTACCAATTCAGCACCAGGGAGCTGAAGTATCACTAAAAGTTTCGCAGACATTATATCAACATCATAAATTCAGTAACAATACTGCAGAGGAACATAAGACTATCCCACACTGCAGTATACCAAAAAAATAGTTTCCAGTAGATTGTGGTTCCTTACAAAGACTGCTATTCTGGCCAAGTAAATAACTTGTAAGAATTAAATAATCTTAATAGTAACCCAAAAATGTGACAAAAATACTGTAAGAGTAACTAGCAATCACTTTTATTCAAAGTTTGGAAGCATTCCCAAATCGAGGTTATGTAGTGATCTGTGCAAATACTGAATTTCATCTTCTTATATTTAATTGTATCTTAATCTTTAGGCTACAGTGCAATTCAATAAGAAGTATTGCACACTTAGGAAAATCAACATTTCGTGAATAAAATTACAAATTAGTTTCAAGATATTTTCCATTCGCAAGGTAGCTTAAGCAAATTCATATTATAAACACTTCACTGATCAGGTGATTATGAAGTTGAAGTTCTCTTGGAAGCAATGTTTTATATGATTATTATTATTACCTATAAGACAAGACTTTGATTCACTATGTCACTGGCAGGATATACTGAAATCCAGTAGGATTTCAAATTAATATACTAGCCCATCTACATTTTAGAAAGATAGGTGACAGAGGTATCCAGTCACACAAGTGGGAACTAGGACAGTATGAGGTTATGTAGTGATCAGTCAAGTTACTAGCTATGACATGCAAGGTTATGACTAGGCAAAAAGAATTAGTCAGGGACCAGTTGTGATTTACTAGGAAAGTCCTTTAACATAACATTACAGCAGTAATTTACTGTAAATGGCCGCATGGGAAGATGACCGTTTGCTATTATCATTCATGACTCCCACTACTTCTAAGTAGGCCCAGATACACTTAAAATAAAGAAGCAAATGTATGTTTTTGAGATTCTAAAAAGAACTCTAATATTTAAGAACACGGTCACTTACTGATGACAAACAAAATGAACTGTATCACTTCGCAAACGTTCACAAGTAAATTTCACGTAATAAAATCATCTTTCATGAGTGAGGAACAGTGAACATAGTGACATTCAAAATAACCATACATGGTAACAATTTTACTAAAAGTTAAGATGGTTGAAATGTCTAGGGCCTACGTTTAATAAAAAGAATCGTGATGTCAAAATTTGCATTCTTAGGAGTTAAGTCAAATTGAAGACAACCCATTCATGCCATAAATACTGCTTCCAGGACCATTCATTATAATTTCCTACCAAACACGCAAGCTTCATAATATACTAAATCGTATAAACTAGAATAAAACGTACACTCCAGGCTGGTGCCACACACTTTTGTTAAGAAATAAATGACAGAAAATCAGTCTGGAGCAACACACTCAACACCACTCTAAGTTGCAAACAATCATTCACAGTTTAAAACAAATACCCACAGATAAGTCACCAAACATGTTCCCCCAATGCCACAGCTACTTTGCCACACACTGTAAATAACGACCATTTGAAGACTGGTGCATGGTTCAATTTACTTCACATTAATTATAACAACATATTACTCCACATTTTCCAGTCGGACATTCTCAACACCTTACACTTATTAATCAATCACTTTCACCCTATAATCCCCCCAGTAATGACAGTAAGAACAAACTAAGCAGTACACAAAATAATACCCATCAAAAGGCGCTTGAAGTTATCAAATGTATGACAAGTAAATACTTCAAAATAACGATATGTATGGCACAATTACTACATTGCTCAGCATAGATGTGTGAGGGATCTCTGGGGGGATTCACGTACCCCCGTACCTGTGCTGTAGTTGAATTGTTGTTGTTAACATGTGTTGGGATAGTGAGTTGCACGATACTGGTAGCAGCTACTAGGTGATGAGGCTGAGAAGATGAGGTCTGTACCGAAGTGACAACCACTGAAGAATTGGTGTCCCCAGGGGAGTGGGCCAAGGGATCACCTGGTGGGTTGCCAGATGTGCCATTCTCTTCCACCATACCATCCATTGCCCTGGGACGTTACGTCCTGAAACAAACCACATATCAGCAATTATAGAATAGTAAAAACTTAACAAAACAACCAGACAATGTGAAAAGCCTCAATATTAACTTCTTCATTCAAGAGCAGAGTAGTCCAATGACAATGCTCTTTCTTGGAAATCTGTGGTTAACTCTGAATCATAGGTTAACAATGAATTAATGGACAGCAACCACGAAAATTCGCTTGTCAGTTCACAAGACACGCTTTTCAAGAATGTACTGATAATTTAAATGAACGTTGCTATAAGGGAAACCAGTTTCCAGGATTTAAATTGCATTTCCCACTAAAATAGCTGATGTACTCCTGTGCATGCAATGCCGCAAATGCTATAAACAACAAGGGTTGCATACTCTCAGCTTTATTTCCAATGTTAATTCAAACAAGTTATACAACAGGGAATTCATACAGTTTCATATTCGCCGGGCTGGATCACGTAACCGGGCGAAATGGAAGGGCTTATTTCTAAATTTACACATACTAACACTCACAAGACGCCATATTCCGTACCTTTTCCTGTAAGGGAATAAAATCGCCTTCAAACATTTTTACGACCTGTTTTCATAAAATACTGCTCTGAACTACCCCCAAAACATCGCTAGAAACATAGACCATGCTCGGTTGTTATTATTCTTCAGCTGAGTACTTACCAGTTACGTATTCGTCGTCACCAACTTTGCTGCAATCCGAGTGGGCAAACAGGCAAGTACGTAGTAGCCACGTCAAAATTCCTGGGACTTCGTCACAAGGCGAAGGAGAGGGGGCAGCGTCACAAGCGCAGTAGAGAATATCCCTCCGCACGGAATCAAACTACTTGTTGTGAGCGGTTCACACAAGCGTTGTAAGTGGAAGGACTGATCGTTGGGTTATTCCAAATTGCGATTTTTATGAAGTCCGGCTACAAGGCTAAATGGTTAGCGTCCCGGGTTCGATTCCCGGCCCGGTCGGGGACTTTAACCTATTATACTTAATTCTGATAGTTCGGGGACTGGGTCTGTGTATCCTTCATACGAATTCATCATAGCTAGGGCTCCATTCTTACAGACGCGCAGGTTGCCTATCAGGTGTCAACTCTCCATTATTATTTTTATAAAGGAACACAGGATTGTATTAACTGAACCATTTGCATGCGGTTCATCTTTGAACTCACACACTACACATAACACTATACTCCACCACAATAACACGCAGTTAAATACACATGGCAGATGCCGCCCACCCTCATCGGAGGGTCTACCCTACAAGGGCTGCACTCGGCTATAAATAGCCACCGAAATTATATACATATCTTTGAACTCGCACTTACAGTATTCTCACGAAACAAATGCAGGTTTAACGACCATCGAATTACTTTTTAACATTTAGTAAGTCTCTGACTTTTCCCGTAAAAGAAACGATCACCCTCGTCCAATGACGACATTTTATTCCTTCAGAAACTGTGATCTAATGAAACAATTAAAGTTGACTAGCAACATCGAAAATCAATAATAATAATAATAATAATAATAATAATAATAATAATGTCCGCCTCTTAGTGTAATTAGCTGCCACCCCCGGAGGCCCGGGTTCGATTCCCGACTCTGTCACGAAATTTGAAAAGTCGTACGAGGGCTGGAACAGGGTCCACTCAGCCTCGGGAGGCCAACTGAGTAGACAGGGGTTCGATTCCCTCCTCAGCCATCCTCGAAGTGGTTTTCCGTGCTTTCCCACTTCTCCTCCAGGTAAATGCCGGGATGGTACCTAACTTCAGGCCAAGGCCGCGTCCTTTCCTCTTCCTCGTCTATCCCTTCCAATCTTCCCATCCCCCAACAAGGCCCCTGTTCAGCACAGCAGGTGACGCCGCCTGGGCGGGATATTGGCCCTCCTCCCCAGTTGTATACCCTCGACCCTAAGTCTCCCACTCCAGGCCACTGCCCTTGAAGCGGTAGAGGTGGAATTCCTCGCTGAGTCCGAGGGAAAAAACCCTGGAGGTTAAACAGATGAAGAAATAAAGAAGATAATTATAATAATAATCAGCCGGGCTGAGTGGCTCAGACAGATGATCCGCTGGCCTTCCGGCCCCAACTTGGCAGGTTCGATCCTGGCTCAGTTCGGTGGTATTTGAAGGTGTTCAAATACGTCAGACTCGTGTCGGTAGATTTACTGGCACGTAAAAGAACTCCTGCGGGACTAAATTCCGGCACCTCGGCGTCTCCGAAAACCGTAAAATTAGTTAATGGGATGTAACATTATTATTCAAAAGTAATAATTTATAAAATTGGTCGATGCAACCATAAACTTCTGCATCATGGTTTATCGCCTAATAGGACTGGCTGAGTAGCTCAGACGATAGAGCGGTGGCCTTCTGAGCTCAAATAAGCGGGTTCAATCCTGAATCAGTAATGTGGTACTTGAAGTAATATCATTGTTTTCATTATCTCCTGATAGGTGCTTTACCTAAGATTCTGTACCAGATCTTGAAAATACTTCCTCAGCCTTTCTTGTCCCTTGGATGCTACGGTACGTCCTTAAAGAAAACACACGCCAATAATAAACAAAAGTAATAGCTTTTACTCGATTATATTTTTGTTGAATGAGAACGAAACAAACGAATGAATCGACATGAAAGTGCTTGCATTAGTAAGTACCAGTACTGTGAATCTCTCAAAAATATTTATCTAAATGTTTGTTTTTCGTTTTAAGTATATTACACCTGTCAACCTGCGAGCCTGCCTGTCATTCGGAGGCCCCAAGTTCGATTCCCGGCCAGGCCAGGGAGAACAGTTGAGGAGATATATGATGGTTAGAGAGCTGCCCGGACTAGTAAAATAAGAATAACAGCCGAGAGGATTCGTCGCGCTGACCACGCATCACCCGTATTATGTTAGCCTTCGGGCTGAGCAGCGGTCGCTTGGTAGACAAAAACCCATAGTTTTAGTTACCATGCATTAGGGCTGTAGCGTCGTTGGCGGAATACTTCCCCTCCCAAGCTTCATCATTTTCTCTACAATTATCTTCATAAAAGTATTTATTATTACACATTAATTTACTGTTTCTATGCTATTAATGAATTTATATTTATATTGTAAGACGAGCTAGCTGGCCTCGCGGTTCGGCTCATGTAGCTTTGAGGGTGCATTCAGGAGAATGTGGTTTCGAATTCCACCATCGGCAGTCCTTAAAATGGTTTTCCGTGATCTTCCATTTTTACGTTAAGCATTAATTAAGACCACGGCTGATACCTTTGCAGTCCTTTCCCATTACTGCATCGCCGGAAACCTTCGGTGCGTTATGGCTAGCCCACACCAAACAATGTTAACGAAGCAAAGTTAATAAACAATGTTAATGTAAACATTTCTCAACACAGTTAATAAATTTTGTTAACAAATTCTTCAACATTATGTCCACACCAGAAAAGCTGTTTGTGAGGTTACGATGCATAGGTCCAGGAAGAAAAAAATAGGCGCAAAGTGTGGCGAAGAAATATATTGCAAAGGCATTTAGAATGAAGTTTGGAGAGAACACTTAAGTGAGAACTTTTAATTCATGATGCAGTAGGCTTTCAAAATTTTCTTCAGAATGCCCCCACATGACTGTCAGTTCCTGTTGACAGTAATTGAAATTGCAAGAAATGATACAGATTCTCGGAAAGCCGGCTCCACTAATGACAGGCTTTTTTTTATAAGTATAACTTTAAGATTCCTAGCAACTGGTTACTCGGGCATTTCAGCTATATATTTATCTAAAGTATCAAAACAAGCAATTGTGCCTGAGGTGTTTGAAGCTTTATAGATCAATCTCAAGGAATTGGTAAAGGTACGAAATTTTTAAAAATCTTCATTTAATCTAGTTAGGATAGTATTATTTTGATGATATACAAGTGATTATGGACGGTTAGGTTATTTACCAAGGAGCGAAGCTGGAAATGAAACTATATTAGAAAAAAATTCTTTTTTGCTATTTACTTTACGACGCACCGACACAGATAAGTCTTATGGCGACGATAGGACAGGAACGGCTTAGGAATGGGAAGGAAGCGGCCGTGGCCTTAATTAAAGTACAGCCCCAGTATTTGCCTGGTGTGAAAATGGGAAACCACTGAAAACCATCTTCTGGGCTGGGTTTCGAACCCACTATCTCCCGAATACTGGATACTGGCCACACTTAAGCGACTGCAGCTATCGAGCTCGGTGTATATATTATAACACAGCTAAAAGAATACGATACAGAAATAAAAATACTGTATATTATAACTTTCGCTTGTGATATGATAGTCAATTTTTAGAAATAAGAAAGCATCGTATTCCACACTACCAATTTGCGTGCTCTAGTTGCATCCTTGCGCATGTGCGAACCAAAATGTTAACAAAAAACGAAAAGTTCATGAAAAATTTCATTCACAAAAGTTTGTTAGTCAAGATGCTCGAAACGTTAACGAACATGCTATTTTGTATATTAACAGTTAAAAATGACCATGAACACTGTTTATTAACAAAATTAACGAAAACATTTTGGTATGGACGCACCTTTATTCGACGTTAAACCACTAACAAAGGAAAAGTTTATGTCATTTAATTAGATCTATTATTTTATATGTGACGTATTGGGTGATGGAGAAATACGGATTAGTATTTTATCTCAGTGGGTCTTAGGCGTCGGCTCTCTGAGTAAAACAGGTTTCAGTCACTTGAGCACTTTTCTTGTGCGGATCATGAACCGCTATGTGTACCGAATATCATTGTTAGATGAACAGTTGTACGATAGTGTGTTCTGAGATCGTTTCCTTTTGCTTAAATGCACTCAGGGTCGATGGGACGATTCGGCCCTCTACTACAAATACACTGACTGACAGAGCAAATGCAACACCAAGAAGGAGTGGTCAGAACTTTATGCCAATTGCAGGGTAGACTGACGTCACTGAGGTATGCTAATGATGTGAAATGCGCCGCTCTGCTGCGCACGTAGCGAACGATAAATGGGACACGGCATTGGCGAATGGCCCACTTCGTACCGTGATTTCTCAGCCGACAGTCATTGTAGAACGTGTTGTCGTGTGCCACAGGACACGTGTATAGCTAAGAATGCCAGGCCGCCGTCAACGGAGGCATTTCCAGCAGACAGACGACTTTACGAGGGGTATGGTTATCGGGCTGAGAAGGGCAGGTTGGTCGCTTCGTCAAATCGCAGCCGATACCCATAGGGATGTGTCCACGGTGCAGCGCCTGTGGCGAAGATGGTTGGCGCAGGGACATGTGGCACGTGCGAGGGGTCCAGGCGCAGCCCGAGTGACGTCAGCACGCGGGGATCGGCGCATCCGCCGCCAAGCGGTGGCAGCCCCGCACCCCACGTCAACCGCCATTCTTCAGCATGTGCAAGACACCCTGGCTGTTCCAATATCGACCAGAACAATTTACCGTCGATTGGTTGAAGGAGGCCTGCACTCCCGGCGTCCGCTCAGAAGACTACCATTGACTCCACAGCATAGACGTGCACGCCTGGCATGGTGGCGGGCTAGAGCGACTTGGATGAGGGAATGGCGGAACGTCGTATTCTCCGATGAGTCACGCTTCTGTTCTGTCAGTGATAGTCACCGCAGACGAGTGTGGCGTCGGCGTGGAGAAAGGTCAAATCCGGCAGTAACTGTGGAGCGCCCTACCGCTAGACAACGCGGCATCATGGTTTGGGGCGCTATTGCGTATGATTTCACGCCACCTCTAGTGCGTATTCAAGGCACGTTAAATGCCCACCGCTACGTGCAGCATGTGCAGCATGTGCTGCGGCCGGTGGCACTCCCGTACCTTCAGGGGCTGCCCAATGCTCTGTTTCAGCAGGATAATGCCCGCCCACACACTGCTCGCATCTCCCAACAGGCTGTACGAGGTGTACAGATGCTTCCGTGGCCAGCGTACTCTCCGGATCTCTCACCAATCGAACACGTGTGGGATCTCATTGGACGCCGTTTGCAAACTCTGCCCCAGCCTCGCACGGACGACCAACTGTGGCAAATGGTTGACAGAGAATGGAGAACCATCCCTCAGGACACCATCCGCACTCTTATTGACTCTGTACCTCGACGTGTTTCTGCGTGAATCGCCGCTCGCGGTGGTCCTACATCCTACTGAATCGATGCCGTGCGCATTGTGTAACCTGCATATCGGTTTGAAATAAACATCAATTATTCGTCCGCGCCGTCTCTGTTTTTTCCCCAACTTTCATCCCTTTCGAACCACTCCTTCTTGGTGTTGCATTTGCTCTGTCAGTCAGTGTATTATTCCCCGCACATCCGTGAGCTGCGATGATGCAACAAGCAGGCTGGTGTTCCCATTTTGGTCGTGCGATTGTTTTAAGATTGCCCCCTCCGTCCACGCGGTTTCTGGTCGACTTTTAGCCTGCTATGCAAGAGGGATTTCCACCAGTGGTGGACTCCTTTCGGAAGTAAAGATCGCTAGTTGTGCACCACGTATAACCGTTCAACTTACTATTTTATATACATTTACTAGCTGTTAGCCGCGGCTTCGCTCGAGTGAATTTCGTAATTTGATAAAAGTAATCGTTCCTCCGTACTGTACTAAGGCATTATCTGAAAATCCCTAAAGTATAAAACTCACCGAAAAATTGAGTTTCTTTTTCCCCCAGAAATTCTTTGTAAACCACGTTTGCGATATTGCCTTTTGGGGCTAAGATGACCAGGTTACTGACAGAGCTAACTCTGTAACATGCGGCATAGAACTTTACTGTACACGTGAGTCCTCTCTGAAGTCGAAAATAAAAATACATGTTTCTTTATTTTTAAAGGAGATTCCAAATACCATATTCCACGTCTGTAACATCTTCAGTTTTTGAGATGCAAGTATCACCAAAATAGAAATCAAACCTTTTATCAGTCCTTCCCACCCCTCCACCCAAGTGGATTTTCCGAAAACAGAAAATACGCGTTTCTTTATTTTTAAGGAGATTCCAATTACCAATTTTCACGTTTGTAACGTTAAGTTTTTGGGATATACATATGTATATACATTTTCATTCTGTACTGTTATGCCTTTGAGCGTTCAGACTGCAAGCCTCTATGAATTTACTGAACGCTGCCACAAACATCTATGTGTAACTACTGTAGTTCTGTGGCCCCGTTTAGTTCTATACCTTTTATATTAAAATCTTTGAGAGCAACCATTGACGTCTTGGTCTCCCTCTACTCCTCTTAACCTCCATAACGGAGTGCATTGTTCTCCTGGGTAATCTGTCCTCCTCTATTCGCCTCACAGGACTCCAACACCGAAGCCGGATTAATGCGCATAGCTTCATCCATCGAGTTCATTCCAAACTTTGCCTTTAACTCCTTATTCCGAGTAACCTCCTGCCACTGTTCAAACCTATTTGTACCAGCAAAAATTCTCGCTACTTCTAACTTATGAACAAGATATCCTGAGTCCACCCAGTTTTCGCTTCCGTACAGCGAGTTGGTCTGAAAACAGACCGATGTAAAGATAGTTTCGTCCGGGAGCTGACTTCCTTCTTACAGAATACTGTTGATCGCAACTGCGAGCGAATTGCATTAGCTTTACTGTACCTTGATTCCATTTCACCTACTATATTACCATCCTGGGAGAACACACATCGTAAATACTTGAAATTATCTACCTGTTCCGGCTTTGCATCACCAATCTGACATTCAGTTCTCTTCGATTTCTTACCTTCTGTCAATTTAGTCTTGGAAAGGCTAATTTTCATACCATACTCATTGCAGTTATTTTCAAGTTCCAAGATAATACACTGAAGAAAATGGAAATTGCAACACCCAGAATGAGTGGTGCTACATTGCTGCAATTGAACATGCAGGACGAGTGTTCGGTTGTGCTTCGATGATTACACTTTCAGGTCCCTCTGACCGCAAGTTTGGACAACAATCAATACAGGATGTGCCCACCACGAGCTGCAATACATTGATGAATTCGTCGAGGCATGGAGTCAATAAGGCCCTGGATCGCTTCCTGAGGAATTGTGGCCCATGCTTGCTGCACTGCACGGGTAAGTTGTTCCAGAGTTGTGGGTGGCTGAGGACGGTTGGCCAGTTGCCGACCCATCATGCCCCACGCATGCTCAATAGGACTGAGGTCCGGGGATCTGGCGGGCCATTCTAAGGTTGTGATGTCGTGGAGAGCTTTTCTGGAGATGCGTGCAGTGTGAACCCGGGCATTGTAATGCTGAAACATCCCATTAGCAATGTTCGCCATCATAGGGACAACCACTGGATTGAGTACCCTATCAACGTACTGTCGAGCAGTCATAGTGCCCTCAACAAGCACTAATTGTGTCTTCACATTAAAGCTAATAGCTCCCCAGACCATCAAGCTTGGTGTTGGCCCTGTGTGCCTCTCGACAATAAGATCTGGGCGGCCCCTCTCCCCGGTACGTCGGCGCACACGATTCCGGCGATCACTGCGGGCAAGACAGAAGCGCGATTCATTACTAAAGACGACCCTGTGCCATTCGTCGACCCACGTCGATCTTTCTCGACACCAGGTCAGCCTTACACGTCGCTGTTGTGGGGTCAATGGAACACCTTCTGCAGGGACACGGGCTCGTAAGCCAGCTGCACGCAGGCGATTACCAACTGTTTATTGTGTAACGTGGGGTGCCACAGCTGCTCGAATTTGCGCTGCTGTTGCATGGGGTTCCATCCTGGCCATCCGAATGATGCGGCGATCCTCTCTCACAGTTTTCAGACGCGCTGGGCCTGTGCCAGGTCTACGAGTGTGGGTACCTTCATTTGACCACTGCTGCCATACACGTTGTACCGTTGATGCCTGTCGGCCAACACGTGCAGCGACAGTCCTTAGCGACAATCCAGCCTCACACAGTCCAATTCTCCGAGCCCCGTCAAACGGCGACAGTTGTTGATAGCGTGCTGTTCTCTGTCGTCGAGGCATGTTTGACGGGGAACACTTCACTGCACAGACTGCAAGTCAACTACACTACACCACACCAGAGTCCGTATACTGGAGTTGATTCATCCGTGACCAATCACGTGGGGAGACCTGTAGCAACAATCCAATGGGTCTGAAACTTTGATCGTTTACATACCTACATGGCATCTTTCCATATCTTGAAAATCAACACAAACAACAAATGCCTTCATGGTGTTGCAATTTCCATTTTCTTAAGTGTAGATTGCAGGCTTTTGGCACAATCTGCCATTAAGACTGTACCGGGAGGTACACCTCAACGCCGCGGATATAAAATTCAGCGCCTAAATGAACTCCTCTATTGGTGAAACAGTGAAACTGAAACTACACCAACTTGGAACTCTAATCAGAATATGCCACCACTAAAATATTGAATAATTTTGTTATTGTAAAGTTTCCTAAACTGAATTAATTTCTCCTAGTTTTGTTTGCTATACATCAAGAAGTTTGGACATTTCTCCACAGATGACACTACTAGAGCTCTGCATTTGGAAGAAAACAACCGCTCGAGCATTGCCCAGTTCGTGCCGCTGCTCGACGGGTGGGAAAAGCCCACGCTGCGATAAGGCTGTGGCCGGTCGTCCTTCACCTCTCGGTGATCAGTGGAACTGTCGAGCACTGCCGGGCGCTCGAGCGTAATCATAATCCCGGCCGGTGACAGTAAGCCCACCGCGTGCTCAACAGTGCGGATTTGCATTAGAAATCGTGTGTAAAATCAGTTGGTGACTGGGCTTTGAGCAGTGCAGACAGCGTTATGGATCAACCAAGTATAGGTCGTAAACGCTGCATTCAAGAAACGAAGAGAAGTATTCTGGAGAGAATTCGGAGCGTCTCGTTAGTCCTGAAGAAGAAAGATATGTCGGAAGAGGAAGCGAAAAGTGAAGCTTGGAAATCGTTTGCACTTGTAGTGGATCCTGTCACGCAGGCTTTTTCTGGTTTCGTGGAGTATATCACATGTGATACTGTACTTTCTTACCAGTCAAGCACAACAGGTATGATTCGGCGCTGCAAAAGTAACTGCGGATCAGAATTCCACCGAACACGTGCAGTACCATGCAGCGTAAAGAAAGTTGTTATTGATAAGTTGCTCGATATGAGTGGAATAGATTTGCTACCGTTAAATACTTGTAGTAAAACTAGCTTCAAGAACTATTTGCAGGAGCTCATCAATGTTGCCGCCATTTACGGCAAAGTCAATATAGATGTTCTTCCGCACCCTACCACTGTATCATGGCATGTTAAAGAAAAGGCCGACAAAATGCGGGCGACAATGGTGCCCAAGCTAATATGTGCCCTAAAGGACAAAATGTGCGCTTTAGACGCTGATCTGTGGTCTGATAACTACAAGAAGAGAAATTTTTTGACTGTGACATCGCATTATGTTAACGATGAGTGGCAGCTAGAAACGCTTCTTTGCTCAAAACTGAGTTTCCGGACATATCTAAGACAGGAGAGAAGATTCGGCACGAAATCGAAGAATGTTTTTGCTTGAGTTAGCAATTAACAGGAATGATGTTACAAAATGTTACTTTGTCATCGACCAAGGAGCTAATATGAAGAAGGCACTTGAACCTTACGACCGTTTGCCTTGCTTTGATCACTGCCTGATGACTGCGCTTCGTCACACATTTCAAGAGACATGTTTAGAAGACGAAGCTCCTGAAATCCTGTCGTGTTTGCTATCAGCAAGAGATATAGTAGGCTATATGAAGAGGTTGGGTCACTCGGGGCGTCTGCAGCGCTCCTTGAATCAAGAAACTGTAACGTGGTGGAACTGTATACTGTTAATTCTCAGTTCCATCATAAGTCAAATCGACGATATTAAAGTTCTACCAGATTCCCGGAGGCAATCGAAACTCTTAGAAACCTTCCATGAAGAGTGCGTACGAGAAGTTGTCGTTTTTCTAAAATGTAAGAAGTTATAATTTAAAGAAGTTTTGTATTTCTAGGTTTTTGTAACTGATTGATGTTCATTTATTTTTGGGTTGGAAATATTGTCTTTTTCTTTCCGCTAGTTTTGAATCTAGCCAATCAATAATTTCTGTAATTAATTTTCCACCTATCACAGGCTTCATGTTCGATTTTGAGTGTTACTTTTGAATTTAACCAATAAAATTGGGAGGGTGTGGCTGGTTTAGTCTTGAATGATCTCGAACCTTCCCTGAGGGTTTATAAACTGCGGCTTTTCACGTTTCTTGGACAATTGATCGTAATCTTACTGAGTGTGTGTGTCAAACCAGGAGGCGGGCGGCCTCTTTCATCGGTCAACAGAACATTTACAAGGTAATGGCCACATAACTTCTTTCTTTCCTGCTACCTCCGCAGTTTAACCCGAGGGAAAAGTCCGAGTCTTTTGTTATGTAACAAACTTTTCTAA
Source organism: Anabrus simplex (assembly GCF_040414725.1). NCBI lineage: Eukaryota > Metazoa > Arthropoda > Insecta > Orthoptera > Tettigoniidae > Anabrus > Anabrus simplex. Next base: position 1,033,780,723 of record NC_090266.1, on the reverse strand, counting down.
AATGTAAATCTCCTTCGGCTAATGTAAAAATTTCATAAAGCTTGGACTTTAAATCGGGGATAGAGAGTGAATTACCCTCTCGAGCTCCCCTTCATCTTGGGTTGGGGTGACTACGTTTCTCTCTAACTGTTTTTCCTACTGTAATGTGTAAAGTAATTTCTATACGAGTCGCCTCAGGAGTTTGGGAATAGCCCCCGTTTCATCGGCCTAGAGCCCCTTTGGGTTGTTTTAGTGTTCATATCTAGGAGTGCAAGTATACGCCTCCATTCAGTTTGTGTTTCGGGCCATTTACTTAACCTGTTCTTTTCCGCAAGGCCCTATAGGTTGCGTACAAGATACCCCTGTTTCAAATTGTAAGTTGGGCCATGGAATGCCAGAGAGTGTAAGATTTTGATGTTGCTTCGAGGCGGCTGAAAGTAAACGGAGAGCCTGTTAGCTCTTTTTCAAGTTTTGTAACTGTAAAGAGTGCCTCTGGAAGGCCAGATACTGTATTTAGGGAGCAAGTGCTCTGTGAATAAGGGGATTTCTGCCCTTAACCAAGTAATTCTTCTTCCATTTGTAATATTGTAAAACTAGGGGCTTAAAGCCCAAAGTGTTAAGGTTCTGAATCTTGGATTTTTCAAAATCTGGTTTCTAGTTTGGCATTGTCCCTGATTGTTATTTTTCCCTTGTGGACATTTGTTAAGTTTGTTTTTTATAGTGAGAAAATATAACCTTTGTTAAAGTTTTAATTCAATTATTGACATTGTAGTTAGACCCATTCACCCCGGCACCTTCTTTCACCTCTGAGTTCCACAGATACTCCGGAACAAAGAGCACGCCGTCAACGTAGGCCAGACTGCTTACTACATTTCCACCTAATTGGATCCCTCCCTGCCACGTTACACCTTTCAGCAGGTGATCAATGTAAACTTGGAATAACAAAGGTGAAAGATTACAGCCTTGTCTAACCCCTGTAAGTACTGTACCAGTAAAAGTTCGGGGCATAAGGCATGAGAAGGATCTCAGGTAGTGGAAGTTGGTTTTTGGAGCCGGTACAGAGCAGGATAGACTCGCAGGGCGAATAATAGATGGTTATACCCTTTTTCAAACAATTTATTAATAATGTTAATCAATTCACCACCCTGCAATGTCGATATAGAATGCAAATAATTTGTTGAAATCAAAAGGGTTAACGTAAATCTTCTTGAATGCAATTTGTGAAAATAAATAAATCTCACAGATCCAATAGTCTTTTGCGAAAACATAAAGTGTCAGTTTTTCACCTAAAGTCTTTCTAAGTATTATGACATGACATAAACACACTTATAATTGAAAATAAGAATTTGAACTTCTGTTGAGAGTTTCTCAGTTTGTGAGCCTTGAAACATAGAACACTTGAAACTCGTAGAGTCTTTCTTATGTGAAATAGATTTTGAAAATAGATTTATCATTAAAAGATGAATTTTGAGTAATGGTGGAAAACTACGAAGTATCGTCACACGCAGCACTGGGTAAACCACTGTTCACGATTGGTAAGAAAGAAAAAAAAAAAAGTCAGTTTGTGACTACTCACTTATTAAAAAAAACTTGGCTTACGAGTACTGATGAGAATCTGGAACATTCCGCGGGTGCGGATGATGACTCGAACTTGAAGTTCCACGAAGAAACCACGTTGATGTCATAGATGAAATGATGTTGAAGGTAGTTGGATCTTGTAGAATTTTCTGAAGATTTCTGCTGCTCACGGAACATGCAAGTAGTATTTACAGATCCTATGTTAATTTTAGGACGTCCAATGAGTGATCACAGTCCTTGTTGCAAAAAAATGCACTATTTTAAACTGTCACTGAGAACGTCCAACACAGTGCAAACACGTAATATTTCTCATGACCGTCTCTAACCACAGTCTTTAAATCGTTGTCCTGACAGATAACACTGATTCTCTAATGTTGATAGAACTATCTTATTTTAGAAAAAGTTCTTAACTTTCACTAAGTTTATCACTGTAACACGTCAAGTCCTAATATGGCACATAAATAAAAAGACACAATCCAAAGATGTGCTATGTTAGAAAATAAGTTCTAGAGTAGTTAAAGTTACTGTACACGACAGTTTCTGTTGGTAATTTAATATTGTGTGCAATTAATTAAGTCCACACGTCATGTTGTGAATGTCCAATATGTAACTTCGAACTTCACTGATTTCGTACTTTGAAATGTCTGTAAGTTATATCATAGTCGCGGCACAATAGACTACTTACGGTGCGACGTCTTTTTTTTTCAAGTACGATGGCGATTTACTAGCCCGTAATTTCGTCTCCGCGAAACACGACGAAAAGTACTGTCTTCGAGACTGCACGAACATACTATGTGAGGGCCAGTCTCCCCTCTCTCTTACTCATACACTTACTGCACTGCTAGACTGGACTGCTTGCAATGAACTGAACTCAACTCAACACACAACTACCTGTTAGCCTTGACCCAGTGGCATATATAGCTGGTGCTGGGAGGGGTAGTATCTCTCGGTCATGTGACCGTGAGTGCGTAATTTCTGTTAGATTTTAAATCATTGTAACTCAGCAACCATAGGATGGATTAATTTGGAATTTATAGAGTTTAGTTTTCATGACGTCCGCTACAATTTAGCGTTTGTTCCATTAAAATTGGTACAGGCGTTGAAAACTTGTGAAAAGAAAGATATTTTCGAGAAATATCTCTAGGGGAGGTGAGCTTTGAACGACAGGTGACGTCACTTGACTCCGCCTAGCGCACTCGTGGAGACTGGTACATACTGGAACATTCTTTTACTTAGATGTTCGTACGTCGGACGGATCTTATATGCTGGAACAACATTTCTTTTGATAACTATGGACCAGGACCTAGGCTTTACTGGTACAGTACCTTGAACCAAGAACTCATTCTAACATCAGTTCTCACTGCAGCCCAGTTGTCAACAGTACGGTGAACATCTCTTCGCTCAAAACTCTGTCATATGCTTTCTCTAGATCTCCGAAACATAAATATAACTGTATATTCCTCTCGTAGCATTCTTTATTACCTGGCTTATACTGAAAATCTGATCCTGACAGCCCTTCTGTGATCTGAAATCCAATTTCGTCTCAACAACGGATCGCACACTCCCTACCAAGGTCGCAGTGAACACTTTATCTGATATACCTAGGTAGAATACTGATCAATGAGATACCTGTATAGTTGTTGTAATCCTTCCTGTTCCCTTTCTTATGGATAAGTGCAGTTACTGCTTTTGTCCAATCAGAAGGCACCTTACTAACACACCGTGCGAATCTTATTACTCTATGAAGCCATTTCATCCGTGCCTTCCCACTGTACTTTGTATTTCACCATTTCAGGTCTAATTTCATTTACTCCTGCTGCTTTATGACACTGGATTTCGTTTACCATCTTTTCCGCTTCATCAAGCGTAATTTCACCAATATCATTGTCTCCTCCTCCCCATGAGCGCGGTTGTTCGTGACGCCACCAGGAAGATTTCCTTTTACGTTGAGAAGATTTTCAAAATATTCCTTCCACCTGTCCAGTGATTCTCTGGGATTAATTTTGAGTTCACCTGAATTACCCAAAACACTATTCATGTAATTTTTCCCTCCCTTCCTAAGTTTCTTTATTACTGTCTAGAAAGGTTTCCCTGCTGCTTGACCTAGACTTTCCAGGTTAATACAAAAATCTTCCCACGACTTCTTTTTTGGATTCAACAACTATTTGTTTCGCTCTGTTTCCTTCATCTACGTACAATTCCCTGTCTACATCAATCCTTGATTGGCCGTGCGGTTAGGAGCGCGCGGCTGTAAGCTTGCATCCGGGAGATAGAGGGTTCGAATCCCACTGTCGGCAGCTCTGAAGATGGTTTTCCATGGTTTCCCATTTTCACACCAGGCAAATGCTGGGGCTGTACCTTAATTAAGGCCACGGCCGCTTCCTTCCAACTCCTAGGCCTTTCCTATCCCATCGTCGCCATAAGACCTATCTGTGTCGGTGCGACGTAAAGCCCCTAGCAAAAAAAGACCTATCTGTGTCGGTGCGACTTAAAGCCACTAGCAATCCTTGATTAGAGCCATTCCTGATACGCCTTCCTTTTACGTTTACAGGCTGTTCTCCATCATTCCACCAAGATGTTCGCTTTCCCCCTTCTTTACACACATTTGTTTCTACTTCCCTTACTGTTTCTACTACAGCATCCCTGTATGCCATTAATTCTCTCTATATATCCTGAACCTGCTTACTGACCATTGTTTGGGATATTTCGCTAATCATATCCATGTACTTCTGTCTAATTTTATCGTCCTGGAGATGTTCTACCCTTAGTCTTATGCGTGTTTGTTTATTTTTAAAGATTCCAAATACCAATTTTAACGTCTGTAACACGTTAAGTTTATTAAATGTACTGTAGATACACTCATTTTTTTAAATCAACCTCTTTTTCAATTCTTTTCAGCTCCGTAAGTGGATTTTACGAAAACAGAAAAAAAAAGTTTTTTTCTTTATTTTCAAAGGAGATTCCAAGTACCAATTTTCAAGTCTGTAACATCTTCAGTTTCTGAGATAAATGTATCCTCATAAAAAAATTAAACCCCTTCAATTTTTCACCCCCCCCCCTTTCCCCATTAAGTGGACTTTCCGAAAAAATGCGCGTTTCTTTATATCTGAAGGAGATTCCAGATACCAATTTTCGCGTCTGTAATATCTTCAGGTTTTGCGATATAAGTATCCTCGTAAAAGTAATTCAACTCCTTCACTTCTTTTCAACTCCCCTTCTTCCCTTTAAGTAGATTGTCCGAAAACAAAAGAAGTACGTGTTTCTTTATTTTTGGAGGAGATTCCAAGTACCAATTTTTACGCCTGTAACATCTTCAGTTTTTAACATATAAGTATCCTCATAAAAATTATTCAACTTCTTCACTTCTTTCCACCGGGCGAGTTGGCCGTGCGGTTAGAGGCGCGGCCGTGAGCTTGCATCCGGGAGACGGTGGGTTCGATTCTCACTATCGGCAACCCTGAAGATGGTTTTCCGTGGTTTCTCATTTTCACGCCAGGCAAATGCTTGGGCTGTACCTTAATTAAGACTACGGCCGCTTCCTTCCAACTCCTAGGCCTTTCCTATCCCATCGTCGCCATAAGACCTATCTGTGTCGGTGCGACGTAAAGCCACTAGCAAAAAGTCAATTCTTTCCAATCCCTACTCTTAAGTAGATTTGCCGAAAACAAGAAAATGTGTGCTTCTTTATCTTTAAAGGAGTTTCCAAATACCAATTTGTATGTCTGTAACATGTTAAGTTTTTGAGATATGCTTATTTTAAAAATGCATCCCATTTTCACTTCTTGGGGGCCCCGCAGTTAAGTGGATTTACCCAGAGCAAAAAATGCGCGATTCTTTATTTTTAAAATATATTACAAATACCAACTTTTACGTTATAATGTCATCTGTGTGGCTATTTGTAGCCTTGTAAGGCAGACCCTGCTATGATGGTGGGCGGCATCTGCCATGTGTAAGTAACACTGCGTGTTATTGTGTTGTAGGATAGTGTTATGTGTGATGTGTGAGTTGTAGGGATGTTTGAGACAACACAAACACTTAGTCCCCGAGCCAAGAGAATTAGCCATTTAGGTTAACATCTCCGACCTGACCGGGAATCGAACCCAGGACCCTCTGGACCAAAGGCCAGCAGGCTAACCAGTTAGCCATGGAGCCGGGCAAATTTTAGGTTTGTAATATGTTAAGTTTTTGAGGTATGCTCATTTTAAAAATTCACCCAATTTTAACTTCTTTTACACCCCCCACCCTTAAGTGGATTTTCCTATACCGGTAACAAAAATTTCGTGTTTCATTATTTGAATGGAGTTTTCATGTACCAATGTTTACGTCTGTAACATCTTCTCTTTGTTAGATATGAGTATCCTCGTAAAGAGGATTCAACCCTTTTTTCACTTATTATTTACCCCCCTCCCCTTAAGTGGATTTTCCGAAAACAAACAATACGTGTTTATTTATTTTTAAAGGAGATTCCAAATATCAATTTTCACGTCTTTAAACTGTTAAGTTTTTGAGATATAGATATGCTCATTTTAAAAATTCATCTCCCTTTTCACCCCCTTATCGAAGGAACATCTATAAATCCTTCCTTAGAGAGTACCTACACTGTAATATAAATGAATCCCCAAAATTTCATTTCTTTATGTCCAGTAGTTTTGGCTCGGCGACGATGAGTCAGTCAGTCAGTCAGTCAGTCAGTCAGTCAGTCAGTCAGTCAGTCAGTCAGTCAGTCAGTCAGTCAGTCAGTCAGTCAGTCAGTCAGGACATGTTATGTTGATTTTACGTCGCACCGACTCGGACAGGTCTTATGGGCACGATGGGATAGGACGGGGCTAGAACCAGGAAAAAAGCGGCCGTTGCCATAATTAAGATACAGCTCCAGTGTGGAATTGGGAATTAATTAATTAAGATAGTTAATATAATATTACCGAGTGAGTTGGCCGTGCAGTTAGAGTCGCGTAGCTGTGAGCTTGCATTCGGGAGATTGTGGGTTCGAATCCCACCGTCGGCCGCCCTAAAGATGGTTTTCCACGGTTTCCCATTTTCACATCAGCTGTACCTTAGTTAAGGCCACGGATGCTACCTTCCCAATCCTAGCCCATTCCCATCCTTCGATGTGATAGTACGACGTTAAACCACTAGCAACAAAACAAACAAACTAGATATCCTAGTCTCAAACATAAGTTGGAAAATGCAAAGAAGATGATGATCCTAGTCTCAAACACATGGACCATACTCTGAAACCAAACCTTGTCAGTTTGTTCTGAATGTGCTGTGTATTCCATGTCTACCAAAGCATGAAACCATAAATTCATCTGTATGTACGTAGAGATCATTGGGAAAATAGTGTAGGCACGTTCTATTTACATAATCTCAAAGTGGCTATACCTTTGTAAACCTGCCTTAAGTCTTCAGGGCATTATTGTCGGAAATATGCAAACAACAAAGCAGTCCCTCAAATATGTATTGGGCAACCGACCGTGGAACTCCAGGATAGGTATCTACCCTTGAATCCCACTATAGGTAGTTCTGAACTGTTCTGTGTTTGAGAATGCAGATCTTGTCCCACTCCTTATCAAGTTTTTCAGGTAGATCAACATATTCCTATTTGCATAATGGTGGTGGACTTTCCCTCCTGCGAATTGAAGTAGTAGTTCCATGTTATGTCACATCAGCTGGAGCAGTTGTACTAGATAAAGCTATTGGCTGAACGTATTTGTCCTCGTCTCAGAATTCAGGTTCTTCAAGTGAACTGTCAGTAAAGGCCGCAGCTCTTCTTCAGCCCGAAGTTGACTATTGTTGGGAGATCAGAAGAATGCACATGCGCGGTGAGGCACGGGAGAAGGGGTTTTAACCAGCAAAGCCTGTGACGCAACGGTTACCATAGCAACTCCGCTACTACCCAGGCGACTTTATATTATCTTCTATTGGCAGCTCTTCGCTCTTGCCAGTTGTTAGCCAGTAGACTGCAAAGTATGAGCCAAATGTTTTCGTGTAGCAGATAAGAGCAGATAAAAGCCGATCTGTCTGGGCAGAGCAGGAAGTTCGTGCTTGCAGACCACATTCCTCATTCTTGCATCCTTCTCATCTCCACACAGTACCAGATAAGTGGTTGAGGTATCCCTCTTTGTTTTCATCTCCAATTTCACAGTCACCCTGAAGGTGATTTTCAGGAGGACAGGTGTAAAATGTGGCATTTGTGAAATCTTGATTGAAGTCCTCAAGAATTTGTCAGTATACTATAAGCAGTCACTCCTTTTTTCTACCAGTTTTCCCATAACTGTGTCGCACATGTGGATTACGACCTGTTTTACGGCCGAATACCTTTCCTGACGCCAACCCTATTTGGAGGGATGTAATCACTATTGCATGTTTCTATGGTGGTTGGTAGTGTGGTGTGTTGTGCGAATATGAAGATGAGAGTGTTGGGGCAAACACAAACACCCAGTCCTTGTGGCAGAAGAATTAATCAGGCGCGATTAAAATCCCCGACAATTCAGCCATAGAGTCGAATATATCAACAGTCACTCTAAAAACAATAAAACGAATAAGTGAGTTAAACATAGTTGAATTTCATTAATAGCAACCAAGCGAGTTGGCCGTGCGATTAGGGGCGCGCAGCTGTGAGATTGCATTCGGGGGATAGTCGGCAGCCCTGAAGATGTTTTTCCGTGGTTCCCCATTTTCACACCAGGAAAATGCTTGGGCTGTACCTTAATTAAGGCCACGGCCGCTTCCTTCCCACTCCTAGCCTTTTCCTATCCCATCGTCGCCATAAGGCTGTCTGTGTCAGTACGACGTTAAGCAACTTTGAAAAATTACAACACATTTCCTTTTACCACTTATATCATTAAAGCGTAAGTCATTATAGGACTTTCCATTTGTATGAAACAGTGTATCCTCCTACACCCACCGCTCCATATTTGAGGCGGTGAAATAAATTAGACTCTAGAGTTTTCAAATGAATAGGTGTTCATTATTCCAGTATTATTCTTCATGTTCTTCATGTTCCAGTGAATAATGAAACACAAAATTATTTACAAAACAATAATATTTTTTTTGCTAGTTGCTTTACGTCGCACCGACACAGATAGGTCTTATGGCGACGATGGGACAGGAAAGGGCTAGGAGTGGGAAGGAAGCGGCCGTGGCCTTAATGAAGGTACAGCCCCAGCATTTGCCTGATGTGAAAATGGGAAGCCACGGAAAACCATTTTCAGGGCTGCCGACAGTGGGGTTCGAACCTACTATCTCTCGAATACTGGATACTGACCGCACTTAAGCGACTGCAGCTATCGAGCTCGGTGGAGTAATTTATTTACTTATTAGTTATGGTGTGGGTTACTGTAGTCACGTCCTAGTTCGCGAACCATGGGCAACGGCTGAGTGGCCTAGTAAGTAGTCCTGAGAGTTGGGATACCAGTTGCTATGGAATGGGAATGGGCATCTCGGACATATTCTGAGTCATGGCCCTCTTTGTGCTCAGGTGGTTAGGACTATACAATTCACCGGTGGTCCATAACCCGTTAGAGGAGAGATCCTCACTTGGATTATGTGCAAGTAGGGTAGCATCCTGCTTCATGAATTTACCGAGCTCAGAACATTTTAAACAAGCCTCGGACCTATGGGAGTAACGGAGTCCCACTCCCATTTGACAGGTGAGGGACTCCTTGGAAATAACTTGGCGAACGAAATGGAATTCGATGGGGAGCTATCAATATGAATGAGGTTTATGGAAGAAAGAAAGTAGAACTGGCTGAGTCAGCAAAGAGGATGCATCTGGATGTGCTAGGAGTAAGTAATATTCGGGTAAGGGGAGATAACGAGGAAGAGATAGGAGATTACAAAGTGTACTTGACGGATGTTAGAAAGGGAAGGGCAGAGTCTGGGGTAGGGCTCTTTATCAGGAATACCATTGCACGCAACATAGTTTCTGTTAGGCACGTAAATGAGGGAATGATGTGGGTAGATTTGTCAGTTGGAGGAATTAGGACTAGAATTGTCTCCGTGTATTTACCATGTGAGGGTGTAGATGAGGATGAAGTTGACAAGTTTTATGAAGCATTGAGTGACATCATGGTCAGGGTCAACGACGGAATCCACTTCGAGGATGGCTGAGGAGGGAAACGAACCCCCTCTACTCAGCCGGACATCGTGAGGCTGAGTGGATCCCTTTCAAGCCCTCGTACCACTTTTCAAATTTTGTAATATGGCCGTATGTCATCCTGTTCCAAAGAGTGAATTTTTATTTGGTCTAGAAAAGGACGTTTTTTATCCAATGTTGCGTAATCAGGCCGATTTCCTTCTCAAACTTTCCCCCACCCATCCTTAGGGAAAAGACGCCAAATCAGAGCGCATCCCTTAAAACCAATAGCAAAAACATTGTTGTTTTATTTATTGTTGTATTATTTCTCTTTCTTAATCTGTTTACCCTCCAGGGTTGGTGTTTCCTTCGGACTCAGCGAGTCCACCTCTACCGCCTTAAGGGCAGTGTCCTGGAACGTGAGACATTCGGACGGGGTATACAACTGAGGAGGACGACCAGTACCTTGCCTAGGCTCAAGGGCATTGTCCTGCTATGCTGAACAGGGGCCTTGTTGAAGTATATGAAGATTGGAAGGGATGGTCAAGGAAGAGGGAAGGAAGCGGCCGTGGCCTTAAGTAAGGTAACATCCCGGTATTTTCCTGGAGGCGAAGTGGAAAACCATGGAAACCCACTGAGGAGGGAATCGAGCTCCCCCACTACTCAGTTGCCCTCTCGAGGCTGAGTGAACCCCGTTCCAGCCCTCGCACCACTTTTCAAATTTCGTGGCAGAGCCGGGTATCGAACCCAAGCGTCCGGGGGTGGCAGCTAACCACTACGCCTCAGAGGCAGACATGGTATTATTTATTATTGTATTATTGCATCCCCGCTAAAAAGGAGCACCTAAGTCGTTCAAAAGATTTGCCTTATGCTGGCTTAGAACCACTACACTGACGATACGCACATATCATGTGCCCAAGCCCTTAACCGATTCAGTACCTAAGTACGGCCGTTCCAACTCGAAAGTTAGCATGCGTGTCAAAGTCTTCAATGAAGATTTACAGTGTTCATTTAACTTCCTTATTACAGAGCACGTGACATAACCTATTAATTCGATCGTATTACGGGTATCTGTGTTATTTCAAGACGCAATAAGTCACACGTTTGCAGAATGGTCCCTAGTATTTGGCGCGAAATTGTACATAGTATTTTCTCCTTTACTAAGTGAAAATGAAAACCTACAACCTGTTTTCCAGTCAGTGACCGGGTCAGAGATGGAATGACTGAAGCCTTCCAACTTGCGGCGAGAATAGGAATTGCGCCGGCTGTCGAAGCCTGTCGCACTCCTCTGGGGCAATGATTAATGACTGACAGATGAAATGAAATGATAGCGGAGAGTGTTGCTGGAATGAAAGATGATAGGGAAAACTGAAGTACCTGGAAAAAAAACTGTCCCACCTCGTCTTTGACCAGCACAAATCTTAGATAGAGTGACCGGGATTTAAACAGCGGAACCCAGCGGTGAGAGGCCGACGTGCTGCCGCCTAAGCCACGGAGGCTCCTTTGCTAGGTCCATGTATCAATTACAGTGATGACACATAGGTAGGGGAGAGTCTTATTGACCATAAGGAGAAATTTCAAGTTATTTGGTGTTCGTTAAAGTAAACTATAAAGATCTTTATGTTATACGCGTTGTTTGGGTTGCCTGTCTCCGAAATAATAAGGGGCTGGTGTACCACCCGATATTTATTGATGAAAATGTACGTTTGCGTTTAACGGCTTTCCAGGTCTAGCCCAACAACTTCATTTATCTATCATCATCATCATCTGTTTACCCTCCAGGTTCGGTTTTTCCCTCGGACTTAGCGAGGGATCCCACCTCTACCGCCTCAGGGGCAGTGTCCTGGAGCTTCAGACTCTTGGTCGGGGGATACAACTGGGGAGTATGACCAGTACCTCGCCCAGGCGGCCTCACCTGCTATGCTGAACAGGGGCCTTGTGGAGGGATGGGAAGATTGGAAGGGATAGGCAAGGAAGAGGGAAGGAAGCGGCCGTGGCCTTAAGTTAGGTACCATCCCGGCATTCGCCTGGAGGAGAAGTGGGAAACCACGGAAAACCACTTCCAGGATGGCTGAGGTGGGAATCGAACCCACCTCTACTCAGTTGACCTCCCGAGGCTGAGTGGACCCCGTTCCAGCCCTCGTACCACTTTTCAAATTTCGTGGCAGAGCCGGGAATCGAACCCGGACCTCTGGGGGTGGCAGCTAATCACGCTAACCACTACACCACAGAGGCGGCTTCATTTATCTATACACTTATGTATACAAGGCTTTAAGTCATTGTATCCTACGTAGGGTCGGTAGATGCAGAGTTGGTCTCGGCCCAGAAGTGGCCACGGCTGGTCCGTGGTCCAACAACTCTGCACTCTGACCGGCCAACCGAGCAGAGGAGGGGTGGCCACGGATCTACTGTGGCTCTACGCCTCTGCATTCGGGAGACGGGGCAGGGCTGGACCTCACGGATGGCCCAACCGTCGGCTATCCTGAGAATGGTTTTCCGTGGTTTACCATTCTCCTGCACTAAGGTGAATGCCGGGATAGTTCCTACTATAGGCCACGGCCGCCAACCCCCTCACCTTCTCCGAGCATCTCTTTCACCGCACCAAATCTCCCGGCCTGAGAGACGGCGTCACCGTCTAAGAGGCCCACCTCCCCCTTCAGGGGAGGAATGAAAACTTTTTAGTAGTAGTAGTAGTCCTACGTAGATGGTGACGTATTGCCTTGGAGACTTGTTTACATTTGTCATTTGCCTACATGTAGTGAGTCAACTGAAAGTGTACCTATTAGTCTGTCTTTAACGTTTCAATTGCGTACATGTTGCAGTGAATATGTTCCGTTTAACCATGGCAGGATATTCGTTTCATGAGGAGCCATGGATGATTTTCATGTAAGGCCTCGTGAATGGTAATGGACGGCTGCATTAGAGGCCGTTTCTAGACCAAAGACAGCCGAGTCATCCTACCTTTGCTGCTGTTTATCGTCGCGTTGCTGAGACAGGATCCGTAGCACCATAGAGGAAGACCAAGAGTTACTCGTACGCCTGACCAGGAAGAACACATTCTCCAGTCTGTCGAAGGAGACCCAGGTATCATCAGCACAAGGAAAGTGACCGTGGCACGTGGTTCATCTCAAAGTACAGGATGGAGGATACTTCACGAGCAGCTCCTGCATTCGTATCATTTCGCCTGCCGATCACCCACCGCGGGAGAACTTCTGCCGATGGTTCCTTGCATAAATTGCCAATCCATTGTTTTTCTCTTTATTATTATTATTATTATTATTATTATTATTATTATTATTATTATTACAGACGAAGCAACGTTTGGAAGAGATGGAATAAAAAATTTCCACAACTAGCACATATGGGCAGTTCTTAATCCTCGTGCTACAGTTCAGGCTAGGCATGAGCATTAGTTTAGGATTAATGGGTGGGCTGGAATTGTCGGTGACTGTCTGGTAGGAACATACGTTGTCCCAGCACGTCTTACAGGTGCTGTCTAAAGGGACTTTATTCAGAACACTCTCCCAGACTTACTAGAAGACGGGCCCGTGCAAATAAGACGAAACATATGGTTTATGCATGATGGGGTTCCAGTACGTTTTAGTCTCATTGCTCGAGATACACTGGTTGGTATCTACCATGACAGATGTATAGGTAGAAGAGGACCAGTTCCATGGCTAGCACGTTCCCCCGACCTCCATCCTCCGGATTTTTATCGCTGGGGGCACCTTAAACAATTGGTTTATGCAGTAGACATGAAGAAACTCTTCTTCGAGTTGTCATGGAAGCCTGCAAAACAATTCGGCACCGTTAGGGATTATCTGAAAGGGTGCGACAGCCCATGATTCGACGAGTGCATGCGTGTCTGGACGAAAGAGGAGGACATTTCAAGCATTTGATGAGTTTATGTGTTGAACACTTCCTACCAAGCTGACAATGGCAGTGTCAATGTTAAAAACAGATTAATATGTCACATTAAAATGTTCCTTCATTGATAACACTTTGAATTTTAAAAATGGAAAACGAAAGATTTGGGGGCATATGTTTATATGAACTCTTTTCTTGTTTTAATATAAGGAACTTGTCTCCGAAGTTTGTAAATATATTGTAGAATAACCCTGTAATTTCTTTCTTAATTTGCTTACCCTCCAGGGTTGGTTTTTCCCTCGGACTCAGCGAGGGATCCCACCTCTACCACCTCAAGGGCAATATCGTGGAGCATGAGACACTGGGTCGGGGGATACAACCGGGGAAAATGACCAGTACCTCGCCCAGGCGGCCTCACCTTCTATGCTGAACAGGGGCCTCGGTGGGGGATGGGGAGATTGGAAAGGATATGCAAGGAAGAGAGAAGGAAGCGGCCGTGGCCTTAAGTTAGGAACCATCCCGGCATTTGCCTGGAGGAGAAGTGGGAAACCACGGAAAACCACTTCCAGGATGGCTGAGGTGGAAATCGAACCCACCTCTACTCAGTTGACTTCCCGAGGCTGAGTGGACCCCGTTCCAGCCCTCGTACCACGTTTCAAATTTCGTGGCAGAGCCGGGAATCGAACCCGGCCCTCCGGGGTGGCAGCTAATCACACTAACCACTACACCACAGAGGCGGATAACTCTGAAATACCCAATTATATTCCCCACCAGAAAGTCGAAAATTTATAGACGAGGTGTCCACTTTTGGACAGATACATGGCCCTGAAGTTCACTCAGCCTACACTAAAAATGAGTACCAGGTTGTTTCCTGGGGGCAAAGGCAGCTACTTGGTGCCGAGTTACGGCAGTGGAAATCTTTACATTCCACTTCTTCAACCGGGCGAGTCGGCCGTGCGGTTAGGGTCGCGCAGCTGTGAGCTTGCATCCGGGAGATAGTGGGTTCGAACCCCACTGTCGGCAGCCCTGAACGTGGTTTTCCGTGGTTTCCTTTTTTCACATCAGGCAAATGCTGCGGATGTATCCTAATTATGACCACGGATCCCATCGTCAACATAAGACCTATGTGTGTCGGTGTGACGTAAAGTAAAACTGTAAATATATATTATCAGCTCTGAAGATCCTTTCTGTAATTTTCCATCTTCACACTAAGTAAATCTTGGACTGTACCTTGATTAAGGCCCCAGCAACTACCTTCCCAGTCCTTGTTGTTGCTATTTTGCTTTACGTCGCACCGACACAGATAGGTCTTATGGCGACGATGGGACGGGAAAGGCCTAGGAATGGGAAGGAAGCGGCCGTGGCCTTAGTTAAGGTACAGCCGCAGCATTTGCCTGGTGTGAAAATGGGAAACCATGGAAAAGCATCTTCAGGGCTGCCGACAGTGGGATTCGAACCCACTATCTCCCGGACGCGAGCTCACAGCTGCGCGCTCCTAACCGCACGGCCCACTCGCCCGGTCTTCCCAGGCCTAGCCATTTCCCATTCTTGCGTCGCAAAAATCCTTCTAGGTGTTGGTGCGATGTTAAACCACTAATTTAAACAAAGATAGCCCTGTGAGAATAAGTGGGATTTTTGAAATTAGATTTTTTTTTTGCTAGTTGTTTTACGTCGCACCGACACAGATAGGTCTTACGGCGACGATGGGACAGGAAAGGGCTAGGAGTGGGAAGGAAGCGGCCGTGGCCTTAATTAAGGTACAGCCCCAGCATTTTCCTGGTGTGAAAATGGGAAACCAAGGAAAACCATTTTCAGAGCTGCCGACAGTGGGGTTCGAACCTACTATCTCCCGAATACTGGATACTGGCCGCACTTAAGCGACTGCAGCTATCGAGCGAAATTAGAATTCATATCGGTGTGGCTCGGATTCCAATTAAAACCAGAGATCACGTGACAGAGATCATGATATCGGTAGTCACATCTAACTTCCTTGATGTCCGACCCGTTGGCTGAATTGTCAGCGTACTGGCCTTCTTTTTAGAGGGTCCCGGGTTCGATTCTCGGTCGAGTCGGGGATTTTAACCTTCGTTGGTTAATTCCGATGGCCCGGGGGGCTGGGTGTTTGTGCTGTCCCCAACATCCCTGCAACTCACACACCACACATAACACTATCCTCCATTACAATAGCACGCAGTTACCTACACATGGCAGATGCCGCCCACCCTCATCGGGGGGTCTGCTTTACAAGGGCTGCACACGGCTAGAAATAGCCACACGAAATTATTATTATTACTGCCTTGATAGCTTAGTTTCTTTTGGACTGTGCGCAAATAAAGATAGCACCCTGTTTCATAGAAATATATAGAGCATGCACACTATGTCTTTACCAAGCCTGGAAATCTATGGGACTGCAGTGAAAAAATGTAATGGCCATGACTTTTAGTGCCGGGAATTTCCGAGGACATGTTCGAATACTGGGTTCGATTCCCGGCAGGGTCAGAAATTTTAACAATAATTGGTTAATTCCGCTGGCACGGGGGGCTGGGTGTATGTGTCGCCTTCGTCATCATTTCATCCTCATCACGACGCGCAGGTTGCCTACGGGAGTCAAATAAAAAGACCTGCGTCTGGCGAGCTGAACTTGTCCTCGGACACTCCCAGCACTAAAAGCTATACGCCATTCCATTCTTTTTTCATGTGTTGGTGCGATCTTAAACCACTAAAAGATAAAACATAATGATAAAAATAATATACTCTTTTTACGTGTTACTGTTCTACTAACTACCTTTACGGTTTCCGGATACACGATGGTGCCAGAATTTTGTTCTGCAGGAGTTATTTTTCGTGCCGGTAAAATTGCCAACACGAGACTGGCGTTTCTCACCTTCAGATATCAGTAGACTAAGCCAGGATTGAACCCGCAAACTTGGCTTCAAAAGGCCAACGCTTCAACGGACTAAACAACGAGCTTTGCACATGAAATATATATACGATTTCCTCAAGTGCATTAACCATGGAAAAGAACAGATGAGGATGAATTTGACAGGTTTTATGACACAATGAGTGATGAAGTAGTCAGGGTCAGGAACAATGATATCAGATTGCTGAAGGGTGTTTTTAACGCAAGAGTTGGAAATAGAACTGAAGGGTATAAAACAATGGTACGGGCAAAATCTCTCTAGAAATGTAGGCCTTAGTAGAAACCTGCTGTTGTAATTACGACAGGCTTAATTGCAGTTTAGAACTGTAGCGTAACTATTCTTATTAGACAGTATCTTGCTTGCCTATTCTGTTTAATAATAATAATAATAATAATAATAATAATAATAATAATAATAATAATAATAATAATAATAATAATAGTAATAATAATAATGTCCTCCTCCGTGGTGTAGTGGTTAGTGTGATTAGCTGGCACCCCCTGAGGCCCAGGTTCGATTCCCGGCTCTGCCACAAAATTTGAAAATTGGTGCGAGGGCTGGAACGGGGTTCATTCAGCCTCGGGAGGACAACTGAGTAGAAGGGGGTTTGATTCCTATTCGATTGCCATCCTCGAAGTGGTTTTCCGTTGTTTCCCACTTCTCCTCCTGGCAGATGATACCTTCCCTCTAAATTGTGCATCCCTTCCAATCTTCCCATCCCCCTGTTCAGCATGGCAGTGGGCGAGGTACTGGTCCACCTCACGAATTGTATCCTCAACCGAAAGTCTCACGCTCCAGGACACTGCCCTTGAGGCGGTAGAGGTGGGATCCCTCGCTGAATCCGGGGGAAAAACCAACCATGGAGGGTAAACGGATTAAGAAATAATAATAATAATAATAATAATAATAATAATAATAATAATAATAATAATAATATATCTATACCTATTTAGTGTAGCTATACATTTATATAGTTAACTTCTTATTTCTAGTATTTTATAATTGGGATACGTATAAGTAGAGTTTGTAGTTGTAGTTATTTTAGCAGTTGGTTTATTGCTTGCATTATTGTGAAATCTTTGTGTAGGATACATTATTGTTCGCTTCTATGGTGTAGTGGTTAGTGTGATTAGCTGTCACCCCCGGAGGCTGTGCTACGAAATTTGAAAAGTGGTACGAGGGCTGGAACGGGGTCCACTCAGCCTCGGGAGGTCAACTGAGTAGAGGTGGGTTCGATTCCCACCTCAGCCATCCTGGAAGTGGTATTCCGTGGTTTCACACTTCTCCTCCAGGCAAATGCCGGGATGGTACCTAACTTAAGGCCACGGCTGCTTCCTTCCCTCTTCCTTGTATATCCCTCCCAATAATCCCATCCCCCACCAAGGCCCCTGTTCAGCATAGGTGAAGCCGCCTGGACGGGGCACTGGTCATCCTCCCCAGTTGTATCCCCCGACCCAATGTCTCACGCTCCAGGACACTGCCCTTGCGGCGGTAGAGGTGGGATCCCTCGCTGAGTCCGAGGGAAAAGCCAACCCTGGAGAGTAAGCATATTAAGAAAGAAAGGATACATTATTTCCTTCCTCTGACATATATGCTTACTTCTATTCATAGAATGCGCTATTTTATTTCCGTTGACATTAACATATTATTTCACATTTCTTTGAAGAGATAAAAGAATTGTCGTGGGAGGAATGGGTACGGACTGCGAGTGTGAGTGGGAACTAAGGAAGATTAGAAAAGAGTGAGTTTGAGGGAGATAATTAGACCTGTAACGGAGAACAGGAACGAAGGTAGGTCTCCCTTAATCAATGTACAAGATACGGTAGGTAGGCAAGGGGGAGGGGAAGAAGGGAGAAGTTGTAAAAGACGAATGCTCGAATGGGCTAATTTAGGGCGAAGGAAAAGGAGGGCTAAGGGCTTTCCCAATGAGTGGATCCAGGAGAGTTATCAGTGAGGAATCGGTATGAGTCACTGCAGGTAGATCAGCAGAGGGAACATGGTGATTGATCAGCTTGGTGTGACAGTGGGCAGAGGGGGGTGGGGGCAAGAGGAAAGGAAAAGGTAGGGAAGGGAAATATAGAGTAAAGGATAGGAAAAGACAGGTGGGACAGGGTCAAGGGAGGAGGAAGTATTTTCTGCAGCCGTCAGGAATATAGGGCAGACCAGGAGGGGAGGGGATCAAATGAGGTGTGTAGGGTTGAGGCTCTGGTTATGGGGTATTCCATTGTTGGACATGTGGGGAAAGTGGGTGGAGGAAAAGGAACCAGGGTAGAGTGTTATCTTGGAATTAGATGGCGAGGAAAATAGAAGGGACGGAGGAGGGTAAGGAGAAGGTGGTGATTTTCCACGTTGGTACCAATAATGTAAGGCAAACAGAAATAGTTACTAACACAGTTGGGGATGTATGGGATCTGGTTACTGCAACACGGGAGAAGTTTAAGGAAGCAGAGATTGTTATCGTTAAAGTTAAGGATGGGCAACATGAAATTCTAGGTGTAAGACTTACCTCTAAAGATAATAATAATAATAATAATAATAATAATAATAATAATAATAATAATAATAATAATAATAATAATAATAATAATAATAATAATAACAATATCTTTTATGTTCCACTAACTACTTCTTTGGTGGTTTTCGGAGACGTCGGGGTGCCGGAATTTTGTCCCGCAGGAGTTCTTTTACATGTCAGTAAATCTACCGGCTGGGGGACGGCTCGGGGCACCTTCAAATACTATCGGACTGAGCCAGGATAGAACCTGCCAAGTTGGTGTGTGTAGGAGGTATATTGACTGGAGGGGGATTGGAGATTTAAATGAGAATAAGAAATCGGGAGGTATATTCAGGGAAACTGGGTGGACTAGGGAGCGGTGATGACAGTATAGGAAGCATGGAGTCAAGTAAGGATGGCATAAAGTTGTTAGAGTTAAACTGTAGAAGCATTGTAAAGAAAGGAATAGAATGAAGTAATTTAATATATATT
The DNA here is from genome assembly GCF_040414725.1 of Anabrus simplex. NCBI lineage: Eukaryota > Metazoa > Arthropoda > Insecta > Orthoptera > Tettigoniidae > Anabrus > Anabrus simplex. Next base: position 1,033,761,315 of record NC_090266.1, on the reverse strand, counting down.
TATCAGGTTTTGTGACAAGAAGTGAATAATGGCTGAGAAGTGATAACAGTATTATGGATGGGGACATTTTCTCAAGCAACTGGAGTGTTTATCGTAGAAACAGGTTAGGAACGATAGGAGGGGAAGTATTCATACTGGTGAAAGAAGAATTTGTAATCTACGAAGAAGTTAAGGATGAGAAACATGAAATTCTAGGTGTAATACTTATCTCCAAGGACAATAGGCAAGTTGAAGTTTATGGGATGTAACGATCTGGGAAGGCGGGCGCTGACGCTGATGAGGAATTATTTGATAAGATAATCAGCTATATGGGGAACGACACAGAAAGGAATGTTATTGTAGCGGGTGATCTGAACGCATCAAATGTTAACTGGGAAGGGAATGCGAACGACATAAAGCACGACAACAAATGGTGAATAAGTTAATATGAGAAGGACAGCTGAATCAGAAAATGACAGAACCAACCATATGGGAAAACACCCTAGATGTGGTGCTGATAAAACCAGATGATCTCTATAGGCTCCGTGCGTATAGCAATGTGCTGCTGCGGGTGGAAATTACGAGAGCTACTTAGGGGCACCAACAGCAGCTGACCATAAGAAGCTAGAATTTGTCTGATGTTTACATACATATATTCAATCATTTTACATTGGCCCTCTATCGCTGAATCCCTTTCTATGTTTGTGTCTGAAGCCATTATTGGAATCTAAGACCACATTACCTATGTGTTGACCCGGTCTTATTTGTGATTTAGATAGCCGCCATGTTTGATCACATTGGTGTGAATAGTTGAACCTTGTGTCCCTGTACATTCTCTATCCCAAGTTTTATTTTTGTGTTTGACACAGTATATGACACCTATGTATGTTTTTTCATCTAATTTCTTATATACCCCCCGCCCTTTACAATTAATATATCATCCTTCATAGTTTTGGCTTTACTCGATAAAACGACTAGTGACCGCGTATAACAGGAAAGTGGTACCCAGTCAGTAAATTAAGAAGGAGAATAAATAGAAGAAGAAGAATCATTTTACAATGCCGTCTTCAGATGATTATTATTTAATGTCATTACGTTCGGGCAGAACTATATGCAGGTTGTTGGCTGCATTAATAGATACTGTGATAAAAAGGTTTTCTTCACGACCTCATGAAATGCATTTGAACCATAGCAGTAAATCGCAAGAAGTAATTCGGGATATATACATTTTAACTAATACAAAATAACTCTTTTACAGCATGTATTTTTATCGTTTTACAAATAGGTTAACAGTTAGAAACAAATTATTACAGCAATGTTATATTTGCTGCTGTAGGCCATCTTTCTTAGAGCACACACATCATAATAGATACACATTGTATTGTATTGCCATAGTCTTAATTATAGCCAGTAGAATAATAATAATAATAATAATAATAATAATAATAATAATAATAATAATAATAATAATAATAATAATAATAATAATAATATACCGTACTGTACTACAGACCAAAGTGTAAAATGTTATAGTATTCCGTTAACAACCTCATGAAATGGATTTGGAAAGGCATTAGATAAATATAATTACACAAATAGGCCTCCATTACTCAATATCAGTAGCTCACAGAAATACCGTATTTTACATCCGTAAATTTATGTCCTCGTCGAGGTGGTACATTTATTTTCAAGTACATTCCTAATGGAAATGAGATGCATGCACCGTTTTAACCACATACCAAACCTCGTACCAATCTTAAGTTTCTGGCAGTGCCAGGATTCAAGCCCGAGCCCCCGAGGAAGGCAGCTAGTAGCGCCAACCGTTATATTACAGAGGTGAACTTGATCGTGTTATAAATACAGACACACAATATAAATGATCACTTATTGGCAACTTTAAGTGATTCTGAACTTTTCTTCTCATGCATAATTTTTGATAGTGTACATGCGGTTTCAATATCAGGAATATCAATAGGTCCAGCACCAAGCCTGAGCCTTTTTTTTATCAGAAAAAGTTCCTGTACTCTCTTCCCCCTGTTGTAGTTATCTTTCCCTATGGTTGAGATGCGAGGTCGAGACCATTCACACGGTCGATCAGTACGCGAGGTAATATGTTCTGAGCAAAATGCACAAACAACAGCTGACATATGCTTACATTTCATGGAAACAATTATTCGCCTTCGTGAAATAATAACGATTGTTAACAAGGCCTGCTTTAGAAAACATGGTTATGTTTAAAATTAATCGCCTCCCTGGCAGCATTAACCTACTGTATTATGATATCGTATTAGAAATAGACCAAATATATTTTTCTTAAGACAGCATTGTTGAATGTATATACACTGACTGACAGAGCAAATGCAACACCAAGAAGGAGTGGTCAGAACTTTATGCCAATTGCAGGGTAGACTGACGTCACTGAGGTATGCTCATGATGTGAAATGCGCCGCTGTGCTGCGCACGTAGCGAACGATAAATGGGACACGGCGTTGGCGAATGGCCCACTTCGTAGCGTGATTTCTCAGCCGACAGTCATTGTAGAACGTGTTGTCGTGTGCCACAGGACACGTGTATAGCTAAGAATGCCAGGCCGCCGTCAACGGAGGCATTTCCAGCAGACAGACGACTTTACGAGGGGTATGGTGATCGGGCTGAGAAGGGCAGGTTGGTCGCTTCGTCAAATCGCAGCCGATACCCATAGGGATGTGTCCACGGTGCAGCGCCTGTGGCGAAGATGGTTGGCGCAGGGACATGTGGCACGTGCGAGGGGTCCAGGCGCAGCCCGAGTGACGTCAGCACGCGAGGATCGGCGCATCCGCCGCCAAGCGGTGGCAGCCCCGCACGCCACGTCAACCGCCATTCTTCAGCATGTGCAAGACACCCTGGCTGTTCCAATATCGACCAGAACAATTTCCCGTCGATTGGTTGAAGGAGGCCTGCACTCCCGGCGTCCGCTCAGAACACTACCATTGACTCCACAGCACAGACGTGCACGCCTGGCATGGTGCCGGGCTAGAGCGACTTGGATGAGGGAATGGCGGAACGTCGTGTTCTCCGATGAGTCACGCTTCTGTTCTGTCAGTGATAGTCACCGCAGACGAGTGTGGCGTCGGCGTGGAGAAAGGTCAAATCCGGCAGTAACTGTGGAGCGCCCTACCGCTAGACAACGCGGCATCATGGTTTGGGGCGCTATTGCGTATGATTCCACGTCACCTCTAGTGCGTATTCAAGGCACGTTAAATGCCCACCGCTACGTGCAGCATGTGCTGCGGCCGGTGGCACTCCCGTACCTTCAGGGGCTGCCCAATGCTCTGTTTCAGCAGGATAATGCCCCCCCACACACTGCTCGCATCTCCCAACAGGCTCTACGAGGTGTACATATGCTTCCGTGGCCAGCGTACTCTCCGGATCTCTCACCAATCGAACACATGTGGGATCTCATTGGACGCCGTTTGCAAACTCTGCCCCAGCCTCGTACGGACGACCAACTGTGGCAAATGGTTGACAGAGAATGGAGAACCATCCCTCAGGACACCATCCGCACTCTTATTGACTCTGTACCTCGACGTGTTTCTTCGTGCATCGCCGCTCGCGGTGGTCCTACATCCTACTGAGTCGATGCCGTGCGCATTGTGTAACCTGCATATCGGTTTGAAATAAACATCAATTATTCGTCCGTGCCGTCTCTGTTTTTTCCCCAACTTTCATCCCTTTCGAACCACTCCTCCTTGGTGTTGCATTGTCACTGTCAGTCAGTGTATTTTGTATTTGGCGCGCGTTTTTATGTAAGGAGGTTGCGAGAAGGCAAATGGGATGGAAATTTCCACTCAATGAGTGAGTGAGATAGCCCGAGTGTGAGTGAGAGCGATAGAAAGTAACTGAATCGTAGATGGGCCACGTGACTTTGTGTGTAGGGGCGTGACTGCCATGAACCAACATCCTTAGCAAAGGTTTCCAGGCTTGCCAGCCTAGTTTTTAACGAAAAAATTAAATTAGCACCTAGATCTACATTTTAATTAGCGAAACAAGTGCCGCACTATGCATCTACATAATTTAGAAGAAAAATTGTCTGGATAACATGTGCTATGTATTCCCAGTTTATGATACAGGGACAATTTATTATCTATTCAGCGGACTGCCGCTCTCCCGGTCACTTGCGGTGCGAGCTGTCTACCGCCGTAATGCGGCAAGCACTCGCCCGGCACTCAGTCATAGAGTGATTTCGCACAAGATTTCCTGTACTTTATGAAGGTTTTGTGTATATATACACGCTAGTAATGAAAATTGCATTGGAACAACTCACTGTGCAGTAAAGACGTGAACACTTGACGTCTAGCCACTCTTCTCCCCTTATGTCAGCACCCATCACCTCTACCTCCCCCACCGTCACTCTGTCCCAACAACCCCCCACCAACCATATAGAGGTCAGCACCGCTGCACAGCCTGCCTCTCACGGGACAACCGCCGCTGCAATACCAGCTCCTCAATTACCATCTCCGAGCTGTGTTCTTCGAGGTATCGACCCTACCATCACGGAGCAGGACGTATTGGCGGAACTCCACATGACAGGCGTCCCGGCCTTTCGCGCGTTCCGGATATATAACAACACCGGACCAACGTTCATGATCCGCCTCCAGCTCCTGTCAGATGAAGACGTTCACCAACTGGTCACCTCTGGCGTTCGCTTCCGTCGTCGACCCTCTTCTCATCCCAGTCGGCCCAAGAATAACCAAATAGGCAGACGCCTAGTTGGCTGTCGCCTCCCCTCAATCATGACCAGCTGCCTCATCACCGACGTGGACACCAAGCTCGGGGACCATTACCTCCTCACAGAACTTCGCAAGTCCGGCTCTTCTGTTTCAGACGTTGTCCGGCTCCGGGACGGCTCCACCTCACGGCCTGCAACACAGGTCCTCGTCTACTTCCGAGACCCCGCTGAACAGGCAGTCCTCGAATCCTGCGGCGCGACCATCAACGGCCAGCACTATGAAGTGATCCCAACTCCGGAGTACATCTTAGACCAACTGTCCTCTCATCCTTCCATTATTCCCTCTGTTAACCCTCCTCAATCTTGTACATTCCAGCAGCTCCCATCGCCCTCCATCTCTATGTCTACATCCACCACTCTTACCACTGCTACCTTCACAACTTCGACCCTCACTCCCTTCTACTATTCCCCAAATTACCACGTCTAGCCACTCTTACGCTGATAAATCTCTCAGCAGACTGCAAAGAAGGGCAACTTGTGGTGCCGAGAATGTTTTCCCTTATAAACAATGTAAACTATAGAGTTAATCACGGTGCCATTCGCATATTGAGTGGATGAGAGTGATATGTGTATGAAATGTACGTTTGAAACGCGAATAAAGACACACGCAGGCGGGACTAAATATACTCTGAGCCGCGAGTGCCCGAGAATCGGTAGTTAACGACCCCAGTCGTAAAAGCGACCAATGTGCAGGTCCATAGTGTTTTTGAGACGCTAACCGTTTTATCTGTGACTGTACAACATTACCAAAGACTACTTCAGGAAGAAGATGGAAGCAGCATTAGCCGGAAGTCATCCGTTCGTGGAACTCAGGACTACGGAGTTGACCTGCTAAGACCATAATAATGGACTTCCAATGATCCGATCCTCCATGATCAGATAAGACTCCCCTAGGTAATATATATTCCATGCATGGACACTTAATCTATTATAAGCTGACTCACTTCCTTTAATTCCTAGGTGGAACATAGGGCCTCGACGACATTCCTCCAGCTTATTCTATCCGCCGTCAATGGGTTCAGCTCCAGAAATCTCCCTGTCTGTGGTTCTCTTCCAGCTAATCTCCTGTCTGCCTTGCCTGTGACTACCTTGTGGATTCCAGCTCACTGCCTGCCTTGTGATACTTTCTTGTGGTCTTCTCTGGGTGTGCCCAATCCATCTCCATTTCCTTCTCATTATCTGTTGCTGTATGGGACTTCCACATGTGGCCTCCCAAAGGTATTTGTTTGAGATGCTCTTTGGTCATCATATTTTCATAATGTACCTCATACAACGATTTATAAAAGTATGTAACCTTGTTGTAATGTCTTTGGTCACTTTCCAGGTCTCACTTCCATAGAGTAACACAGATTTATCATTTGAGTTGAATATCCTGAGATTCGATTTTATACGAATGTGAGGGGATCTCCATTTTGGCCGTAACATTGCAAACGTTACTTTGGCTTTATTTATACGACTCACCACATCTCTATAGGCACCTCCATCCTGACTTACCATGCTTCCCAAGTAGCAAAATTCTTATATCATATCCATTCCATTTAGAGTCAAGATAGAATTGTTACGAGGGTTTATGCGCATTTCCTTAGTCTTTTTGTTATTTATCTTTAAGCCTACTTCTTTAGCTTCTATTTTTAAGTCATTCAGTTTGATTTCTATGTCCCGAAAACATTCGGCAAGAGGACAGATCTCATCCGCACAATCCAGTTCTTCCAATCGGTTATTGAAAACCCATTGAATGCCACGCTTTCTATTCGTTGCCTCTCACAATATACAATCCAGTGTCATGATAAACAAGATTGGAGACAGTAGTCATCCTTGTCTTACTCCAGATTGTACAGCAAAAGGTTCAGACAGCTTCCCTTTATGTTCTACTTGACAGGTATTGTACCGGTTACTTGCGGTACATGCCGTATTTTTTGACGATCAGTTATATTATTTCATCTTCACGCAAGACATTCACTGCGAACTTGGTTTGTTTACGCTCGGCGTGGCGAGCCGACTTGAGCCAGCGACAGCTGTGTGAGTGACGTAGCTGCAGGAACACGATAGGCCACCCACCTAACGCGTCACGTGTAGCCTGCCTGGCCTGGTGTGTTCCAGAAAGAACGTCACCCCTTCGCGAATATTCGATGTGAAAATTTTCAAAACTTCTATTATAATAATCGCAGCAACTCGAGAGATACGTCATTTTGAAGAGGATCACATAAACGTCTCCAATTGTGAATCTCAAGCAAATCCGTCGAGGGATTCTCGAGATAATCAACTTCAAATATATCTTATGACGTAGGAGCCCAAATCAGTCAGTCACAGCTGGGAGTCCAGTCTGACTCTCCACGCTGCATCATTACTGTTCGTCGAAGTGCTGACCAAGTCTATCTTCAAATTATTCAAAGTCTTCGTAGTGGACTTAAACTGTGACAGTCGAGTTGAACTTAGAATTTGTGCGCGTGTTGAAGTTCAGATTATACAAAGTCTTTATAGTGGACTTGGATTATATCAATCGAGTTGTTCGCGTGTTGGAACTCTAATTGTGACAAGTCTTATAGTGGACTTAGGTGCTAACAGTCGAGTTGAACATATAATCTGTTCGCATGTAGAAACTTCTCGATGTAACCTACTTTTATGATTGTGGAACTTAGTTTATTACCACGTTGCCATTATGAAACTTAGTCTCTGAACAAGTATTATTAATTTCAGTGTGACACTACTGCGATATATTATTAACTGTGATATTCTTTTAAAATCTCAGTCAGCATCATTTCATTATTAAATAAGAGTGTTCATGAAAGTGTTCAAATTTTCCCAGTGATATAAATGCAAGTGTTGCGTCTGGACAAGCAATGTTATTGTGAATCAAGAAGGCGGTGAACTTGTAAGTTAAGTTTTAAAAACAAAGAAGAATGATCCTTTTGTTGTGCTATGTGATTGCTGTGAAATTGGCTGAATCTCTAAATATACGGTTTGAGAATTTAGGGAAGGAGTGAAACGGGTAGTTTCATTGCTGTTCCAACATAATTTTGATGACCCCGACGTGATATAATAACACAGATACTGGTGAGTCTCAATCTGATTATTATAGGTCTATTATCGTAACGGAAGAAATGGAGGCAGTATTAAAGAAACGTAAAGTGGCGAGAGCATGTTTTACTAAAACTTATGACAGTTTTACACAAGAAATAGATTCTGAGAATCCGAATTAGGAAATAAAGAAATCAAAGTTTTCTACGTTAGATAGGTTATGTGGTGATCTTAATAAACTAGACGATCAAATGGCCACGTTGATGTTAGATGATGGAAAATGCTGACTTTGAAACATAACATAACACTGCAGAAGCATATAGGGAAAAAATGGATCGTGTTAAGGTGAAAATGGAAACTTTTGTTACAGAATGTGCTCAAGTAGGACTAGTCAATGATGCCCAGTCGGTTAGTTCATCCCTAATCTCAAGTAGGAGGAAACTTAAACTTCCTAAAATAGAGCTGAAACAATTTAGTGGAAATATAAAATACTTTTTGGGGTTTTGGAATCAGTTTAAAAGAATTGATGAGGGCAGGGATATGGACGATACAGATAAATTTCAGTATTTGCTTCAGGCTACAGTAGAAGGTTCACGAGCCAGAGAGATTGTAGAGAGTTTCCCCTCATCTGCTGAAAATTATAACAAAGCGAATGAAAGCTTAAAAAATAGATTCGCTACGGAAGAATTGTTGACCGCATATTACGTGAGAGAGCTACTAGGACTCGTGATAAAAAATGTAACAGAGTCCCAAACCAGGCTTCAAATGGCTCATCTCTACGATAATTTCTTTTTTCTTTGCTATTTGCTTTACGTCGCACCGACACAGATATGTCTTACGGCGACGGTGGAATAGGAAAGGCCTAATAATTGAAAGGAAGCGGCCGTGGCGTTAATTAAGGTACAGCCCTGGCATTTGCCTGGTGTGAAAATGGGAAACCACGGAAAACCATCTTCATGGGCTGCCGACAGTGGGGTTCGAACCCACTATCTCCCGATTACTGGATAATGGCCACACTTTAGCGACTGCAGCCATCTAGCTCGGTGTACGATAAGTTAGAAGCACACCTGAGAGCATTGGAATCAATCGGGATGACATCAGATAAGTACGCAGCGATGCTATTTCCACTTGTGGAATCCTCTATTCCAGAAGATCTACTTCGCGTGTGGTTAAGGAACCCTGCAGCAGTCGAACAAGAGAACGAAGAAGGTAGAATTTATGAATACCGATTGAAACGTCTTTTAGCATTCTTGGGGTGTGACGCTGAGGGTGAAGAACCAATAGCACTAGCAAAGCTGGCTTCAAAGTTCGTGGAGATATTAAGCAACAGGAGAACAACGGAGAGCAAGTTGACGACAGTGATGTTATGATTACTGCAGCAGATTTATTTTCTGGTGAGAAGAAGAAGAGTCCTGTTGTGTGTCTGTTCTGTGATAAAACTCATGACAGTAAGGATTGTTTCCATGCCCAAAAATTATCCCCTAGCCACAAGCAACACTTGGTGAGAAAAGTAAAAGGATGTTACGCATGTTTAAAACATGGCCATCGAGCAAAGGACTGCAAGCAGAGAGTAAGTTGCATAATCTGCTCCAAAAGACATTATACAATCATGTGTCCAAATCTAGAAAATGCACAGAAAAATTTATCTGTAGAAGATCAAATTGATGAAGACGACAAAACGTGTTTATCTAGTCAGTGTACCTCAGAGGTATTTCTTTAAGTACTCATGGTAAATCTCGTTGAAAATGGCAGAAAGCGGTAAGTAAGGGTACTAATTGATTCAGGTTCACAACGATCGTATATCCTAAAGAAGATTGCAGAAGAAACGAGGTGTCGACATGTAAATACTGAGATGGTAAAACACGTCCTATTTGGTAGGAGCTCAACCAAGAAAACGAAGCACCGATGTTACAGCATCTGCTTAGAAAGCTTGGAAGGAAACTACGCTAGCAACGCTGAGGTACTAGACCAGTCCATAATATGTGGATCCATATCTGGACTCTTGTCTACGGATTGCTTTAAAGAGCTGAACCAACGTGGAATAAAAATAACTGATGTCGGAAACGGACAGCCAGCAATTGAGATACTGTTAGGAGCGGACGCTGTGGCGAAGCTTTATACTGGATAAGTTGAAGCAATGGAATGTGGGCTCACACCAGTGGAAACTCGACTAGGCTGGGTTGTGATGGGACGAATGGAAAGAGGGCTCGGGCAACCTAACCATGCTGTGATGTTAACTACCATGCTGACACCTCCAATGTACATACAAGATCAAAAGGGTGGGAGTGCCAGATCTCGATTCCATTGATAACATTCATTTATCAAAAAGGCTACAATACCAACAACGCCTGAGAGAAGAATTGAGGAAGAGATTCAGACTGGAGTATCTAGGTGAACTCGTTCACAAGAAAGGAGACATGAAGGGGAGGAGAGAAGAGATAAAGTGTGGTGATGTTGTGCTTATCGGCAATAACAACATGAAGAGAATGGACTGGCCTTTGGCACGAGTAACAGAGGTGTTCCCCGGGAAGGACAATGTAGTACGAGTAGTGAAGGTAAAAACTGCTGCTGGAGAATTCATCCAGCCAATACAACACATCTATCCCTTTGAGATGTGTTTCTCTCCCATAAGCCCAGGTAAAGGCGCAACACTAGACGTTACCACAAAAAATACCAAGGTACCTGTTCCAAGGTCTCCAGATCCTGGTATCTCGGTGCAAGGTGCCAAAGTTACCAGGACAGACAGGAAAGTGAACATCCCATCAGGTTTTCGTGAGTGAAAGAGCTTAAACTGTGTTTGAAATTTTGTTTAATATATCTTATTAATGTGTAAATGCATTTGATTTGACAGTGTAAAATCAAAGGTGGGAGGATGTTGCGTCTGGACAAGCGATGTTATTGTGAATGAAGAAGGCAGTGAACTTGTAAGTTAAGTTTTAAAAACAAAGAAGAATGATCCTTTTGTTTTGCTATGTGATTGCTGTGCAATTGGCTGAATCTCTAAATATACTGTTTGAGAATTTAGGGAAGGGGTGAAACGGGTAGTTTTTTTTTTGCTAGATAGATCTTATGGCGACGATGGGACAGGAAAGAGCTAGGAGTGGGAAGGAAGCGGCCGTGGCCTTAATGAAGGTACAGCCCCAGCATTCGCCTGGTGTGAAAATGGGAAACCATGGAAAACCATCTTCCGGGCTGCCGATAGTGGGGTTCGAACCTACTATGTCCCGAATACTGGATACTTGCCGCACTTAAACGACTGCAGCTATCGAGCTCGGTACGGGTAGTTCCATTGCTGTTCCAACAGCAAGTGACTACCTATTTTAAAAGGTATACTCGTGTGCTTCGACACAAGTGGTTCATTCTGAACGATAATCAATTCAAACTGTGTTAATGTACAACGGTACTTGCTAACTTTATTATTTTCAATTTATGAATTGAAGTGAATGCTATTCGATTCAAACTGAACTACATTCTGAACTGTTCATTATTTCTTCTTCGAAGTGTTTGATTATTAGTGCGTTGCTGACAGCAGTGTCTTGTGATAAACTCTTGAGCAGTCGCATATTTTATTTTATGTCAAATGCGCCCATCTTTCCGTGGAAAGTAACCACGAACTGTGTTTAATCATTTCCAACCTTATTTCTTCATCAAAGTGTTTAATTATTTGTGCGTTACTGACAGCAGTGCCTTTGATAAATTTTTGAGCAGTCATACATTTATTTAAATGTCAAGTGCGACCTTATTTAGTGGAAAGCCACCACGAACTGTGCCTAGTGCGTGAACAGTTTTCAGTTTCATTATTTCTATTCATGAACTGTGCTTTATTTCTTTCCAAACTCGATGCTATCCGCATCTTCATCTTTAATGAACTTATAAATTCTGTCTACAAGGGATTAGCAGAGTTCAACTGCATATCACGACAATATTACATTAAACAGTGCTGTTAAACAAATGTGTCGGGGAACTGTGCAGTTGTGGACACTCGTGTGAGTTATGTGACGAGTGATTACCCCGCAACATCTTCGGAGAACGTCGGAGACCGTCCAGAACTTCAAAGGTTCGAGTTTGATCCCATCTCAAGCCGACCTGGGTGTTCCAGCCTCATCTCATCGTAACGCGAGCAGCCTGCAGAACGAGTTCCAGTCCAGTTCAGCATGGTGACCTGGAAGCACGGGTCATCTGATATGAGATGTTGAAGACAGCAAATATCTACAGTAAGGTGATGTGCACGTCAACATGCATTTTTCTGAATAAAATTTTATTCTTCAGTACATTTTCAAGTCTTCTTGTAGATAGGACCCTTCCTCCTGTACCAAGCCCTAGCTATAAATTACCTGAAATTGCCCTGAGAAATACTTCATGACAACTTAAAAACAATTGATAAAGTCGGGCTATATTTACTGGTTCAGTATATTCATCATACATTGGCTGTGACCGTCTTCCTTTTGTGGGTTTCCGAACTTTTTCATAGCTCTACACATTTTCCTCCGGTTGACAGAATCAAAGGTTTTTTCAGAATCAATGAAAAGTATATACAAAGATGTCTGATACTCAGCAAATTGTTCATTAGTCTTAGTGTGTTAATCTGATCCACAGTAGACCAACCTTCTCTGAAACCTGCTTGTTCTTGACGGAGTCTCCTATCAACGGTACTGCTTATTCTGTTCAGTATGACTCTTGATATCACTTTTCCTCGATAGGATAGCAACTTTATTCCCCTCCAGTTTTTTATAATCTGAGAGGTCACCCTTCTTCGGTATCTTGATGAGAACACTCTTCTTCCATTCCTCAGGAAGGTGTTCTCCGTTCCATACCGGTGTTAGTGTTAGAAGTGGCTCCATGATTTCTGCTGTTAAATCTGGATCTACCTTTAGGACTTCTGGGATAATGTTATCTACACCAGGTAATTTGCCACTCTTCATTTAATTCACTGCTTGTGCAATCTCTTTTCGTCTTGGTGGTTCTACAGAGATATGGGGATCCGTAGAAATGGTTTCAACTTCTTCAGTGCTTGTTTCCTCACCGAGATTATTGAGTACTTCCATGAAGTGCTGTCTCCATCTTTCAATTATTGTGTCTCAGATGTCAAGGCTACTCCGTTTTCATCTCTGACTGGCTTCTCCCCTGAAACGTTCCTCCTAGAAAGCTTTCTCATAATGGGATGTAGTTCTTTACTGTTGCCGACTCTTGCTGCTTCTTCTGCTTGTGTTGACAGCTGGCAACTGGCAATAGGATAAGCTGGGCGCAGCTTCAATGTTAGTTCGCTGGCTAATTTATTAGAAAATAATCATGTACATATTTAAATGCTTGAGTAAAATGTATTTGGGGTTTCATTATATTTGCATTTTTATGTAAGATATAAGGTAATTCAAATAGGCTTGCTTCTGTAGTTTATCGAGTGTCGCGTCTGGGAACCAGATTAACGAGGTATAAGTCAGCCATCACCTGAAGGTTTAATATTGGGGGCGGTATTTCTGAAGGTTTTTCATGGATAAAGTAGTAGAATCTTCTATCCCTTACCTACGTGTCCAGGACTAATGTTTGGATAGGCTGATGAAGACGGCGCCCCTTATCTATTAAGGTATTTTCCTTTATACATGACTTAAATTTAAGGTAATTATTATTTTATTCGCTTGTGTAAAGCCATGTCCAGCAGGCAATAGTTATATATTCTGTATAAGAGCAGGTAGATTATTCACATGACTAGAAATCCTGAAGTCTTTTGCTTTTTAAATTATGGAGAAGTATAGGGTTGCTAGGTTGTGTGTGTTTTTAGAATAAGAATAAACAACTGCGGAATCACGAGGGCATATGAAACAGAATATATGGAATAAGACTGCCACGTGTACTGAGAATTGAGAGCATAATGAGCGGATTGTTGAAAGTGTAAGAATCCAGGTTATTGGCAGGGTCTGTCCGAGAAAAGGGGCTGGAATATTTATGCCAGCTGGTGAAGGATATATGACCTGGGCTGAAAGAAAATAGACAGGCTGGGCGAAAGGAAGTGTTCGTTTATACGTATAAAAAACACGCATTTATATTTGCTACTAGGCCAAGAAATAGAAGTCATTTGCATATATTCTGGATTCGATTCAAGTCAGCCAGCAGAGGTAGACGCGGAGAAGCGAGCCATCTATGAACCAACCATCCGCTACTTCAAAGAATCATACAATATCTCATGTATAAGGGTTGTAGAAATTTTCATCGGAGCAAGAGGAACCATATCAAAATTCTTAGTTGTGTTTTTCAAAAGTGTGGGCATTCCCAAGAATCTGTGCTGTGATTTAGCCGTCTTGGCCATTAAAGTCTCCGCCCAAATTGTTAGAAATCACCTCTGTAGTATTGCATACGAGGAGGATTAACTCCAGAAAACTCTTCATGGTTACACATACATTCAATATTCAAGTGTTATGGTATACATTGTCAGATTCAGGAAGGCTATCATTGTAGGAAGTGCAAATAAATTTTAAAAAAGAAATGTCCAGGGGGAATTAAATGGAAGCATATGCCGGTAATACCATATCAAATTATAAAGATAATGTTTTAATTTCAGATAATTTTCAGCTGCCCCAAACCTGAGTGACCAGGAGGTCATATGTTTGAATCCCGCCCTATGGGAAGGGGTCGACTACGCATCCATTCTTCATGCAGATGTGTGAGTGTTGTATAGTGTCGACTGAATTTCATACATTTGTTGGAATTGTATTGCTGTTTTGTATTGATTTCTTGTGTTTCTTTCGAGTACTGCGGTCGACTCCCTCGGCACAGCGATGTCGATACTTGTTCTATTTCATGTTGAGGTCTTTCTAACCACTTCGGGCGTATATTACTTCCCATCGCCTCTATTCCCAGTATCAACGGGATTTTCTCATGTAAAAGTGCCTGCAGAGAATACCATATACCGGTAGTTAATATCGCCTTTGCGATCGTTTATGGGAGTACCTTAAACTCAAATGAAACAACTCACAAATAAGAACTGTGAATGATATGCGATTTTAATTTATTACTCAGGGGTTCAACCCTGGGTCATAATTACAGTATGTAAAATATAATAAGTGTCAATATAATTCCGATACTGCCAATTTAGCATCCAGAAAGGGGTGAAAGAAAGCCCCTTTTACCATATATTGTTGTCCGTTTCTCATTCGTAGTGGCTTGTTGCTCCCTGCACCCTTTCCTTCATGTTAATTAATTTTATATTGCCCTGTAGAACCGTACACCCCTGATGAAACGCCGGAGCACCAAAAAGGGGAGGCTATAGGGGACTGTATGTAGGCCTATCTTTAAAAGTGGTAAGGAAGAGTAAGAACCCATTATTGTAACAGGTAAATAAGGAGATGAAGAAGGAGGTGCAGATTAGAAGGAAATAGAGTTAGGAATGGTTGCGGGAGTAAGGAAATATTGAAGGAGCTTGCTAGGAAATTGAATTTAGCAAAGTCAGCTAAGGATAACATGATGGCAAAAATAAGTGGCAGCCATACGAATTTTGGGGAGCAATGGAAGGACATGTATAGATAATTTAAGGCAGAAACAGGTTCCAGGAAGGACATTCCAAGGCTCATTAATGAACAAGGGGGGGGGGGGGGGGTATATGCGAGAACGCAGATGTATTCAGTCAGCAGTACGTAAAGGTAGTTGGATATGATGATAATAGATAGATATGGTTCATTTTAACAGTCAAAGTTAGGGACACGTATCCCTGTCTTACACATAACCAGCGAATTCATAAAGAACATAAGATAAAAGTATTAAAATGTAAAACAAAATAAAAAGACATTGAAACAAATTACTATACTACTATGTTATCTTACTGTACATAAAACATCTATTACATTACACTATATACATGAACATTTTGCTTACTAAGTACAATAATACCATACCTACGAAGAAATATTAGAATACAATGAATTACAATTATAATGTAGATAAACTACTATTATTTACAATTTAATGTCCAATTCAGAAATTTCTCGCACTTTCATAGAGTTATGGAATCAGAGTTGAATTAAGCAAAGTGCCTCCTGACTAGACGAAAGCAGTAATTACGCGAATCTACAAGCAAGGAGATAGAAAGGATTGCTACAATTATCGAGGCATCTCTGTTATCAGTACTGCAAACAAAATGTTTAAAGACACATTTTTCTTTTTTTTACCGACACAGATAGGTCCTACGGTGACAATGGGTTAGAAAGGGTCTAGGAGTGAGAAGAAAGCGTCCGTGGTCATAATTAAGGTACAGCCCCAGCATTTTCCTGGAGTGTAAATGGGAAACCACGGAAAACCATCTTCAGAGTTGCCGACAGTGGGGCTCGAACCCACTATATCCCTGGTGCAAGCCAACAGATGCGCGCCCCTAACCGCACGGCCGACTCGCCCGGTAAAAGGCACATCAGAAAAGTGGATATAATAATGTATATAGTGGGGAGTAGGTTGAATGAAAACCAGTACATTTTCACATCACAAAATGGATGTCAGGACCAAATTTTAAGTATGCGCCTAGTAGGTGAAAAAGTTATGAGACAGGGCCAGATTTCAGGTATGCGCCAAGAAAATGAACAGTGCTATGAGATACTTGGAGAGTTATGCTTATATTTTGAAAATCTACAGAGTGTCAAGGGAAAATGTATTAGGCATGCTGACATTATGAAATCATGTGGAGAGAATGTTATCAGACTGCAATGGGAATCGACAATAAAATGAGATTTTGGTTCAAAGTAGTTAACCTTAAACCTTATTGTTCATAGTTTCATCGTTTACTGAAAGGTGTAAAATGGCAGGGAGGGATTCGATTGGGTGGAAATGTAGAAACCAGTTTCGTCTTAATGGCAGACTGCGATGAAAAGCTAAAATCGAATATCTTGGAGTATGAAAGAAAAGTGCCGATAGTTTGATATGAAAATGAGCATTTCCTGGCTAATATGATAAATGTTTGGGATAAACACAAGATGAGTGAAAGGTATTTTGTGGATATAAAAATGAAACAGGTGGATCATTTAAACATTTTGGACATATATTCTCCCAGGATAGTGGTATGATAAATGAAATTTTATAAAAGAATAACAATGTTTAAGCTACGAATAAGTTAAAGCCGACAAACATGACATTCTAGGTGTAAGGCTCATCTCTAAAGATTATAGGCAACTTGATGTCTTTGGAGTGTACAGACCGGGAAAGGGTAGCGCCGACGCTGATTCAGAATTATTCGACAGGTTAATCAGCTATGTGGGAAACGGTATGGAAAGGAACGTGAATGTAGCGGGTGATCTCAGTTTACCAAATGACAACTGGGAAGGTAATGCGAACGACAGGAAGCATGAACAACAAATGGGAAATAAGTTAATATGGGAAGGACAGCTGATTCAGAAAGTGATTGAATCAAATAGAGGGAAGAATATTCTGGACGTGGTGCTGGTAAAACCAGATGAGCTCTACAGAGAAACCGAAGTAATAGATGGTATTAGTGATTACGAAGCTGTTTTTGTAGTAGTTAAAAATACATGTGATAGAAAGGAAGGTCTTAAAAGTAGGACTATTAGGCAATACCATATGGCTGATAAAACAGGCATGAGGGTTTTTAAATAAAGTAACTATGATCGGTGGAAAACAGTAAATAAGAATGTAAACATATTCTGGGATGGGTTTAAAGCAATTGTTGAGGAATGTGAAAACAGGTTTGTACCTTTAAAAGTGGTGAGGAATGGTAAAGGCCCATTATATTATAACAGAGAAGTAAAGAGACTACGAAGAAGATACAGGTTGGAAAGAAATAGAGTTAGAAATGACTGCGGAAGTAAGGAGAAATTGAAGGAACTTACTAGGAAACTGAATCTAGCAAAGAAGTCAGCTAAGGATAACATGATCGCAAGCATAATTGGCAGTCGTACAAATTTTAGTGAAAAAATGGGTTTGTATAGGTACTTTAAGGCAGAAACATGTTCCAAGAAGGACATTCTAGGAATCGTTAATGAACAAGGGAGTGTGTATGCGAGGATCTTCAAAAGGCGGTATGTAAAGATTGTTGGTTACAAGGATAATGTCCAGACAGAAGAGGTGACAAATACTAAAGAAGTAATAAAAATTTACCTTACTGGGCGAGTTCGCCGTGCGGTTAGGGGCACCCAGCTGTGAGCTTGCATCCGGGAGATAGTGGAATCGAACGCCACTGTCGGCAGCCCTGAAGATGGTTTTCCGTGGTTTCATATTTTCACACCAGGCAAATGCTGGGGCTGTACCATAATGAAGGCCACGGCCGCTTCCTTCCCATTCCTAGGCCTTTCCTATCCCATCGCCTTCAGAAGACCTATCGGTGTCGGTGCGACGTAAAGCAAAATAGCAACAAAAAATTACCTTTGATAACAACGACATTTAGGCTACGATAAGATACAAAATTTGAAAACTAGAAAAGCAGTTGGAATTGATAAGATTTCCGGATAGTACCATATCTGAAGTACTTATTTGATTATTGTGTGCATGTAGGAGCTATACCAAATGAATAATATAATTTCGTGTGGCTATTCCTAGCCGGGTGCAGCCCTTGTAAGGCAGACCCTCCAATGAGAGTGGGTGGCATCTGCCATGTTTAGGTAACTGCGTGCTACTGTGGTGTAGGTTAGTGTTATGTGTGACCGAGCTCGATAGCTGCAGTCGCTAAGTGCGGCCAGTATCCAGTAATCGGGAGATAGTGGGTTCGAGCCCCACTGTCGGCAGCCCTGAAGATGGTTTTCCGTGGTTTTCCATTTTCACACCAGGCAAATGCCGGGGCTGAACCTTAATTAAGGCCACGGCCGCTTCCTTCCACTTCCTAGACCTTTCCTATCCAATCGTCGCCATAAGACATATCTGTGTCGGTGCGACGTTAAGCAAAATAGCAAAAAAAAAAAGTGTTATGTGTGGTGTGTGAGTTGTAGGAATTTTGGGACAGCACAAACACCCAGTCCCCGAACCAAGGGAATTAACGTTAAAATCTCCGATCCGGCCGGACCCTCTGATCCGAAGAGCACTGCGCTGACTAGTCAGCCAAGGGCTCGGACATCAAATTAATGGAGAGTTGCTATAGTTGCCCCTGTGTATAAAGGAAGAGGTGATAGACATAAAGCTGAAAATTACAGGCTAGTCAGTTTGACATGCATTACATGTAAGCTTTGGAGAAAGCATTCTTTTTGATTATATTAGACATGTTTGCGAAATTAATAACTGATTCGATAAAAGGCAGTTCGTGTTTAGGAAAGGTTATTCCACTGAAGCTCAACTTGTAGAATTCCAGCAAGATATAGCAGATTACTTGGATTCAGGAGGTCAAATGGACTGTATCGCGATTGACCTAACTAAGGCATTTGATATGGCAGATCGTGGGAGACTAGTGGCAAAATTGGGTGGAATTGGACTAGACAAAAGAGTGACTGAATGGATGGCTATATTTCTAGAAAATAGAACTCAGAGAAGTAGAGTAGGCGAACTTTTATCTGGCCCTGTAATAATTAAGAGGGGAATTCCTCAAGGCAGTCTTATTGGACCTTTATGTTTTCTTATATATATATAAAATGATATGAGTAAAGAAGTGGAATCAGAGATTAGGCTTTGTGCGGATGATGTTATTCTGTGTAGAGTAATAAATAAGTTACAGTGTTGTGAGAAACTGCAAAATTACCTCAACAGTGTGGTGAGATGGACATTAGGCAATGGTATGATGATAAACGGGGTTAAAAGTCAGGTTGTGAGTTTCACAAATAGGAAAAGTCCTCTCAGTTTTAATTACTGCGTTGATGGGGTGAAAGTTTCTTCTGGGGATCATTGTAAGTATCTGGGTGTTAATATAAGAAAAGATCTTCATTGGGGTAATCATTAAATGAGATTGTGAATAAGGGGTAAAGATATTTGCACATGGTTATGAGGGTGTTTAGTGGTTGTAGTAAGGATGTAAAGGAGAGCGCATTTAATTCTCTGGTAAGACCCAAACTAGAGTATGGTTCCAGTGTATGGGACACTCACCAGGATCCCTTGATTCAAGAACTGGAAAAAATCCAAAGAAAAGCAGCTCGATTTGTTCTGGGTGATTTCCTACAAAAGAGTAGCTTCACAAAAATGTTGCAAAGTTTGGGCTGGGAAGACTTGGGAGAAAGCAGACGATCTGCTCGACCGAGTGGTACGTTCCGAGCTGTCAGCGGAGAGATATCATTGAATTACATTAGTAGACGAATAAGTTTGAGTGGTGTCTTTAAAAGTAGGAAAGATCACAATATGAAGATAAGATTGGAATTCAATAGGAGAAATAGGGGAAAATATTCATTTGTAAGAAGGGGAGTTAGGGATTGGTATAACTTACCAAGGGAGATATTCAATACATTTCTAATTTCTTTGCAATCATTTAAGAAAAGGCTAGGAAAGCAACAGACAGGGAATCTGCCACCTGGGCGACTGCCCTAAATGCAGATCAGTAGTGATTGACTGTGTGTGTGCTAATTCAGTGAGTGGACAGTTGCGATCAACTGTCTTCTGTACGAAGATAAAGTTTGCAGACGAAATTATCCTAACTTTATTTTACTTGTTGACCATCTTTGCTGTAAGGGAGTGAAACGTAGTTGGATGAAGGATGTTTTATTTATAATTTTGAGTTAACTGATATAAAAGTAGCAAGAATTATTGCTGGCACAAAATGTTAGCATTAATGGTAGAAGGGCACTCGCAATGAAGATATAAATGCTAAGTTAGGAACGAACTCGATTGGTGAAGCTGAGCGTATGGACCTGTTTCCGTGGTGAGATCGTATGAGGCGAATAGGAGGATGATAGATTACCTAGGAGAATATAGATTCGGTCACTGGGATGCTTAAACTTAATTTAAAATCATTACAAGGTAAGAGAAGTAGAGCTAGGGTAGGCTGGTTGGAAATAGAAGGTTGTGGAGGCACTTCATTTATCAGACAAAACACTGGACGGTATAAGAGTCTAGAACAGGGATGTCAAACGTTCGGCTCGCGGTAGTATTCCACATGGTCCACAGCAAAATACGAAGCTTCTTTTAAGTTTGGCTCTAATTAGTTTAGGTTTTTTCTTAATAGGTTGTAGGAACCTAATATAAATAAATAAATAAATAAATAATACACAAAATACAACTTCTTTGGCAGATATTGGTTATTAAACAGCAAATACTGAATAAGGTTAAAATATTTTAATGAACTCAACTATGTCATCTTCCATTCCACCGTTAGAGGTGGTATGTCTATTCCTAGAAAAACTAGGCTCTGCAGCTGGCAGCATGTAGGCCTACAGTACCGGTAGTTCTAAGATAATTTTAATGTTCGGTAGCACATTTATTTGCGAACAATGTTTCTCTCTCTTAAAGCCGAATAAATAAATACAAATAACTAGTCAGCTTATAGACAGACATTTTAAAAGTACACAATTATGCGAGTTGTATTAAGCCAAAACATTTTACCAGATTTGGAACTTCTAGCACAAGATAATTCTTTTACCCTATTTGCCATTTTTGTAATCTTTTTACATTGTGAGGTCACAGAGTATATCCGTTCTTGTATTTTGTTCATTTTTTCTTTTGTACCACATTCAGGTTTATAAGAATCTAATAGAGTAGAATTTATATTATTTCAATTTCAATACAATGCACAAGCCTATAATCCCACAACGACGTTTTCTTGTCTCGAATGGTGGCCCTCTATGCTTCCCTTGATTATGTTATATGGCCTGCACACCAGTTACATTTTAACTTCCATGGTCAATAGCGAAATTGAATGTATGTTTCTATTTTGCTAGTTGTGTAACGTCACCCCAACACACAGACATTTTCGGCTACGCTTCGTTAGGGAGAAGTTAAGACTTGGAAGGAGGTGGCTGTGACCTTAGTGAAGACATTTGCCTCGTATGGAAATGGAAAACCAAAAAGAAAAAAGAAAAACTATCTTCAGGGTCAGGGTTCGTACCCATCGTATGTATGTATGTATGTATTGTACCGGTTACGACCTGTGCATGCCGTATTTTTTAACTATTAATTGTACTTCATCATCGCGCAAGATGTTCAGAGCGAACTTGGTTGTTTACGTTCGGAGGAGCGAGCAGGCGAGCCAGCGACAGCTGTGTGTGTGTGACGTAGATGCAGGGACAGGATAGACTACCTGCCTGACGCCACGTGTAGCCTGCATGGTCTGGTATGTTCTGTGTATGAACGTCACGCCTTCGCGAACATTCGATTGGAAATTGTTTTAAACTTCTGTGATAATAATCGCAGCGACTTGGGTGATACGCCATTTTGAAGAAGATAACATAAATGTCTCAAATTGTGAATCTCAAGAAAATCCGTCGAGGGATTCACGAGATAATCAGCCTCAAAGAGATAACATTATCTGATGACGTAGGAGCCCCAAACTGAATATAAGCTGAGCACACTTGACCCTGATCACACAGTCATAGCTGAGTGTCCAGCCTGACTCTCCACGCTGCAGTGTTCATCGAAGTGCTGACAGAGTCTAACTTCGAATGATTCAAAGTCTTCGCGTGGGACTTAAACTTTGACATGCGTGTTGAAATCATAAATTGTGCGCGTGTGAACTCTAATGTATAACAAAGTCTTTATAATGAACATTGAGTCAGTTAAGTTGAACTTGTAATTTTTGCGTGTGATGGAGATAAAATTATTCAAAGTCTTTATATAGTAGACTCGGATTATATCCGTCAAGTTGAACTTGCACATTTTGCGTGTGTTGAGACTCCGACTATGATAAGTCATGTATTGGACTTCGGTGACAACAGTCAAGTCGAACTTATATTCTGTGCGCGTGTAGAAACTTGTCTATATAACTTACTTCCGTGTTTGTAGAACTGAGTTTATTACCACGTTACCTGTGTGAAACTTAGTCTCTGAATCAATATTAATTTCAATGTGACACTACTGCGATATACTAGGGACTGTGATATTTCTTTTAAGTCTCAGTCAGCAGGACTTAATCTCTGAACAAACATATCATTAATTTCAGTGTGACACTACTACGTTATACTATTAACTGTGACATACATACATTTACATACATTATCATTATAGACTGTTATGCCTTTCAGTGTTCAGTCTGCAAGCCTCTGAGAATTTACTAAACGTCGCCACAATCCTCGATTTGCAACTAGTGTTGTGGCCTCATTTAGTTCTATACCTCTTATCTTTAAATCGTTAGAAACCGAGTCTAACCATCGTCGTCCTGGTTTCCCTCTACTTCTCTTACCCTCCATAACAGAGTCCATTATTCTCCTAGGTAACCTATCCTCCTCCATTCGCCTCACATGGCCCCACCACCGAAGCCGGTTTATGCGTACAGCTTCATCCATCGAGTTCATTCCTAAATTAGCCTTTATCTCCTCATTCCGAGTTCCCTCCTGCCATTGTTCCCACCTGTTTGTACCAGCAATCATTCTTGCTACTTTCATGTCTGTTACTTCTAACTTATGAATAAGATATCCTGAGTCCACCCAGCTTTCGCTCCCGTAAAGCAAAGTTGGTCTGAAAACAGACCGATGTAAAGATAGTTTCGTCTGGGAGCTGACTTCCTTCTTACAGAATACTGCTGATCGCAACTGCGAGCTCACTGCATTAGCTTTACTACACCTTGATTCAATCTCACTTACTATATTACCATCCTGGGAAAACACACAACCTAAATACTTGAAATTATCGACTTGTTCTAGCTTTGTGTCACCAATCTGACATTCAATTCTGTTGAATTTCTTACCTACTGACATCAATTTAGTCTTCGAGAGGCTAATTTTCATACCATACTCATTGCACCTATTTTTAAGTTCCAAGATGTTATACTGCAGGCTTTCGGCACAGTCTGCCATTAAGACCAAGTCGTCAGCATAGGCCAAACTGCTTACAACATTTCCACCTAACTGAATCCCTCCCTGCCATTTTATACCTTTCAGCATATGATCCATGTAAACTACAAACAGCAAAGGTGAAAGATTACAGCCTTGTCTAACTCCTGTAAGTACCCTGAACCAAGAACTCATTCTACCATCAATTCTCACTGAAGCCCAATTGTCAACATAAATGCCTTTGATTGATTTTAATAATCTACCTTTAATTCCATAGTCCCCCAGTATAGCGAACATCTTTTCCCTCGGTACCCTGTCATATGCTTTCTCTAGATCTACGAAACATAAACACAACTGCCTATTACTCTCGTAGCATTTTTCAATTACCTGGCCCATACTGAAAATCTGATCCTGACAGCCTCTCTGTGGTCTGAAACCACACTGGTTTTCATCCAACTTCCTCTCAACGACTGATCGCACCCTCCCTTCCAAGATGCCAGTGAATACTTTGCCTGGTACACTAATCAATGATATACCTCGATAGTTGTTGTAATCCTTCCTGTTCCCTTGCTTATAGATAGGTGCAATTACTGCTTTTGTCCAATCTGAAGGTACCTTACCAACACTCCACGCTAATTTTACTAATCTATGAAACCATTTAATCCCTGCCTTCCCACTATACTTCACCATTTCAGGTCCAATTTCATCTATTCCTGCTGCCTTATGACAATGGAGTTTATTTACTATCATTTCCACTTCCTCAAGCATAATTTCACCAACATCATTTTCCTCCTCCCCATGAGCTTGGCTGTTCGCAACACCACCAAGATGATTTCCTTTTACATTGAGAAGATGTTCAAAATATTCCCTCCACCTCTCCAGTGATTCCCTGGGATCTATTATGAGTTCACTTGAATTACTCAAAACACTGTTCATTTCCTTTTTCCCTCCCTTCCTAAGATTCTTTATTACTGTCCAGAAAGGTTTCCCTGCTGCTTGACCTAACCTTTCCAGGTTATTACCAAAATCTTCCCATGACTTCTTTTTGGATTCAACAACTATTTGTTTCGCTCTGTTTCTTTCATCTACGTACCAATCCCTGTCTGCCTCGGCCCTTGTTTGGAGCCATTTCTGATAAGCCTTCTTTTTACGTTTACAGGCTGCTCTCACTTCGTCATTCCACCAAGATGTTCGCCTTTTCCCATCTTTACACACAGTTATTCCTAGGCATTCCCTTGCTGTTTCTACTACAGCATCCCTGTATGCCACCCATTCACTTTCTACATACTGAACCTGCTTACTGTCTACTGTTCGAAACTTCTCACTAATCATATCCATGTACTTCTGTCTAATTTCCTCGTCCTGGAGATTTTCTACCCTTATTCGTTTGCAGACAGATTTCACTTTCTCTACCCTAGGCCTAGAGATACTTAGTTCACTACAGATCAGATAATGGTCTGTATCATCGAAAAATCCCCGAAAAACTCGTACATTCCTAAAAGATTTCCTGAATTCAAAGTCTGTTAAGATATAGTCTATTATTGATCTGGTACCCCTAGCCTCCCATGTGTAGCGGTGAATAGCCTTATGCTTGAAGAATGTATTCGTAACAGCTAAACCCATACTAGCACAGAAGTCCAGCAAACGCTTCCCATTCCCATTAGCTTCCATATCTTCCCCATATTTACCAATCACCCTTTCGTATCCTTCAGTTCTATTCCGAACTCTCGCATTGAAATCTCTCATTAGCACTATTCTATCCTTGCTGTTGACCCTGACCACGATGTCACTCAATACTTCATAAAACTTGTCAACTTCATCCTCATCTGCACCCTCACATGGTGAATACACGGACACAATTCTTGTCCTAATTCCTCCCACTGACAAATCTACCCACATCATTCGCTCATTTACGTGCCTAACCGAAACTATGTTGCGTGCAATGGTATTCCTGATAAGGAGCCCTACCCCAGACTCTGCCCTTCCCTTTCTAACACCCGTCAAGTACACTTTATAATCTCCTATCTCTTCCTCATTATCTCCCCTTACCCGAATATCACCTACTCTTAGCACATCCAGATGCATCCTCTTTGCTGACTCAGCCAGTTCTACCTTCTTTCTTCCATAAGCCTCATTAATATTGATAGCTCCCCATCGAATTCCATTAACTGTGACATTTTGTTAAATCTCAGGCAGCATAATTTTAGTTATAAACAAGGGTGTTTATGAAACTGTTCGAACTTTCACATCAATGTTAACGCAAGTGATTACCATAATCGTGTGCTACGACACCAAAGTTTCACTCCGAACTCAAACTGTGTTCTTTATCCAATTCAAACAAAGTTGTGTATTATTTCTTCTGAACAGTGTGTATATTATTTGTGTGTGACTGACGGCAGTGTCTTTGATAAACTCTCGAACAGTCACCTATTTTATTTGATGTCAAGTGCGCCTAACAACGAACTGTGCTTTTCATTTCAACCGTATTTCTTCGTCAAAGTGTTTAGTATTATTGTATGACTGACAGCAGTGTCTTTGATAAACTTTAGAGCAGTCATACATTTCTTTCAACGTCAAGTGCTACTTTATTTAGTGGAAAATCACCACGAACTGTGCCAAGTGGGTGAACAATTTTCAGTTTCATTGTTTCTATTCATGAACTGTGCTTTATTTTCTTCCATTTTCGATGTTACCCGCATCTTCATCTTTAGTGAACTTATAAATTCTATCTACAAGATTAAGAGTGAATTCGACGGCATGAAACAGTGCTGTTAATTCGAAGTGTCGGGGGACTGATTAATTTTGGACACTCGTGTAAGTTATGTGACGCGTGAATACCCCGCAACATTATCGGTGAACGTCAGAGAACGTCGGAGATCGTCCAGAACGTCGAAAGTTCGAGACTCAAACCCATATCAAACCAACCTGGGTGTTCCGGCCTTACCTCAACGTAATATTGGCAACTTCCAGAACGTGTTCCAGCCCCGTTCAGCCTGGTGAACTGGGAGCATGGGTCATCAAAAGGCGATGTTGAAGACAGCGACTATCAACAGTAAGGTGATGTGCACTTTGAAATGCATTTCTTGAATAAAACTATTATTCAACCTATTTAAAATGTTTCTTGTAGATAGGACCCTTCCTCCTGTACCAAGCCCTAGCTAGAAACAACCCAGAATTGCCCTGAGACCTACTTCGTGTTAACTTTAAAATTAATCCATAAAGTCGGGCTATTTTACTGGTACATTATGTATGTATGTATGTATGTATGTATGTATGTATTGCACCCATAAGCGAATTTACGTAATTAATTTATGAATTAAAAGATTATTCGCATATGGAATACTACAGTAGGCTGTGAAAGATGGCAGTCACAAAGCGACATTCTGGCGCCAGTCAGTCGGCAAGGAAATCTTCGAAACTTGTCTTAGAGCACGAACAGCTTATAGACCGACCTGAGTGCTAACATCCAATAAAATTTATGGTACCGGCTAGGAGTGGCAACTTTCTACTTGGTTCTCACGAGAAAATCACGCGTTGAGGCTTGACCTACTTAGAAGGACGAGAGAGACAACGATAACACCCACCAACCCTTGGGAGGAAATGGAAGCATCCATGCTGCGAAGAGCGCGAAAGTCTCAGCCAATCACAAAATTCCAAATTTTAATGCCTTGTCATAGCGGGAATCTACAGTCAGTTTTTCGCTATTTGGAGCCCGGAGTAGTTGTGAAAAAACAGTGTCCTGACTTCCTAATAATATTTGAAAATTTATCGGTGCGAAGGTGTGATTAATTATTGGCTAATTAATAAAATTTTAACTTTATACGGAAGAGTAGTATCGCCCAGGAATTGAACTGTCATGGCGGGAAGAAGCCTTTCGCTGGAAGAAAATAACGCCGGTGACGCGCGCCATCGTGTGGATTACCCTGTGATCGTTTCCCACGGCGCAATATAACAAGTAAGTCAGACCGAAATTAGGAAGATTTTGTACATAATTTGTGAAGCTTTAACCTACGGATGTATGATAAAGCGCTCCCAAGTGCTAGATTACTACGCCACATCCCTTCCACAGAACTATTTTCGAGGTGGGGGGAGAAGTGATTACAAAACCAGCGAGCAGAGTGGTGATTCTTCAGTGCTTGTGGGTTAGTTGATTCAGAGTGTGTTGAGAGTGTGTCAGCTAATTCAGTTAGTGTGAGTCAGCTTTCAAATTCAGTCTGGTTTGAACTTTTCTTTTGTGAATTCTGAGTCTGGTAAGAAAGCGATCAGAGACACTTGTTGGCATTCCGAGTGAGCCATGTATTTTACTTGGGAGAGTAATATTTCAGGAGAAATGAACACTTTAACAAACTTTTACTTTACTTTGAGCTTATGCAGAGATAACAGGCAATAGCTACACTTTTCAACACTTGCCTTAAATGAACTCACATTACCAACCGAGAGGGATAATGGAACATGTTGCGACTGCATAAAACCTTTCTAATCCACGTGTAGTTTGACATTTGTTGGAAAGTTATTTTATTCTTTCATTTTGGAGGACGATCAGTATAAAATTTCTCCACACATCATTGGAAACTGTACTTTTAGCTTGCTTTTCATCACTTACAATAAACTGTTACGGCAAGCGAGATGTTTCGGGGAGAAACTAGTTAAAGCAGACAGGGAGGAGAATGACTTCTCATTAATGGAAGGCCGCGACGTTAAGACCTTGAACAAACTGTTATGTTCCGAAGAGGTGAACAACCGGTAAGCTGTAAGTAAACAAACTGAGAGGGGTGTGAGAGACCAGCAGGAGACGTCAGGCAGGTAGCGGAGAGAAAACTTTCGACTTCACGTCAGGAGTCTATGCAGTGCTATTGTATAATCTTCACTGAAGTGCTAGGAAATGCGAGTGTTTATGTAAATGTGAACGTGTGTAACGCCATGATAAAAATGTATCAAGTATGCGTGTGTGAAAATTTGGAATACCACATCAGCTTCAAGATGGAATTCTAATTCATCATGACGGAGCCCGGATGGTGATCCAACCTGCCTCCAGCACCCAGGTATGAGCAACAACAAAAATAATGCGTAAATAGAATATGTAGGACTGTGAACTAATCGATGATCAAATGTAGCTTAGACTGTTAGATAGGATTGTAAATAATTCACATTATAATAATAACAATAATAATAATAATAATAATAATAATAATAATAATAATAATAATAATAATAATAATAATAATAATAATAATAATTTTTTGCACTTCTAGCTAGGGTCATTTGCGCACTTCCTTTACGTAGATGTGTTTGCATATTTATTATGGATCATTTGTAGTAAGTCACTTTGACAGATTAGGATGCTATATTATTAGATCTCAATGAGTGTAATGCCGATTTTTATAATAATAATAATAATAATAATAATAATAATAATAATAATTATCATCATGTTATTATAACTTTAGTTTTGAGCGATATTTCTGTTGAAGTTGTGATTTTGTAGACGCCGCCTTGTTGTTTTTTAATGTTTTTGCTATTTGCGCATTCAGTTTGTTTTATGTTATGTAATCATCATTCAGATGACCGTTTCGGGTAGTTCTTATACCGTGTATTTTGTGACGATTTGGTGGACGCGTGTATTTATTTCTGTGTGTAGTTGCGGTTACACATTTTTCAATAGCTGTGTTTTGAGAGGCAATCTCGTCATTTTAGTAAACAGTTAGTGACAGGAAGCCATTGATGAGTCAGCTCTGGTATTTTGTAACAAGTGAAGCAGAGAATGATCTAGAGATAGAGCTAAGTGAATAATATCCCTGATGATCTGCGTTGATATTGGAAATGTGATATTTGGACCATGTCATGAACTGTCGTAAGAAATAGAGATGTGCACGACAGATATTTCGCCCGCCGGATACGAGCGAGGCCGTATTATGAGGTACTACGTCGAGATTAATGATGAGTAAATAGAATTGAAAGATGAATAATTTAACCAAGAGTGTTAAATACGTAACGACATGGGTTATGATTGTAGGCAGAAGCCTGTATTTTGTTTCAAATAATTCCAGGGAAAGTAGATGCTCGGCGAATATGCTATTTAAAGTACGAGGTATATGTGAGCAGAGCGACGAATCAATGTGTATTTTGATAGTCATATAGAGTCATGGATGACATGGAATAGCAGTAATTATTGTCCATGAAGGTTAAATAGTGTCATGGCCAGACATTTGTCGTCTGAGGTTAGAGATTGCCGTCAAATTCACAATATTTTGCTACTCGTAACCGGAATTTTTTGTAGACTCCGATGTTTGCGCATTTCATTCTTATTATTTTCAACAGGCAGCGATGTTGGGATCTAGATTTGTTTGTTTATTATTCTTTCTTTCTTTGTGTACCTTTTAGTACCGTTTATTTGTAGGATCTGATCATACGTGAATTATTTGCATTTGATTTGATGTAAATAGATAGGTGTAGTTAGGCTAGTTTGATTTCTGTATTTTTTTTTGTTCGAGCAGTGTTTCTCCATTAACAGGTCTAATTATGTAAATAAGATTTCATGTGTTAGGATAAGAGATCATCGATGAGGTCATAGTCAAAACCATAGTAGTGGTATGCTCATACCAGACATTCAGTAATTACCAAACTTTTAAAATCCACTACATTTTAATTAGGAAATGAAGCGATCTTTAATAAACCAGTTGTATCACAAATGCCGCAAATGAATGAGGTAAATGAGATGGGATCTGCCTCCATCTAGTGGAGATACCACAAATAATGAGTTCGTAATGAAATGCAGTTAGCGGCAAATTAAGTAAAATTTTAATGTACAAGGATCGCTTTCATTTGAAATGTAAACATGAGGCACTTGGCCTAATCATTTGGATTATTTTAAGAAGTCCAGGCTTTCACAGTCATGCAAGTGAAGTTTAAATAATTAGATGAGTAAATGTAACACTCAGGTTCATGTTTCAATAATTTCCTTTTCAACCATGAGTAGTTTGAATGTGACAATGGTTATGTGGTAAATGAAGTACGACGTTCATGGCTGTTTTCCTTGAATTATTCTTTATTTGTTACACATGGTTAGTGCAGTCCACGATTATTTTAAAGTTGGGTGTTTCCCAACCGAGTCACATGTGTTAAATATTTAGTCAATACCTCTGAGTCAGTGTTGATTTGTTGACTTAACTAATTAATTAATTAATTATTCAACTACACTAATTTATTTTGATAGACACTGTTCTATGTAATTCAATTCAGTACTTCACATGAGGTGGTATTTTCTGACCAGAGTTTTGAATTTATTCACGTCATCGTCTTGAAGACAGTGTCAACATAACCTGGAATATTTTAAATTTTGATCGACTTTCAGTCAGTTTTATTAGGCAGATAATTGAGTTATTGTAAGGTAGATCTTAAATCTTTCTTTTAAATTTCTATTTCATCACACTTTGTTTATATTTTCACCAGTCTATTTTCAATTTTGACACTTTGCACTTTGTTCAATAAATCAGTTTGTTCTTTAAATTTTAATTCAGTCTTTGGGTACCGTCATTTATAGTTAGTTTACCCCATCTTTTCATTTCCTCACTCCCTGATCGACGTGTGGCCTATCACAGGGGATATTATCGGACGTACCGCGACTGAGGAAGAAGAGTCTACATGCAGCGGTGAGTATCATTTAAATGTCATTTATTACAGGAGCAGCCGGCGCACAGAAGAAGGAAGAAGTTCACCAGATTTGTTGCCTTGAGAAGGGCACAGTATGTATGTATGTATGTATGTATGTATGTATGTATGTATGTATGTATGTATGTATGTATGTATGTATGTATGTATGTATGTATGTATGTATGTATGTATGTATGTATGCATGTATGTATGTATGTCGGCCTTTGTATGCAGTGGTTTTTTCTGCCGGTAAGCAATGATACACAGTACCGGCACTTTCTTTAATAATTTTTTAATAGACCTACGATTTATGCTTCCCTTGATTAAGTTATATAGCCCGCATACCAGTTACATTTTAACTTCCCTGGTCAATAGCAAAAATGAATGTATGTGTCTATTTTTCTAGTTGTGTAACGTCCCCCCAACACACAATTTTCGGCGAGGCTTCGTTAGGGAGAAGTTAAGACTGAGAAGGAGGCGGCTGTGACCTTAGTTAAGACATTTTCCTGGCGTGGAAATGGAAAACCAAAAAGAAAAAAGAACAACAATCTTCAGGGGTAGGGTTCTAACCCATCCTATGTATGTATGTATGTATGTATGTATGTATGTATGTATGTATGTATGTATGTATGTATGTATGTATGTTGGCCTATGTATGTATACAGCGTTTTTTTCTGCCGATAAGCAATGGCACACAGTACCGGCACCTTCTTTATCCATTCTTTAAAAGACCTGCGATTTATCGACAGAGCAATTTATTATAAATATTCAAGCAGATGACATTGTGTTCAGGAATTGAATTTTCAGTTGTAATTCTCACAAGTTGGTACCACGCTTACATGATTCATAGACTTCATAGGTTGGTAAGGCAGCCGGAAACAGGAAGTTGTGTTCACTTTCCGCTTGTTTCCAAATTCAGTTCTATATCCGCTCTGCAACATGCAGGTGTTCATGTGCGTTTCGAATAAATTTACTGTAAGTTAAATCGGTGCTAACATTGTTAAAAATTAGTAAAATAAGCACGGGTAGTTACTTTACATCAGTGAGCAAAATAAGGAAGGCTGAAGCAGTACCAGTAGAAATTGTCAAATCTACGTGTGATAATATAAAACACAAAACTAGTAGCGAAAATACACGTGATAAAGAGGATCATAAAACTTGGACCGAAGACTTATAAGGACTGGCCAGAGCGTTGGACACTTTCTTGTTTGTTTGTTTGTTTGTTTGTTTTTTGCGGAAAAGAGGTTTCTCCGAGAGAAAGGAGTGGATAGTGGATGGTGGATGGTAACGACAAGGGTATATTGGAGTTTATGTTAGAAGTGTGGACGTTGCACTAATATGTACCTACATGGTGAGTACCGGCACATTTTCTCCCAGATTTGTTTTTACAATTGACTTTACGTCGCACCTACACAGATAGGTTTTATGGCGACGATGGGAGGGGAAAGGGCTAGGAGTGGAAAGGAAGTGGCCGTGGCCTTAATTAAAGTACAGCCCTAGCATTTGCTTGGTGTGGAAATGGGAAACCACGGAAAACCATCTTTAGGGCTGCCGACAGTGGGGCTCGAATCCACTATCTCCCGATTGCAAGCTCACAGCTGCGCGCCCCTAACCGCACGACCAACTCACTCGGTCCCAGAAAAGAAACACTGTATTTATTTATTTATTTGCTCAATTAAGGCAGAATATCAAACTGCAGAAGCAATTAAGCCAAACAAATACCTATTTAATGCACGAAGTACGTACTTAACTACTTAGGACTCATAGTCATCTCCGTACAGACCTTGCGGGCCTTTGGAATAGTGAAAGGTTAGTAATGGTTCAGGTAATAGGTCAAATGATGTAGAATATAACACTAGAATACAAAGTAACGCAATTGTTAATACTCTTCATAATAGTCTACAGTTAGTCTATATATACTGGAGAGAGATGAAAGAAAATTCGAAGTTATTGTAATTATGTAATAAAGAAACAATAACTTAAAAATAAACCCATGGCGTAATCGCCTTGTTACCCTGCCATACAGCCTGGAGATACTGAGTTCCACACGCTTAGCATGTCGACATCTTCAATCTACTGTTTGAATTTCACTTTCGGGTCCGCTGTTTCTCATATCTGACAGCTCCTCAGTTGCTCTCGCGAGGCTGGTGAACCTCATTCCAGTCCTTGGTCCAGAATTAAAATTTCTAGCCTGGCCGGGAATCAAACACGAGGCCTCCAGGTAAGAGGAGAACACGCTACGCCTACATCACGGAGCTGTAATAAACAATAAATACTAATTATCTCCGTATCGTAACAGTTAGAATTACTAACTGCCGTCCTCGGAGGCCCGGGTTCGATTGCCGCTACTGCCAGTGATTTTGCAATGGTAAGAGGGTGGGTATGTGATTGAAAATGGTACATGCAGGTCACATCCACGAGGGTGCGCCTGAAAAGAGCTACCCCGAGTTGACGGCTCAAGCTTCGTGGAGCTCGGACTTGTGAGTAGTAGGGCAAAGCGGGTTCTGGGAGAATGGGTGCTGCGTCAACATTTTCCCACGAGGTCATTGACCCCTAGTAGTATACCTATACCCTAGTATAGTATAGTGCCATGCCGATTCGCGGATTTTGCATAAGAAAGCGAGCCTAATCTCACAGACACCATCTTGGAGGGGCCTAACCTCATTTTTACGGGCAGTTGCCCTTCCCGACGTGGACAGTCTACATCTTCGAGGAGCCTAACCTAACAGGGCCTAGATTTACGGCCAAATGCCCTTCCCGACTTGGACAGTCGCCATTTTGAGTAGTAGGACAATGTGGATTCGCGTAAGAGAGCGAGCCTAACCTCGTAGAGGAGGCCTAACCTCACTTTAACTGCTAGATGACCTTCCCGACGCCATCTTGAGTAGTAGGGCAATGGGGAGTCTCGCGACGCCGTCGTAGGTAGTTGTTCAATGTGGATTCGCCTAAGGGTACAAGCCTAACCGCATGGAGGGGCCTAACCTCGTTTTAAAGGCTAGATGCCCTTCCCGACACCATTTGAGTAGTAGGGTAATGGGTATCCTCGCAACGCAATTTTGAGTAGTAGGACAATGTGGATTCGCGTAAGAGAGCGAGCCTAACCTCGTGGAGGAGGCCTAACCTCACTTTAACGGCTAGATGACCTTCCCGACGCCATCTTGAGTTGTAGGGCAATGGGGAGTCTCGCGACGCCATCGTAGGTAGTTGTTCAATGTGGATTCGCCTAAGGGTACAAGCCTAACCGCATGGAGGGGCCTAACCTCGTTTTAAAGGCTAGATGCCCTTCCCGACGCCATCTTGAGTAGTAGGGCAATGGGGATTCTTGCGACGCCATCTTAAGTAGTTGGGCAATGTGGATTCGCCTAAGAGAGCAAGCCTAACCTCATGAAGGGGAATAACCTCACTTTTACGGTTAGATGCCCTTCCCGACGCCATCTTGTGTAGTAGGGCAATGGGGATTCTCACGACGCCATCTTGAGTAGTAGGCCAATCGGGATTTGCATAAGAGAGCACACCTAACCACATGGATGGGTCTATCCTCAATTTTACAGCTAGATGCCCTTCCCGACGCCATATTGTGTAGTAGGGCAATGGGGATTCGCGGATTTCGCCGACGCCATCTTGAGTAGTAGGGCAATGGGAATTCGCATAAGAGAGTATACCTAAACATATGGAGGAGCCTAACTATACACGGCCTAGTTTTACGTTCATTTTGGAGGGGCCCAACCACATAGGACACAGTTTTACGGTCAGATGACCTTCCCGTCGTCATTTTGCTCCTCACACCAGAGGGGGCACATATGACCTAACCTAGTTTTACGGCCAGATGTCCTTCCCGATGTCATCTTGGAGGGGCCTAACTACACAGGGCCTAGTTTTACGGATATCTGCCCCTCCCGATGCCATCTTGCAGGGCCTAGTTTTACGGACATATACCCCTCCCAATGCCATCTTGGAGGGGCCTAACTACACAGGGCACAGTTTTACGGTGAGATGACCTTCCCGTCGACATGTTGACCCTCCCACCAGAGGGGACAAGAGATCAGCTCAGGTGCACCTGTGTTATCGTGTGGTTTGCTTATGGCTTTACGTCTCTATCCGACAGACAAGTAACGTGACGTTACAGCGTGAGTGATTTTAAAAGAGGTCAGCTCATGTCTTTATGTCTCCATCCGACAGTGATGAACAAGTCTAAACATGCATAACTATGACGACGTAATCTTATGCTTAAGGCTTTACTCCTCCATCCGGCAGACTGTCTCCTAAGGGATTAAGCACGTGCCATACTAAGATTATTCTGTTTTTAACATGCAGCGATTACGTCGACATGGTTATGCATGTTTAGACTCGTTCGTTATCAAGGTCACTCTCTAGTAAACTCAAGCCTTTATACATGGTATCAGTGTGAATATTTTCGATAGGTGTAAGGAGGCAAAGGGGATGCAATAAATAGAACATTTTGAATTTAATGAAATATTTATTGTATAATTATTTACAAAATTAAACAAACTACTACCGGTTATACAATACTCTCGGTTATGCTGCCGACAGGGTTGCTGTACTCTTTAACATCTTACCGTTGTGCCCGTTGTATTTTCCAGACGTTTTCAAAAATGGCGCCGGAGGAAGGTATGACCCACACAGGCTAAGAAGAATACACAATGAAGTCATGATATCGAGATATAATAGGAGGCCATGTCTAACTGGGAACGAATGTATTTCGAAGGCGGTGCAGAACAGTGCAAGGTCAAGTAGACTGTTTTAAAAAAATAGAATAGAAGATATTATTATAAAAATTCACTTGAAAAATTGAACTCGCAAAAACAAAACGTGGTTTGCGATCGCGCTATAAAAAAGACGAAATTTGACTAGATTTCAGCGGAAATTCATAAAGAAAAAACTAGATTGATCAAGAAGAAAACGGGATAATCAACCCATAAAAACACTGTGAATAGATAAAATACGTCCAGATAAGCGGAGTTTAAATCAAATACGCATATTGGAAACTTGAGGCGCAAGATCAACGATACTGCAGGGAAGTATTGTACGAACTGCAAGAGGAGAAAAGAATTAAGAAAAAGTTATTTTATTGGTGGAGAAGCTGAGAAGGAAGAAATAATTCTGAAGAATAATTAAGCTGAATTTAAAGATTTTCTCGGAACAAGATAAAGAAAAGTATATTATACGCAATTATAAAGAGTTAGCCAAATATAACGCAGAAGAAGGTTAACAAGAATAACCTGAGAGAAATATTATTCTGATAAGAATTTTCAAATGACTATGTACTCTTCGGAAATGTTTAACTTTGTTGGCAGCCTTACGAAGAAGATGATGAACTGCTAAGCATTCAAGATGGACCGACCTGGAGGGAGGTATCATCCGGACAGATGACCTACCCGAGATGAGAGATGGATATTGCCTACCTAGACCAATTCTGAATAAGAGGAGGAGTCCAGCCCAACCTCAGATCCAGACCGCAAAACTAGCCATGTGACGGGCCGAAGGAGAACAACTGACGTCGGAGTAACGAGAGACGAGCTAAGTGCTTACAATTAGTATCATAATTCTTAATTAATATTATTTTTGGCATATTCAGTGGAATTGAATATATGTTAGAAGTGACAATATTTAAGTGTGCAAGTGATATTATGCAGTGAAGTGTGTGATATTTAAGATATTAATGCTATATTAAGGCAGTGTAGAATCATATGTATATCTCGCTCTTGGATCACCGTGTTTGAGCAAATAATTCAATGAAGTAGTCGAGAATACGATTAGGAATGACACAACATAACAGCTGATTGCAAAGAATTGTCATAAGGTGAAGGATATCGATAAATCTTGCGATGTATGTATGTAATGATTACGTCACAGATGGACCGCGCGTCAGAAGAGAATAATTGAAATCAAGTGCTCCTTGAAGAGCGATATTATTATTAGCAGCACTAGTAACATATGTAAGGTTATGTATGCATCGAGATTTTATTGAAAGGAATTGAATATGGGAAACACGTATTGGCGTATTTAAGAAAGCTATATATAATTGCAAAGTATGTGTTGAAGGTTATGTGAAGTAAGAATTGACATTGTGTAGTTGAGATAATAATAATTGATCGTCGGACAAGGAAATAAGAAGTTGTATGAAGTGATATGATGCATTATGTTGCGTTTTGTGGTAATTACGAGATATATAGGAGGTAGATAAACGTTATATGTGGAAGGTATGGATCTAATTAAACGATGCGAATAATTAAGAGGAAGTACACCGCGGGATTGACCAGATATAAGGTATGGATTGTGAATATTCATATTTAGCCGAGATTTAGAAGGTGATATAATGTCAAGACACCTGTTATGATGGAAGTATGTGAGTTGTGTGACATTTTCTCGAAACGTATGAAATACGAGATAAATGATATACATATATGGTTAAGTAGACGCAAAGCATAGTATTGAGATATTCATACTGCAGATACGAATTTAATAACTTGCAAAGTAGGATTTCGATTAGAACATGACGTATGAATGCATATTGAGCCAAAAATATATGAATTAAAAATTATGTGGATAGAATAGGAAGATTAATTATTTTAAATATTGAATAGTTGAATTAGAATTTTATGAAAGGTTACTAAATAGGAGGATGATGGATTAGGAGCCGAATTTAGCGGGCACTATGGGTGTAAATCCTTAGCACGTCAATCGTTACTGATTAATTTTCCAAAATGATATCCGTTTGATTGAGTTCAGATTTTATCGATTAGTGGTGATGTAATTTTGAGAAGAAACTTAGAATTTTCATAATGATGTAATGATTGCAGCTGGAGAACGTACACCAGTGATACATATAATGTCTCATGAATAGTTATGGGAAGTAATTCTGATTTTGATTTCATTTCAGAAACAATTCAAGTTCTGTAATGCTATATCTTTGTTTATAATAAGCCAGCGCTGACTTTTACTTACGATTTTTGAATAACTCATTCCATGTAGTGATAATTGTAGCTCATTCCCAAAATAGTTCTCATTTCTTTTAGGCATTTCACTAGTTAGATAAATGTGGTTCTTTATTTCTTTTTATATAATTCAGTGAGTGTTAATTTTAGTGATAGTTAATTCTTAATCTTAGTTTGTAAGTTGATTCAGTGATAGATTGCGTATATATGAATGCGGACAGCAGTGAAGTTTTAACATTAGCATTGGATGAAGACGATCGTTCGAATACTATTGCGTATGGCTGAACCATTTTCTATCTGATCCCACGTAAAGCGAAACCATATGAAAATTTTTGAGATTATTCTGATTGAACGATATACCCTGAGATTACACCGAACCGTCGGGAGTTATTTGCGACCCGTTCGGACCCGCGTAGGGCGCACCGTGAAGAGGTAGCTTACTTCCAAATTTGTAATGCCCCCTGCAACATTCAAATTAAACAAAACATTTATTGTTTATTAAATTAAGTTTTTAAAATATATTGCTGTTCTTACCTTGTTGTTATTCATGTGTTTTATTCCTTTCTAAATCATTATCAAGTACTGTAATGAAGGGAAAAGTTCATCCATACACTGTGTACAGTTTTCAATCTTCGGACTAGGTCCATGGCAATCATCCGAACCATTCTTACCTGATGCTTGTAATGACGTTGACAGGGTCTGCATAAAATTACACCGATTGCCATCTTACTGTAGAGAGGAAGGATGTCCCAAAGAGCATCTACGAAAAGAGCAGCATACGTATATAGAACTCCTGGTGGTAAACATTCAGTCAGATATTTTGGCATCTGATATAAGGTTCTATGTTTACAGAACATCTTAATAGCCTCACTTACTTGTGTGAGATAAATAAGGTGCTGCATATTAGCATGCGAACAGCATGCACATTCACAGTTTTGTTTGTTATCCAGACGATTGTCTGTAACCGTGTAGTATTTTTCTTCTTTCTGTTCCATAGTGTACGATGTAGAAGCACACACTAATGTTCATGATAAAGGGCTATCCTCATTTATAGTCTTGTAACAATATTCGTTAGCAGGTGAATAATAAGACAACAGGCAGTTGTGTTACAGGAATATTTTCAGATGTTTCAAATTCTGAACGAATGTCGACAGGAGATTCCTTTATAGATTCTAAGTGAGGTTAGGTCCCTCCATGAGGTTAGGCTTACTCTCTTACGCGAATCCACATTGCCCAACTACTTACGATGGCATCGCGAGAATCCGAATTGCCCTACTACTTAAGATGGCGTCGGGAAGGGCATCTAGCCATAAAAGTGGGGTTAGGCCCCTCCATGAGGTTAGGATTGCTCTCTTACGCGAATCCACATTGCCCTACTACTCAAAATGGCGTCGCGAGGATGCCCATTGCCCTACTACTCAAGATGGCGTCGGGAATGGCATCTAGCCGTTAAAGTGAGGTTCGGCCAATCCAACATGGCGACTGTTGACGTCGGGAAGGGCATCTAGCCGTAAATATAGGCCCTGTAAGGTTAGTCCCCTCCAAGATGCCGACTGTCCACGCCGAGAAGGGCATCCGGCCGTTCAAGTGAGGTTAGGCCCCTCCACGATTGCGACTGTGAGGTTAGGCTCGCTCTCTTTGGCAAAATCCACGTCGGGAAGGGCAACTGCCCGTAAAAGTGAGGTCAGGCCCTTCCAAGGTAGCGTCTGTGAGGTAAGGCTCGCTTTCTTAAGCAAAATCCGCAAATCGGCATTGCACTACTACTATACTATGGGTCAATGACTTCGGGTCAGAAGGCGCATAGGTATACTAGGGTCAATGATCTCGTGGGAAAATGCTGACGCAGCACCCATTGTCTCGGAACCCGGCTTGCCCTACTACTCTTGTGCATTGCAATCTCGCTGAATGTAACTCAGCTCTCCGACTGACAGCTGGTTAAGTGTGTACGTTGTGACTTATACGTACATTTTTAAGCTTCAGTTTAAGCTAAATATGTTAGATTGAAGTAACTTAAATATTTATTGAATTACTTTCGGTTTTCCCTGTGAGGAGATATAGTTTTGTGTGAATGGGCTAGGGTTTGTTAATAATAATGTTATAAGCTTTACGTCCCGCCAACAACTCTTTTACGGTTTCAGAGACGCCGAGGTGCCCTAATTTAGTCCCGCAGGAGTCCGTTTACGTGCCAGTAAATCTACCGACAGAAGGCTGACGTATTTGAGAACCTTCAAATACGACCGGACTGAGCCAGGATTGAACCTGCCAAGCTGGGATCAGAAGGCCAGCGCCTCAATCGTCTGAACCACTCAGCCCGGCAATGGTCGAGGGTTTGTATGAGATATTCTCAACACAACCTCAGCTGGTAGAAATAGAATAAGAATTGATTTTGTGTCATTCCAAGCTGCTGATCGTTTTGTAACAGTTACCTTTGTTCACTGAAAACCAGTTGGACGCATTCATACCACCTCACAGCGACACGTC
This sequence comes from Anabrus simplex, assembly GCF_040414725.1. Lineage (NCBI taxonomy): Eukaryota > Metazoa > Arthropoda > Insecta > Orthoptera > Tettigoniidae > Anabrus > Anabrus simplex. The sequence continues at coordinate 1,033,720,645 of NC_090266.1, read as the reverse complement.
AAGGAGTAATTCGCAATGTTGATACCACTCTAACAGATGAAGAGTTACTAGAGATAATAGACTCTCCCATTAAAATCCTGCAAATTGGAAGTCCAACGAAGAAGGTGACACGACAAAACGACCCTCGTATAATTAAACTGCCAGCATGTAGAGTTACGTTCGACTCACTAATTATCCCGGAGACCGTTTCCATTTATGGCATGATCTGTCAAGTGAAGCCATATATATCCCCTCATCGCCAATGTTTTAACTGAAAATGAAATGGCGTATGGCTTTTAGTGCCGGGAGTGTCCGAGGACAAGTTCGGCTAGCCAGTTGCAGGCCTTTAGATTTGACGCCCGTAGGCGACGTGCGCTTCGTGATGAGGATGAAATGATGATGATGACGACACATACACCCAGCCCCTGTGTCAGCGGAATTAATCAATTATGGTTAAAATTCCCGACCTAGCCGGAAATCAAACCCAGGACCCCTGTGACCAAAGGCCAGAACGCTAACCATTTAGCCACGGAGCCGACATTGTTGGAACACAGTAAGTGAATGCTGTGCTAATACAGTAGTCTATTTTCATACATTATCAGGGGTCACACACAACAACTGTCCATTTAGGAGAGGCTTCATTGAAGTTTCTAGTGGCTATGGTGTGTCCGTAGTAGTTGTCCGTATAAGAGAGTAAATGTTTTAACTGTCTTCGCTTTAGATATATTAGCAGTCAATACAAATCCCAAGGCAAATATGTTCAACGTGCAGTTTTCACCCACAGGCACAATGCACAGCTTTAACATTGTGAACATTGCCATGGTACTCATGAAGCGCTCAACAAAGAATGTCCGGAATATATGAAACAGGTTCGAATCAACGAGGTATCAGCTAAACACAACGTTCCGTTTAAGGAAGCACCCTCCTTCGTGTGACAAAAGGCATGTTCAGAAGAGGGAGAAGTACGAACTCTGGAGGAATATCAGCGAACCTATCCTCCGTAGCCTCATCATGTAGGGCCTATCTGCTCAGGCAAATCGTAATGTTGTTCCATATCACAATCAGCTACACTTCCTGACGGATCAGTTGGTCATCAACATACTGTACACAACTTCGTCCTTCATCTAATACAAGGAATAACATCACCCAATAATAACATACCGCCATCAGCAGTAATACGTCATACAGTCGCACAGTGTTTATCTTAAAGGCTTAAACGATCGCAATGGAGTACTAAACAAGTTCGTAATTTCCTGTCTCATCAACTTGGCGGCTATCCAGAAACTTTTTCTAATTATTTATTCTATAATTGAATAATAACAATAACAATAATACCGAGCGAGCTGGCGGTGCAGTTAGAGGCGCGCAGCTGTGAGCTTGCATTCCGGAGATAGTGGGTTCGAATCCAGGCATCGGCAGCCCTGAAGATGGTTTTTCCGTGTTTTCCGATTTTCACACCAGGCAAATGTTGGGGTTGTACCTTAAGGCCACGGCCGCTTCCTTCCCATTCCTAGCCCTTTCCTGTCCCAGTAACGCTATAAGACCTATCTGTTTCGGTGTGACGTAAAGCCAATTTAATAATAATAATAATACTAATAATAATAATAATAATAATAATAATAATAATAATAATAATAATAATAATGTTATTGTGAGCTTGCATCCGGGAGATAGTAGGTTCGAATCCCACTATCGGCAGCCCTGAAGATGGTTTTCCGTGGTTTCCCATTTTCATACCAGGCAAATGCTGGGGCTGTACCTTAATTAAGGCCACGGCCGCTTCCTTCCAACTCCTAGGCCTTTCCTATCCCATCGTCGCCATAAGACCTATCTGTGTCGGTGCGACGTAAAGCCCCTAGCAAAAAAAAAATGTTATTTGCTTTACGTCGCACGAACGACCTATACGGTTTTCGGAGATGCCGAGGTGCCGGAATTTTGTCCAGCAGGAGTTCTTTCACGTGCCAGTAAATCTACCGGCACGAGGCTGACGTATTTGAGTACCTTCAAATTCCACCGGACTTAGCCGAGATCGAACCTGCCAAGATGGGGTCAGAAGGCCAGCGCCTCGACCGTCCGAGCCACTCAGCCCGGCCATTTTACAATTTATATGGCTCTTGCGTTTTAAAGTGGAATGCCAGATCTGTCACTGCTAACAAGGAGAGCTTCGAACGTGCAATAAATGGAAGAGCCATCATATTAGAAGCCCTTTCGGAGACTTGATTTCAGACATCTAAAACAGTACGCTTCCGCAATTACGAGACCCTACGAGCCGGCCGACCGGACGGCCAGGGAGGTGCTGCCGCCATCATGCATACATCAGTGGATTTCCAACCTGTCAGTGACTGTGACCAGGCAAATGCCGGGGCTGTACCTTACGTCGTCGGCGGATGCAGAGTGAGTCTTGGCCCACAAGTGGACACGGCTGGTCCGTGGTCCAACAGCTCTGCACTCCGACCGGCCATCCGAGCAGAGGAGGGGTGGCAACGGTTCTACCGTGGCTCTACGCCTCTGTATTTGGGAGGCGGAAGGGGACTGGTCCCCACCGTCGGCTATCCTGAGAATGGTTTTCCGTGGCTTTTCATTTTCCTGCTCTAAGGCAAATGCCGGGACAGTTCTAATATAGGTCACAGTCACCAACTCCCTCGCCTTCTGCTACATCTCCTTCAGCGTAACAAATCTCCCAGGCTGAGAGACGGCGCCACCGTCCAAGTGGCCCGTCTTCCCCTTCAGGAGAGGAATGAAAACATGTTAGTAGTAGTAGTACCTTACGCCATGAAATACAAATAGTTGCAGCTCGCATTCTTGCCATAAGCCTAGAATTCACTTTCTTATTATTATATTGTCAATCAGCAGCAAATATTGCCTTAAATAAATTGGATACTATTCTGTCGATCATGAAACCCCCGTTTCTACTCTAGGGAGATCTGAACACTGATCACTCTACAGGGGGTGCGCATATTCCTATGGTTCAGGGTATGCTATGTTAAACGTTATGGACACTCGCCAGTCTAATTCTATTAAGTGATGGATCTTCAACACTGGTCCTTTCTCCATTGTAACGGTTCAAATCCCGTTACAAGATGATATCTGTATTTGTATTATTATTACTATTATTATTATTATGTCTATACTCTTACTATTACTATTATTGTAACTATAATTATTATTCAGTTCAATTCTGCAATGCTTGTCGCTTGCGTGATTGTAGTTAAATGTATGCATATATACGTGTGTGTAGATTAACACTAAAACATGTACAGTAAGAGTTGATTTATATCAGATGTGGATATGACATTGTTACATTGTGCAATACTGCTGACGTTACTGCCAGGTCATTGCTAAGTCATCGTGTGCATTTAGCGGTGAGCTCACTTCGTGGGAGTTACCTAGGGTGCCACCGGCGGTTTCGCCATAGTGTGAAACATTTGTCGCGAGGTGGGAGTAGATCATAGTTATTCCTGGAGATTGCGTAGGTGTGTCAATCAACGTTTATAAAAGGTGGTTGTATCTTGTAACGTCAGTCATTAGTTAAATGGAAGGTGTGCAGTGAAGAAGTAAAATGGATAAGTGAACAGTCATTGAGTGAACAAGATGGAGAGGCCTCAGCCGGTCATTAAGTCAACGGGAGTCTACGGGAAGGAGAGGACTCAGTGAGTCATTAGTCATTGGTCATTGAGAGAGTGAGGCCAAGTTGGTCGGTCACTTAGTTGAAGATACGGACGGGAAGGCTTACCACGAAGTCATACAGGACAGACTTACAAAGAAGTCCTCTCGATGGAGAAGAAGCAGTCAGATGGATACCTAGTTGTCAGTGAAACAAAAAGGGTACATCACCAAATTAGGCTTGATACATCTACAGTAAACACCATATAAAAGGAATACGTCGTAATTACACTCAAAGTGTTGAAGGTACAGCCAAGTGAACCAGTGAGGGATAAATTTCGTGTATAATGTCCGGTCAAGAAGAATTCAAATTCATGCCTAGTTTCTTTTAGTTGCAATGTCATAATTTTATATTCTCATCTGTTTTAATCGCAGCAGTTCTCACTGTTTTTATTGAAATTATTTCAAGAATATATTTTGTTCTATGAAATTAATTAATCGTTTTATTTAAACAGTAAAATTCCTTAACCTTAATGTACCGGGCGGTACACCTCCACGCCGCGAATTCAAATATTGCGCCAGTTGAAACCTCTCTACAGGAGAAACTCTGAACTTTAAAAACTGTATTCAATCAAAGGTTTCTCGGAAGATGTCTCTACTGTAAGTTTTGAAGTGTTCTGAACGATGTCTATTTCGATTTGTATTTGTTTGTTCTGTAGCAAGAAGTGTGGACATTCTCTTCTAGATGGCACTACTTAAGAACTATAATTGTGCACCCTAGTGCGAAGTGAAGGAACTGTTTTTTTGAAGAAATTTGGTATTCATAAGTGTGTTCTTTGTTAAATTTCTTTCAGTCATTTTTTGGGTTGGCAGTATAACCCTTCTCTTTCCGCTTGTTTTGAATTTAGCCAATCCCGAATTTCTCTAATTAATTTTTGACCAATAACGTATGTCTTCTCCGATATGGAGATGTTGCTTTAAGCTATCCAATAAAGTTGAGGGGGGTGTGGGTACTCATTCTTGAAAGGTCTCGAATGTTCCACGAGGGTATTTAAACTACTGATTTTCTTGTCTCGGTGCCACTTCATCGACATCTTGCTTAGTGTGTGATTATGTAGCAGGGGGCGGGAAGCGCCTCTTTCTTCGGGCAGCAGTTCATCCACAAGGTAATGGCCGTTTAATAACTTTATTTCTTGCTAGCTCAGCAGTTTAATCCTCGGGGCAGGTTCGAAACTTTTCTCATGTAACCTATCTTTAAAATGTAATAGACATTTGGTAAAATTTCGTCTCTTTAACTATAAATTGAGATAGAGAGTGCCTAACCCTCTCGAGCACCCACTCATATTGTTTTGAGGTGACTACGTTTTCTTAACCGTTTTTCTTCTCTTCGTAATGTAATAAAGTTTTCTTATCGTGTCACCTCCTTAGTATGGGATTAGCCCTTGCGTAAGCGGCCTAGTGCCAAGTAGGTTTCAAAAGTGTATTAGGAGTGCAAGCTTCGCCTCCATTCTATTTTGTATTATGGGCCAGTAACTTAACCTGATGTTTTATTTTCCTCATGTAAAGGCCCTGTAGGTTGGGTATCAAATACCCCTGTTTCTTGGTGTGCCTTAAGGGCAGATAGAAATGAAGTTTGCTGTAGCCTTTGATGAGGCTTGTAAAATTGAGAGCGGGTCTGCTCTTTTTCTTAACACTGAAATTAGGAGCTAGTAATCCTTGTACTTAGGGGCTTTATGCCCTTCAGCAATGATAGTTGTGAGCTGAGAGCTCAGGAATTATACTTGGGGCTTGAAGCCCAGATTTTGGTAATAACCCCCGAAATCTTGTAATTTCTTTGTACCTGATTTTGGCTTGTTGCTGACTTGTTATTTGTTGAGTTTTGAAAGTCTATATGAAAATTGTTAAACCTTGTTGTCTGTTAAAAATATAACCTTTGTCAAAGTTTTAAATTAACTTTAATTCTGTAGTTGAGACCTATTCCACCCAGCACCTTCTTTCACCTCTGCAAATCCACAAAGCATCGTAACAAGTGGTAGCAGAGCGTGGTTGAATGGGTCTCAATTTAGCCCATTTTGACGGCTAAACATTGCTTTTCATTCGAACTCTAACAATTTTCTCAGTCGCTGGGATTTTTTTTATGTTTCAAAATTTTTCTGCCATCATGTCCGGCTCTCGCGAGGTCCTCCATCCTTTCTATTTGCGTAAGGAGGAATTACTTTATGAACTATCTATTAGAAACGTTCAATCTGGCGGCACGGTTGCGTTGGATGCCAATAAACTTAAAGATTCCCTTGATTTGCCTATTACCACCCCAACGTTGGGAGAGAAAGAAATTGACGACGCTCTCTCCACGATCAATGACAGTACTACTGAGCTAGCATCTGTAGTTAGTTTTTTTGAAGAAGGGAATCCATCCCCTAATCATCTTAAACGTGTGCAAGCTCGACTATTTCATTTTTATAATAGGCTTAATGATCTATTGTCTCTCAGGTTGAGTGACATTCAGGGAAAGGAGGCTAGTGCCCTCATTTAAAACATTTCTAAATTGTCCAGTACTGTCGGTCAATTGCTATCGGGGGTAACGACTCATAAAACTGACCTGCCCATGGCGGTAAACACTGTCAGCGAGGAAACTTCTTCCAAAGGGGAAGAAAATAGAACAGCTGGGGTTACTCAAAAGACCCCTGCCCATCTAGAAACCGGCCCTGATCGTCGGCCCTCAATTCCGCCCTTCTTTTTGAATAATGCTCCCTCCGAGCCTCCGTCACCCCCTAGGCAGTTACTTACTATGTCACCTGGGTTCAGTAGTTTGCCTCATCCATTAACCATGTTACTTAGGGGTATTTATAAGTTTTCGGTCAACTCTACCAGTGATGTAATTTCTTTTTTGAGATTTTTGGTCGAATTCCAGGATCATGCTCCAGTCTTTTCCCTCTCTGCTTCGCAAATTCTTCAAATTATATATCCATATGCCATAGGGGTCTTCTCGGACAAGATTGTTAGGGCAATAGCAGAACAGTCATCGATTGAAGACTTTCATGCACACCTCCTCGCAAATTTCATTCCTGCTCGTGCGAGGTCATCTCTGATTCAGAAATACTACTATCGAGTACAGAGACTGGATGAAAATCTTGCGGATTTCATGCAAGACATCAAATTCTATACCAGGGTGTTTGCTCTTCATTTTCCAGAAGATCAAATTGTTCATGCTATTGTCGAAGGAATATCACCATCCTATAGGTCATATCTGTGTTTTGCGGCGCGCCCACAAACCTTTTCCGAGCTAGAAGCATTGGCTGTGTCAGCCGAAGGGGTTAGGTATGCGGACACACTACGTGTCGCGAGGGAGCCCCCTCCGTCATCAAGTAACCTTCTGTCTATACCTCGCCGAACCATCACTGCCCTAAATGTTATGCTTGTGGGTCACCTGACCATCTTCGGAACAAGTGTCCATCAATTAAATCTAGTGGGACAAGGAATGGAGCAGGGGCATCCCAAGGCTGTTTTAAATGCGGCGCCTTTTCCCATATTGCCAAGAACTGCCCCAATGCTAACAGCACCCCCTCCTGCTCAACTTCGGGTGCAACTTCCACCAACAAGCATAAGTGACTAGTGGCTCCGGCTGAGTCGGCAGATTCGTCTTTCCTAGGCTCAGCCCAGGTTAAATCTGGCGAAAGATCGGGGAAATGTCAGTCTTCTAATTTATCATTTGAAGGCCCTAAGGAATGTCTAAGGATTGCGGCGGATTCCCCCGCACCAGTACCTTTCCTTAAAATTGAGGTTAATAATGAGCCTGTAACTGCTCTTTTAGATTCTGGCAGTGTTTGTTCTATTATTTCGGCTGAATGGTATTCGAAATTTAAATCCGTTTGTATACTTCCTGACTATTGCTCGTCTTCGGTTCAATATGTTTCGGCTAATTCTTCTCCATTAGAAATTTTAGGCTCCTTAAATGCCAAAATTCGTATTTCTAAATTTACTTGGAAAGTTAAATTGTTTGCGGCAAAGCACTTGTCTTGCCCCATTATATTGGGAGCCGACTTCATGTCCCATACTGGTCTAGTGCTCGATCTTCAGAGCAAGTCGTGCACATTCAAATTTGCTTCTAATTGTAAAATCCCTTTACTTAAATGTAGTTCTGTGTCATGCTCATCTGTTTCGCCTTCCCAGGATGAGATGTTGTTAGATCTTAGACATCTACCTGAGGAGCAGGCTGATTGTAATCGTAAGTTATGTCAGTCATTTCCAGAGGTGTTTTCTGATAATCTTGGTGTTACTGACCTTATTGAATACAAGATTGAGGTTACGGATTCGATTCCAGTCCGGTTTCCGCCTTATAGGCTGTCTCCTCCTAAAATGAAAGCTTTGAAGGAGATCATCGATCAAATGTTAAAAGATGGTATTATTCGGCCCTCTAAGTCGGCGTATTCATCGCCTATTTTCCTAGTCCCGAAATCCCAAGGTGGCTTCAGGCCTGTGATTGCTTATAGGGCTCTCAATCGGAAGGTGGTGTTACAATCTGTGCCCCTTCCTGACCTTCATTCTTGCTTTTCCTGGTTTCGTAAAGCTAAGTTCTTCACCATCTTGGACCTCAACCAGGCTTATAACCAGATACCATTAGCAGAGGAATCCAAGCACCCGACAGCGTTTGCCACGGATTGGAATTTGTATGAATACAACCGCGTGCCTTTCGGAGTCCCCACGGGAGCAGCTGTGCTTACGAGACTGCTAGAGAGGGTCTTCTCCGACATTAAAGTTGAGTACTTGTACCACTATCTCGATGGTGTCGTCGTAATTTCGGAGACCTTCGAAGAACATTTAGATCATCTGAAAGAAGTTCTTAGTCGCCTTCGTAAGGCTGGGTTAACGGTGAAGTTGTCCAAAGTCGCCTTTGCTAAGCCTTCCATGTCATTCCTAGGGCATATTGTATCGCCCGATGGTGTCGCAGTGGATCATTCCAGAACACAGGCCATCCGCGATTTCAAACCTCCCAAGGTCATCAAAGGTATTGCCAGGTTCATCGGTATGGTGAATTTCTTCAGGAAATTTATTCCAAATTTCGCCAATAGAGCGGCGCCCTTGAACCTTCTTCCTAGGAAAGGTGTCAAATTTGAGTGGGGAACTTCTCAACAAGCCGCTTTTGAAGATCTTAAACTAGCTCTGTGTAATGCCTCTGTTCTTGCAATGCCGGATTTCTCGAAGAAATTCATCGTCCAAACCGACGCGTCGTCGTCGGCAGTGGCCGCGGTCCTTCTTCAAGAGACCGAACTAGGGAGGTGACCCGTCGCCTATGCATCTAGGACTCTTTCGGCTCAAGAAGCCAAGTATTCCATCTATGAACTTGAGGGTTTGGCTATCTTGTTTGCGCTAGAAAAGTTCCGCCTTTATCTGGAACATATCAAGTTCGACTTGGAGACTGATAACCAAGCCTTAAGCTGGGTCTTAGGTAGGCCGCGTCGTACTGGTCGTATAGCCCGTTGGGCCATCCGAATTTCTGCCTTCCAATTTGATGTTAGGCATACAAGAGGTACTGAAAATGTTGTAGCAGACGGACTAAGCCGTATGTTTTCGAATGATGTAGAGCCCCTTGAACAGGTTCATAGTTCTTCACCTCCCGAGTCCATACTACCTGAGGTTAATGCCATTCTGACTGATGATCCCATGTTATTTAGGGATATTGAAAAATATCAACGCGAAGATCCAGTGCTGGCTCCCATTATGGAAACCCTTTCTTCTGGGGAACATGTTGTCCCTTATGTATTGAGAAATGGTGTTCTATGCTGTCCGTCGGGGCATGATAAGATGATGAAGGTAGTGGTTCCAGTTGTTCTTGTGCCCATGATCTTTCAGTACTATCATGAGACCCCATTGGCGGGGCACTAAGGCATCTTCAAAACTCGCGAAAAGATCCGTGAAAGGTTCATCTGGAAATGTATGGACGGTGAAATTCGTGAACTAGTAAAGGCTTGTAAATCTTGCTTGCTTAGTAAGCCCACCATGTCCACCAAGGTAGGCCTATTGTCTTCTCATCAAGCATCGCGCCCAATGGAACGTCTGTATATCGACTACGTCGGACCCTTTCCCCAGTCAAAGGGAAATGCCAATAAATTCATCCTGGTGTGTGTAGATGGCTTCACTAGATTTTCTTGGTTATTTCCGACTAAGCTGGCTACCGCTCAGTCAACTATTTCTTCTTTAAATTCCATTTTTGCTTCTTTTGGTCCGTGTCAATATATTGTATCCGACAATGCTAAAGCTTCCACTTCCAATCTTTTCCGTAAATTCTGTTTTGATCTAGCCATCTCGCATGTAACAACCTCTGCATACTATCCTCAACCATCTCTGGCTGAACGGGTCAATCGTAATCTGAGGTCGGCTCTTATTGCCTATCATCATGAAGATCATTCTAGGTGGGACACGTCCCTGCATTGGTTAGCTTTTGCTTTGAATTCGGCGGTTCATGAATCCCATACATTTACTCCAGCTTCTTTGATGTTCAACTTTGTTCCCAACACGCCGCTCTCTAACCTTTGGTCTCTGAGTGATATTCTACCTGAGACGATAGATCCGGATAACATTAAAGATCTTTGGAAGAAGGCTAAGGCCAATCTTAAAGTGTCTCATGAAAAGGTTAGGGAAAGATATGATCGTGGACGGAGACCCACCCATTTGAAGGTAGGCGACCAGGTTATGGTCAAGAATTTTGTTCCCGCGGGCAAGCTTGCCCAGAGATTTCATGGGCCGTGTATTATTCTCGATTTCCTCACACCCGTTACCTTATTACTAAGCAATCCAGCCACCGAGAGGATATTTAGGGTTCACCTGTCACAGGTGAAACCTGTGTAATTTCAGTGCTAACTTGCTCCGTATAATTTTGAAAGAAATCTGAAGGTTATACTTTTGGTTTCATTTTGAGGCCTTCTGCCCTTTGAATCATGTTCTTTGTATTTAAATATTCATTGTACAACCTCCCCTGTCAGTTAAACTGCTGTCCTGTCCACCTAGGCCATTACCAAGCTCCCGTCTCCTGCTCAAACACACCAGTGGCTAATTAAAATGAAATAAAAACTTCCACGCCGCTGGCCCCTCAGCCTCACCACAAAGACTGTACCCTAAAATCATTATGGTCCAACAAAATTCTGCCGCCGAGATCTTAATGTTTCAGTGCCCCTGCAGCCGTGCGGCGCCGTACCGCCACTGTGTTGGAGTACGGGCCAGCTCTACTCCAGTGAGGTTAACCAGTGTACGGCGAGTCGGAGCCCTCCTTCCGGCCAAGGCTGATGTGCGGCGCACCACCTGCTAACTGCCTGCGGACTGTAAACAATCGTCGCGTGTGCGGCGTGTTTCACCACCACTACCCCTCTCATAGTAGCGGGAGAGGTGTATCTCAGGGTACTTGAGGGGCCCGAGCGGCCTCCTCTGGACACAAGCAGCGGCGGCTGGTCTGGCCGTCAAAGTAATCGGCAACTAATGTACTTATGCAGCTACGTGGACATGCCATATCCACAATAACTACGTTCTTGGATTCAACATCAACATCTGGTGGACTTAGAAAGTTTTTTCTCTTCTTCCAAGAATTAAAGTTTTCCTTTGGAATTCAACTACTACAACCATAGAGACCTTTCATCAAAAGCTACTACTAAGAAATTCCAAAACTGGATTTTATTCAATCCCACTTATATCAAATAACTTCTGAGACCTTCGACTACTGCAAAATTAGATTTCCCTCTTCTAAATTCTGCAACTCATCAGCAAAACTTGGACCTTTTTGTAACAAATTTTTTGTTTTCTCCTGTGTCACCCCTTGGAAGGACTTTTGGGGCGGGAGGTCTGTACCGAGCGGTACACCTCCACGCCGCGAATTCAAATATTGCGCCAGTTGAAACCTCTCTACAGGAGTAACTCTGAACTTTAAAAACTGTATTAAATCAAAGGTTTCTCGGAAGATGTCTCTACTGTAAATTTTGAAGTGTTCTGAACGATGTCTATTTCGATTTGTATTTGTTTGCTCTGTAGCAAGAAGTTTGGACATTCTCTTCTAGATGGCACTACTTAAGAACTATAATTGTGCACCCTAGTGCGAAGTGAAGGAACTGTTTTTTGAAGAAATTTGGTATTCATAAGTTTGTTCTTTGTTAATTTTCTTTCAGTCATTTTTTGGGTTGGCAGTGTAACCCTTCTCTTTCCGCTTGTTTTGAATTTAGCCAATCCCGAATTTCTCTAATTAATTTTTGACCAATAACGTATGTCTTCTCCGATATGGAGATGTTGCTTTAAGCTATCCAATAAAGTTGAGGGGGGTGTGGGTACTCATTCTTGAAAGGTCTCGAATGTTCCACGAGGGTATTTAAAGTGCTGATTTTCTTGTCTCGGTGCCACTTCATCGACATCTTGCTTAGTGTGTGATTATGTAGCAAGGGGCGGAAAGCGCCTCTTTCTTCGGGCAGCAGTTCATCCACAAGGTAATGGCCGTTTAATAACTTTATTTCTTGCTAGCTCAGCAGTTTAATCCTCGGGGCAGGTTCGAAACTTTTCTCATGTAACCTATCTTTAAAATGTAATAAACATTAGGTAAAATTTCGTCTCTTTAACTATAAATTGGGATAGAGAGTGCCTAACCCTCTCGAGCTCCCACTCATATTGTTTTGAGGTGACTACGTTTTCATAACAGTTTTTCTTCTCTTCGTAATGTAATAAAGTTTTCTTATCGTGTCACCTCCTTAGTATGGGATTAGCCCTTGCGTAAGCGGCCTAGTGCCAAGTAGGTTTCAAAAGTGTATTAGGAGTGCAAGCTTCGCCTCCATTCTATTTTGTATTATGGGCCAGTAACTTAACCTAATGTTTTATTTTCCTCATGTAAAGGCCCTGTAGGTTGGGTATCAAATACCCCTGTTTCTTGGTGTGCCTTAAGGGCAGATAGAAATGAAGTTTGCTGTAGCCTTTGATGGGCTTGTAAAATTGAGAGCGGGTCTGCTCTTTTTCTTAACACTGTAATTAGGAGCTAGTTCTCCTTGTACTTAGGGGTTTTATGCCCTTCAGCAATGGTAGTTGTGAGCTGAGAGCTCAGGAATTATACTTGGGGCTTGAAGCCCAGATTTTGGTAATAACCCCCGAAATCTTGTAATTTCTTTGTACCTGATTTTGGCTTGTTGCTGACTTGTTATTTGTTGAGTTTTGAAAGTCTACATGAAAATTGTTAAACCTTGTTGTCTGTTAAAAATATAACCTTTGTCAAAGTTTTAAATTAACTTTAATTCTGTAGTTGAGACCTATTCCACCCAGCACCTTCTTTCACCTCTGCAAATCCACAAAGCATCGTAACACTTAAATTTAATGGGGAAACCGAACGCCAATCTCCTTTTCCCAGTACCCATATGGTATGTTGTCACAAGTCAGCTTATTACCCCACACCCTAGAGATATTCAAGATTCTCATTCTCTTATTGCTGCACTGAGTTGTAGCTGGCGCCCTTCAAATGACGTGTGTGTAAGTAAGCAGGTAATAACTTAGTGTGAGTACAAGGTCGGACGATTGTGTATTTTATTTGATGAATATTGTCATATTTTTCAATTTAAATGCAGTTTTGATATAATTTCAAAAGTAAGTAAGAGAGTAAGGAACGTCTTCACCATGTCGAAGGCCATCTACAGTGGACATAACGCAGTGTTCACCATCGATATCCACCATCCCTCGCTGGAATACGCTTAAGGACCCCATGAGATCAGATCACTATCCAATCATCATCAGCAAGGATATTCACCCACCTCCCCGCCCTCAGCCCATACCTTTGAGCACATGGAATATGAATGCTGCTGACTGGAATAGGTATACAGATAGCATGTTCAAAGAAATGCACCATTTCCCTCCTCAAGACACCACACTAAAAAACTACAATACATTTATATGAGTTATAGAACGCGCTGCTCACAAATGGATCCCAGTAAAGCAGAGTTCTTCGGGTTCCAATCATTCCCATGTCATTTGGTGGAACACGAATTGTTCCAGGCCTATTGCCCTTCGAATAACAGTGCGCCGACAAATTCTCACCCACCCATATCAGGAAACGTACCTTCATTATCAACGAGTCCCTACACATATGAAGCGTACTGTCAAGAAGATTAACAAAAGTGCTGGCAAGACACTTTTCCCCCTCTGACAAGTGAGTAAGGATACGAATAAAAATGACGTATGGAAGAAAGTCAAGTTCTTATCGAATAGAAAATATAATCCTCAAGAAATGTTGGAAGAATCTGCAGATAAAATTTCTCCCCCTCAGCATGCACACCACCGACGACGTTCCCAGAAGACCATACGGACCATTTTCAGAACACACCATTCACAATCCACGAACTGAAAGTTGCTCTGAAGAACTCCGAAAACACATCCCCTGTAATAGATGATAGCATATATCCTATGCTTCAACACATTCCTGATGAAGGTCTGCAACTACTCTTATGTCTATTACAAATAATCATGTTCATATTGATACTTATTGACTATATAACTTGAGAAAAATATAAATATAGTTTCACCACAAAACAATACACGATATTATAATCCAAAAAGTCTATTACGGAATAAAAGTGGACATGTTTCGGCTCTTGAAACCATCATCAGCATACAAAGACTTAAATAAGATTGAAAGCACATTGGAATATAGATGTATGAAACGATTTTAACATAAATGTATTAGAAGGAAAGATTATGGAAGCAGTATTGATACTTGAGACAATTCAAAACGAAATATTGGAGTTCATTGATAAAAAGTTCGTAAAATCACCACAAGTTGGAAAAATACATATTACTAATTTCACTGACGAAAAGTTCGTAAAATTATTACAAAATGGCAGAATATATACTATTAACAGTAAATATGTTAAATACATCAAAGATGAGAACTTCACACTTGAGCTGCTGCAGGACATCCATCTCGTCGAGTAAAATCTAAAGTGCGTAGGTGAAAGTAGCTGCATCAAATATGGTATCCTCTCGTCAAATAAATGTAGACTTCTTCACATGTTCATCATGTCACGTATATTTATGAAAATAATAAATGGTTTAAAGGTACTGTGTAAGAAAATAGAACGGAATATGAAAATTAAATAACGTGGTTGCATTCATAAACTGTCTTTCAAATGTATTTATGATAAAATCGTTTCATATACCTATATTCTAATGCGCTTTTAACCTTATTTAAGTGTTTGTGTGTTGACGATGGCTCCAAGAGCCGAAACATGTCCACTTTTGTTCCATAAATAATCTTTTTAGATTATAATATCGTGTATTGATTTGGTGGTGGAACTACAGTATATTTATATCCTTCTCAAACTCTTATGGATAATCAATGAACTCTGGACATAAGGAAGTTTTCCTGAATCTTGGACAGTATAAATAATAATTATTAAACCCGGTAAAAACCCCTGTGATTCTGCATTGTATCAAATAATTGTCCTCTCCACGTGTATCGGGACTAAGGTCGACCGCAGGCTAGGCTGACGTTTGATGTTAACACGAGTTAACATGTGATATGCCGTGTTAATAAAATAATTAATGCAATCAATTATACTGAACCGCTCAGATTACTCTGATGTGTCGTGTTGTGACATGTTATGAATCATCTAATGTCACAGTTCGGGTCACCGTGTGCTGACATGCGTCAGCCCAAAACCTGGACTGTCAGATTTTCTTCAGACGTGCTGAGGCAACAGAAGTTGTCACGAGTGATTTAAAAGAGTTGTACGTTTGTTTATCAATAAAATATTTTCATTAAAACTTTTTTTTTTACATTTCTACTAAGAAATGCCATGTATAGGATGTACCCACTCTTTTGTATTCTCCAATGTCGATGCTTCATAAAGTTCCGCTAAAATTTCTTCATCCATTTAGTAATGTTGCCTGAAAATTAAATTCAGTAATGGTATTGTAAAGAACGGCAATCGTTGAGAGCCTTCGCCCGACCAAAGGAAATTCATTTCATAAACGAACACGTCAGAGCAATGTTATCACTTCAGGCTGACATGTTGTGTGGACACGTCATAACACGTGTTAACATGAAACTTTTTTTTTTGTTAAGAAGGAAGCGTTAATGATCAGTATCGACCAGTTAATGTAACTTCAAATACGTCAGTCTGTCGATCACTGATTATAACACCTATAACACTATAACATACCTATAAAAAGCACAGTATTAAACAAAGAATTACGTGTTTTGTTCTTTAAAGTACCTCAACAGATTCTATCAAATTACACTTTTATTTAAAACAAATTGACGAAAATTGTTTAGAAATATAGACACATTTATGTTTAAATTCTGTTTATACTCTTTAATACTTGAAAGTTAGAACTTATCTTAATGAGGTGCTCCAGTAGTACGTCCTCCCGCCTTGCTAGTCAAGCAAGGAGTGCGAGGTGGTGCAACGGTTGCCGGATATTTGCGGTCACTGACATAAAATTTGCTCACTCACAGTAAAACTCCAGTTGTCACAGGAGATTTGTGGTCACTGCAGCAGGGGATGCGTATCATGAGCGTAATCTCGGGGTATCACCGCTAACCTGCCTGGGCCCCTGCTCGCTCCTTGTAGATCAACATTTTTCTCTCAAGTGCATTATTTAGAGACTGATACTGTTAACCACAAACACCATTCTATATCGAAACTTCCTGGTGTAAGTATTTACTGTTGTGTGGTGTAATGGAGTTGACAGTTACTAATATAATAAGACACATGGTTATATGTACAGAACGTATAGGTAAAGTCAACATTGAATCGTCGCCTGGGTGTGTCTGAAGGTGAAGAACAAGTCGTGTCATATTTGTGGAAACATACAATTCTGCAATTTATAAACAAAGTATAAAACATCCCAATATAAATTGTGTTGAAAGTTGGATTTGATCAGATGATGGATTTGTAAATCTACCAACACGAGGCTAACGTATTTGAGCACCTTCAAATACCACATGACTGAGCCAGGATCGAATCTGCCAAGTTGAAGTCAGAAGGCCAGCGCTCTACCGTCTGAGCCACTTAGCCCGGAAATTGCTATTCACGAAGCACTATCTATGTTGGAAGAGTCCAATGTAGATACACTATGACTCTCTCTAATTCCTTGAGTATTCTTTCTGCTTTAGCTACTCCTTTTATACTACAAAAACAAATATACACCTTATCATTATAATCAAGAATATCATACTACGACAGCATATAGGTCTACGCTAATACTCGTAGGTAACTGTATATAAGCACACTATGAAGAATATAATTGTAAATTTTAATATTGTAATCTTAAGTGGGGATGGAGGCACATTCGTGTATGTGGGGCTATGCCCTTTCTCCCTTCACCATCCCTGAATTGTACCTACAATTTGTGGAAAATAAATAATAATAATAATAATAATAATAATAATAATAATAATAATAATAATAATAATAATAATAATAATAATAACAACGTGGGTCATACGTCAATATCACATGGATTCCCTCACACACTAGAATCACCTACAATGAGCATGTCGATGGACCAGATAAAGGAGCGCAGCGAACCGGAGAGTAGCTAAACATCCTATTCTGTCCTCAAGATTTCTCATC
Organism: Anabrus simplex; assembly: GCF_040414725.1. Lineage (NCBI taxonomy): Eukaryota > Metazoa > Arthropoda > Insecta > Orthoptera > Tettigoniidae > Anabrus > Anabrus simplex. The sequence goes on along the minus strand of NC_090266.1, from coordinate 1,033,703,477 downwards.
ATTCATCTATCAGCGAGCTTACGGGCAATGGAACAGAGCATGGGAAGAATCGCAACAAGCCAAGGGACATCAATATTCTCTCATACAAAATTATCCCCCACGATGCACATGGTTTTCCAAGAGGAGACCTCAACGAAGATAGGCTATATGACTTCAATCACGTGCATTAGGTTTAACCACGGCAGTTTCCGAACCTATCTATTCAGAATGAATACTGTGGACATTCCTTACTGTCCTTGTGATGGGACATCAATACAACATCTACATCTTTCTTTTTTCAGTTCTTCACATTTTAAGCATCAACAAAGTGTTTTCCTTACTGAATTAGTTACAACAGTAAAACTATCAAGCAGTTCCACTACTCTCTTAGCATATCATGATAAGAAAATATACTCAGTTATAAAAATTTACACCAAGAACGTTAATAATAATAATAATAATAATAATAATAATAATAATAATAATAATAATAATAATAATAATAATAATAATACCACCGGGCGAGTTGGCCGTGTGGTTAGAGGCGCGCGGCTGTGAGCTTGCATTCGCGAGATAGTGGGTTCGAATCCCACTGTCGGCAGCCCTGAAGATGGATTTCCGTGGTTTCCCATTTTCACACCAGGCAAATGCTGGGGTTGTACCTTAATTAAGGCCACGGCCGCTTCCTTACAACTCCTAGGCCTTTCCTATCCCATAAGACCTATCTGTGTCGGTGCGACGTAAAGCCACTAGCAAAAAAAATTAAAATAATGATATCACCGAGCAAGTTGGACGCGAGGTTATGGTCAGGTAGTTGTGACATGACCTTGCATTCGGAATACAGTAGGCTCGAATCCCAACGTCGGCAGCCCTAAAGCTATTTTCCGTGGTTTCCCGTTTTCCCACCAGGGTGTACCTTAATTATTAAGGCATGACCGCTACCTTCCCAGACCCTTCCATTTTCGATCCTTGCGTCGAAAACCTTCGATGTGTTAGTGCGACGTCAAACTACTATCAAAAAGAAGTATGGCCTCGGCTACCGTGTGGAGACTTATATCTGAAGCCACTTATACTGTCGGTGTGTCAATTTCGATGTTTCGTTTTGCTCTACAAGATAACAGAAGAACGGGTCTCTTAGGCGATCTATGGTTGAGTTTCAATTACATTTATTGATTAAATACCAAATGTGTCACCATAAATGCCTACATGCCAACATTGTACGATGAGTTCCGAATAGACTTCCTTCCACCCTTCGGAAATTTGACTGCCGGTACCTCTGCCGGGTTTGAACATGTGATCTTCGAATCCACAGGCCGACGCTCTATCATGGATCCACAGAGGCAGCTGTAATTGGACGGTGATAATAATAATAATGGCCTGGTGCAAGTCTTTCGAGTTGACGCCTATAGACGAACTGTGCGTCAGAGAGGACGGGGCCCTAGCTGTGATAAATTATAATTTTGAAAAAGACGCACACACTCCCATCCCCCGAGCTATCGAAATTAACCAATTATTATGAAAATCCCCGGACCACGCCGGGAATCTAGCGCAGGCCCATTTGGATCAAAGGCCAGCACGCTAGTCATAGTGTCGAACAATTGGACGATAAAAGAGTTACAGGAAACTTGGCAGAACATACATTTTATTTTATTTTTTACAATTGGCTTTACGTCGCACCGACAGATATGTGTTATGGCGGCGATGGGGCAGGAAAGGGCTAGGAGTGGGGAAGAAGCAGCCGTGGCCTTAATTAAGGTACAGACTGGTGTGAAAATGGGAAAAAACGGAAAACCACTTTCAGCGGTGCCGACAGTCGAGTTCAAACCCACTATCTCACTAATGCAAGCTCACAGCTACGCGCTCCCTAACCGCAAGGTCAACTCGCTCAGTAACACGCATGTTAAAGTTGCGTGAACTCAGAGCAGATTTTATATGACCATGGGACAGGAAAGGGCTTGGACTGGGAAGAACACAGCCCTGGCCTTAATGAAGATACAGCCCTAGCATTTATCTGGTGTGAAAATGGGAAACCACGGAAAACTACTCGCAGGACTGGTGACGGTCGGATTCGAACTCACCATTTCCCGAATGCAAGGTCACAGTTACGCGGCCCCTATTACGCAGCCAACTCGCTCGGTCGTTAGGGGAATCATTCCTCACTCCACCAAGGGTGAACCTGCTTTGAAGGACACACTGATAGAATAAATAAAATAGATTAAGCATGTATACCGGTGTAGAATAACCTGTGAATGATACACAATGCCTATGACAAATGTAACTACAGTATAAAAATTGGCACATCTACTAACAGCGCAGTGTGTTGTGCTTATGGATGTATAGTGTGTACTTGTTTGCGTTCATTCCAATACTCCGAGCTTGGTCAGTTCGGACTTGCCCAATTAATGAAAGCGCATTATGGACTGAGAAACCTTAAAGGAAACCTGATGGATTCGAATCAGGACAATTCTCATGGTAATTGACTTTCCTTCTCACGCTACAAGTGCTACATTTCGTTTCAATATTTTTTCTTGAAGAATTTAGTTGGTAACACTTCCATAGAATTGCTCACATAGAATGAAGGCGGAATATACAAGTTCGAGTTCCCAGAGTTCGCTTACTTCCAGCGTCTTTTGAGTAAACATTGGTTATAAGTACCTATGCAAATGCATAGTTTGCTTTCTCCTATGCAGGGGTCTAAAGACGGGCAGGAAGCATGTTTTATGATGTAACTAGCTTAATTATGGCATTCAATAGTGCACAAATATGCATATTTTGGAGGTTAGTGCATGTATCCCGACTTCAAAATTTATTGTGGATATGTCTAGACTTTCATGATTACTGCGTATATTTTAACCAATATTTGTGAACATTGCACACTAAAATTACCATACCCTTGCCAACGTGAACATTATGGGCGACAAACATTACTTGGACGGAACAAGTATGGTAACTGTGTTGTCGTTCGAAGGAAATGCAACTGGAGAGCACAGCAGGAGTCACTTCTCATCTACACTTCTGAGATTGCACTAATTGGTATAGTTCTCGAAATTTCCACAACCGGCGACTGAAACGTTACGCAGGACCACACGCCGGCTCATCCAGAAATCGGGAGATCGTGGGTTCGAGCCCCACTGTCGGCAGCCCTGAAGATGGTTTTCCGTGGTTTCCCATTTTCACACCAGGCAAATGCCGGGGCTGTACCTTAATTAAGGCCACGGCCGCTTCCTTCCAATTCCTTGGACTTTCCTATCCCATCGTCGCCATAAGACGTATCTGTGTCGGTGCGACGTAAAGCAAATAGAAAAAAAAACACGCCGGCTCGACTATCAACCAATAGCAGGTGGCTCATATACAGCTGTCCGTGGTCGGTTCACCTGTCGGCCAGTAGCATATGGTTCTCGACCAATAGCATATGGCTCTCGACCAATAGCCATGCTTACCTTGTAAATGACAGAATGTACGTGGAGTCTAGTGTGGACTTCTAAAGCGTGGCGATCGTTAACGGAGAAACTCTAACTGTATGGAGACAGTGCAAGTAAACTATCGGCTGAGATTTTCTTGGCTTGTTAGTAGAATTTTGAAGAGGAAATGAAAAGTGAACCTTTCTGAGAGGGGTGATGGTGCGTACACAATGAAATAACTTGCCGGACAGTAACATTACGGTAACAGATTTGAAGTTTCCACCCCGATACCCCAGAAAAATCAATTTACTGCTTCGTAGAGGTGAAGCGGCCTAAGGGACAGCAGGAAGGCCTAATGAGCTACAGAAATTGGCTTTAAATGAGCCGCTGGTTTTCAGAGTTGTTATACCTTTGGTGTTGCAATTTGTAGGATTGTTAGATGATGGATCAACTTAGTGCTTTCGCAAATCTGAATTTTAAGCGGAGACAATGCCGAAATAAAAGAGCAGTAGGAGTTATCTTCTAAGATGCTGGACTGAAGGTGATGCAGATTAAGCTACAGACGGCAAAGTAATATTTTGTGAAGTCTGTGCAAAACAGGTTCCATGTGGAAAAATATCATTTCACGCAGTACTTTAATACCAGAGCTAAGCGAGTGGGTACCTGTAACAAGAAACAGACTTTTCCGACAGAAGAACAGCCATCTTCTTCAGGATGGGACGAATTTACAGCTAATCTATGCCGCACCACAATTGTGCCAAACATTATATGTAAAAAATTGAACAACCATCATTTCATGCCTTTCTTGAAAAAATACTGCAACCGAACTACTCTTCAAGAATATACACTTAAGATAAGTACTATAATTCGGTGGTCGACGAGAGTTAACGGCAGTCTGATTTGGGCAACTGTGGGCAACACTATGGATGTATGTGGCAGGAATGTAGAAAATATGTTAGTCGGGAAGTTGTATGAAGATGAACCGGGAACTCCACACTTAACTCATGTAAAATGTTAGAAAAGACAAATCATTCTACGATTACTCGCTTTGTCAATGATTCGTTACACTTTCTCTGGCCTTCAGGTGGTCATGAAGACCAGTTTCGGGTTCTTCTAACAGATGATGCTAGAGTAGAACGCAGCCCGGAAGGCGGTTTGAAGAGGGTTGCGCAGTAACATTCGCGCGCTTTGTAGTATGACGTGTTTTCCGCTGAGCCAATAGAATCATTTCAGTAAGAGGTGCCTGTTTGTGTGGGTCACGAGTGAATGTTTAGAGTTTTATTTGTAAATATCATAATCAACGAATTTAGGGAACTATTTGCATGTGTACGATAGATCCAGGAAGAGCAAAAAGACAAGTATTCCGTCGACAGGCGAGGGAAATAGTATAGTGTATAGTGTATTTGCATTTGGTAAGCATGCAGCAGCAGGCGTTCATAGGCGGAGAAGGTGAGGAACGCCATGTTGCCACGCTTCAAAAGAAGACATCACTCGCGTGTGGTATCGGCCTGCAAACAGTACAGAGGATAAAACAAGCTTCGGAAATAAAAATAATGCGGTGATCAGGTCGCCAGAGAAGAACCCTTAGAGGAAGAAGCCAGTGACGGTCCTCGATGATTTCAATAAAAATGTTCTGCGTACAACAATATTTGATATGTATAAAAATGGCGAATATCCTACGGCATTGAAACTGGACCATCCATTTACCTTCCTTAATATCTCGAAAATTTTCCTCAACACTTTCGCGGGGTTTGATGTTAAAAATTAATTTGGACTTTCACGAAACTTTTAAGCCCACAAAACATACAGGTCATCGCTTTGGAATTCAAGATATAACTGGATGAAAAAATGTTTACACATTCGTGTTGTTATTCTGTCTGCCCTTCGCCTTTATTTCTCTCACCTTATTTTTACTTTCCTTAATATCTCGAAAATTTTCCTCAACACCTTCGCCGGGTTTGATATTAAAAATTAATTTGGACTTTTAGAAAACATTTAAGCCCACAAAACATATAGGTCATCGCTTTGGAATTCAAGATATAACTGGATGAAGAAATGTTTACACATTCATGTTGTTATGCTCTCTGCCCTTCACCTTTAATTTCTCTCACCTTATATTTACCTTCCTTAATATCTCGAAAATTTTCCTCAACACCTTCGCGGGGTTTGATGTTAAAAATTAATTTGGACTTTTAGGAAACGTTTAAGCCCGAAAAAATTATAGGTCACCGCTTCGGAATGAAAGATATAACTGGATGAAAAAATGTTTACACATACATGCTGTTATGAGTAGCCACATTGGCATCACCGCACATCATACTTCTGTCTCTCTCTGCGCAACGAAACCGCCTTCCGGGCTGCGTTCTACTCTAGCAACATGCTGAAAGTCTCTGCGCATGGCCTTAACGTGATGGCGGAAGAAATACGAACCAGGCTTCCTGCTGTCGAGAAACTAATATCCACTACCAAGAAAGATTTGAGTCAGATCTTGTGCAATGGGGAATTTGGATTAAAGCAATACTCCTTTATCGCCAGCATTTTGACAGAGTAAATAGAGAGATTGAATGGTCCGACACCAGTGATATATTGCTATTCAACCGGCCAAAGACACGTTCAACAACGAAACAGTTCAAAAGAATCTGGTAGTCATCACCACACACTTCAAAGTCATTCCGGAGCCCGTAGCTTGCGGCTCAGTGATTATCTGAAGATGTTGGAGAGAGTGAAACGTGAACTCGAGTGCGTTCCTGGAAACCTTGTACACCGTCTGCAAACGAAACTGTATGATGTTCTGAAAAGAAATTCGGGATACGAGATTATGACAGCTATAAGCAAGTATCTGAAAGATGTTGACAGTGTGGATCTACTATATGTAACTCCTAAACCCGCTCCTGAATCCAAATACTGCTCTGTCACGTCTGTAGGTGTAGAAAGGTCATTTTATGCGTATGCGTTAAAATTCATTTGAACAGAAGAATGCTATAGATTTACGCCAGAAACATGGAAAAGACCCTCGTAGTGTACTAAAGTGAACTACGTACTTGAAGCGTAACAGGAGTAGCCTGGAAATGTGGTGAGAGTGGAAACATTGTGAACTCAAGTCTGTTTCTGCTAACCATGGGCACGGTCTGCACAAATAATCACTTATTCGTATTTCTGAACCAATTGTATTGTGTTTTCGACGGTACATGCTTGTCTAAACAGTTAACATTGAAAAAAGTGTATATCGTACATTAGTTACTTTCTGCTGTCAGAACAGCTGCAGCTGTAAGTAGAATGTGATTGCTGCCTTTTTCTTTTTGATTATTTGATCATGATGTATATAAATAAATAGCTGTGGGTGAATTAACCTAATATAATAAAGGTGGTCCGAGTCAGAATGCTATAAAATGTGCTAGATTGTATAAAAGTGAGTGGAATTTTTACCGCACATATGTATGCATATTTTGAAGGTTTTCGGAACGTAGAAATCCGATATCAGATGTCTAGAGCCCGGATCTTTATGTTCTAAAAAGCTTCAAATAGACTTGCAATAATGCAATAAAATGTGGAAAAATTATGGAAATCTGCGCTTAAAATCGGGTAACGTTATTAATTCAGCTAATCAAATGTACCATTCGCTGCAGAAAGTACCATCACAAAAGGAAACTAGAAGTCTTTCTATGTTTTCTGGAGACAAACTACGACTATTATCCAACAAAATTAGTTTACAGGCTGTGACATGTCTGGAAGGTACGCTGGTGCCAAGAGCTCGGAATCACCGAGCTCGATAGCTGCAGTCGCTTAAGTGCGGCCAGTATCCAGTATTCGGGAGATAGTAGGTTCGAACCCCACTATCGGCAGCCCTGAAGATGATTTTCCGTGATTTCCCATTTTCACATCAGGCAAATGCTTGGGCTATACCTTAATTAAGGCCACGGCCACTTCCTTCCCACTCCTAGCCCTTTCCTGTCCCATCGTCGCCATAAGACGTATCTGTGTCGGTGCGACGTAAATCAACTAGCAAAAAAAAAAAAAAAAAGCTCGGAATATTAATCTGGTAAAAATACCCTAATATCACCAAACTACTGACTAGATTTTCTTTGGTTCTGGTTTCGAATTTAACACATTTTCTAACTTCCATTTACTCTTCTCTCCATTTTCGACTGTAGCGGAATACGATGAAGGAATTGCACTTTAAGCGAGTTCAAGTAATCCATAACTCCTCACAAGATTGACCTTCCGAAGCGGTGAAAGGAGTACAGGAAAGTCCTTCCCTTTCATAATAAATGATTTTGGTTTTACGGTTTTCGGAGACGCCGAGGTGCCGGAATTTTGTCCCGCGGGAACTCTTTTTACATGTCAGTAAATCTACCGGCACGAGGGTCACGTATTTGAGTACCTTCGAATACCACCGGATTGAGTCAGGGTTGAACCTGCCAAGTTAGAATCAGAGGGACAGCGCCTCAACCATCTGAGCCACTCAGCCCGGCATTGAATTTTCAAGACCTCATTGTACTCGAAATAAACCTTCTACGTATTAGTTCATGTTTAGTACATACAATCTGTACCGAAGAGATGTCAAGTACAGAACCGTAGCTCAAATGGCAAGAGTATCCGATATGGTGCATGCAGCTCACCACCATTGGGGGAGGGCGGGGGTGGGGGTGAGCTGAACAACCTGGGGACAAGGAGGCTGATTGGTCAGCATTTTGGTTTTCTGTCTTCGGGGCGCCGGGCTCGATTCTCGACCGGGTCGAGGGATTTTAATCGTAAATGGTTAATTATCTTGGCTCAGGGACTGGATGTTGGTACTCTCCCCAACATCCCTGCAACACACACACAACACTAACACGCAGTTTCCCATTCATGGCAGACGTCACCCTCCGCCGCCGGATGGTCTGCCTTACAAGAGCTGCACCAGGCTAGCAATAATTATGCGCAGAATTATATTAATGGAAACTACGATGACGGTGATTGTCCACAGTGCTGGTGGTCCGACAGAACACAACCGGTGGTGGCGGGGGCATGATATTTCATTGGATATGGACATATTTAAAATTGTTCGGATATGTCCCGAAAAATCAATTATATTCTATCCTACACATCAATACGTTACAGGTTACTGCGGTTGAGACATGGTTATTCTCGTTTAAAGAACACTGTGAGGACCCTGGAGCAAACAAACCGTTGCTGACGCTATATTAATAAAATTCGTACGCGGAAGAATTCTCAGAGGCAATAACCATTCACTGTTCTCTAGAAACAGTAATAATTACGACTTATTTATCTCATACTTCCTCTTCAGATGTAGGCGTTCTAAAACGATCGTTTTAGATGTCCCTTCATCAGTAGAATGATGTTAATTTCTAAGCGAATTGTTATTTAATTATTCTGTAATTGTGTTTAAGGGGCAGTCCAGCCGTCCATTCATATAGAAGAGAATGTGTTTGACGCCCAAGCAGGAAGTAGAAACATTAGGATTTCATCTTGAAGAGAGGTACATGGCCCCAAGGGTCACTCAGCCTACACCACAGACGAGTAATATGTTAAATCCTAGAGATGAAAGACGGCCGTGATAATCAATACAATTTCCATTACGCCGTTCCGAAATAGATAGGTAAGGGCTAGGAGTGGGAAGGAAGCGACCAAGGCCTTAATTAAGGTACAGTCACAGCATTAGCTTGGTGTGAAAATGGGAAACCACGGAAAACCATAATCAGGGCTGCCGGCAGTGGGGTTCGAACCCACTATCATCCGAATGCAAGCTGACAGCTACGAGACGGCCGTGTATAGAGCTAACCACTTTATTCCAATTATAAAAGAAGCCTTTACGTTACACTCTTCTACGTACAGGCCTTTATGGTTTGTAGCTTTTCCTTGGTTTTTGTAGTTGTATTTGGTTGGGATTTCCGTTATAAACAGTGTTCTTTAATATTTAACTTCCGTAACTGCTTGTCAACGTGAGCTGCCACCCGCTTTCCGAAACATGAAATTACCAACCATCCCATCTGTGCATATTTCTAACTAAACATGGAAGGCAATTTCCGTGAAACATATTTTATACATTTATGGAACACGCTATGATACTAATGATCAACTACTCTGAGACTATAGAAACACCTCGTGGAATGACAAGTGACGTGGATGAAACGGTAGAAATAGACGAGAAAGGAAGTGTTCATATGGCTAGCCAGACGCTAAACTCAACTTCAGTAGGAAATAAGACAGCAGGTCCTGCAATACTAGGCTACATACTCTTTACTCTATTTGTTATAAGTCTGTCAAACGAAATATCCACGACCTGTGAATGATCAACAGAAACAACAACAAAAACCAACAACAACTACAACAACAGTTTCTCAGTTTCGCTGTTATTTACTTGTCCTTCTGTTCCCGTGTTAGCAGGTTCGATCTGATGTCAGTGGCATTTGATGCTTTGTGACATTGTTGTACTTTACCTTCCCATAGCACACTTTAATATGGACAGCACATTGGGGTCTAGAGGACCCAATTATTATTATTATTATTATTATTATTATTATTATTATTATTATTATTATTATTATTATTATTATTATTATTATTGTTACGGAGTTTTCCGTGGTAGTTAGAGGTAAAAGAAGGTGCGGGGGGTGAACAGGTCTCAGGCTACGAAATTAAAGTGAATTTAAAATTTAACAAGGTTATATTTTCTTAGCAAAAAACAAGAAATAACAATAATGGCAGGTACAGAGTAGCAAAACCACTAATCGAGAATGTACAATTACAGGATTTGGGCTCCGAGAGCCAGACACACAATTCTGAGCAATTAGCCCAGCATTACGATATACAGAATTCAACAAAGGGGCAGAAGACCCCAATCAAGCCCAGGAGCACTTGCTCCAAATTACACAGTAAAGCCTCCTCGAGGCATACAACACTCAATTTTCGAAAAAGAGCCACTCGCTCTCAACTTTAAGCCTATCAAAGGCCACACCAAACTCCACCTTCAAGTTGTCCTCTAAGGACATATACACAGGGGTAACATACCCAACCTACTGAGGTCTATTAAGTGAGAAAAAGGTTAATTACTTGACCTCTAAAATAACAATTGAGAGGAGGCGATCAGCACTCCTAATACACTTGTTTAAAACCTACTTGGCACTAGGCCGTTAATGCAAGGGCTAATCCCCTACTAAAGAGGTGACTTAAGAAAGAAACAATTTACATTACTGTTACGGAAGAATCGGTTGAGAAAAATAAGTTCACCTCAGAACAATATGAGTGGGAGATCGAGAGGGTTAAGCACTCTCTATCCCAATATGTAGTTTTGAAAGAGAATAGAGGCTAAGAGTCTTTACATTTTAGGGAAAGTTACATGGTAGAAACGCTTCGGACCCGCCCCGAGAGTTAAACTGCTGAGCTAGCAAGAAAAGAAGTTATTAAAAGGCCATTACCTTGGTGTTGAACTGCTCCCCGAAGAAAGAGGCGCTTCCCGCCCCCTGCTATGTACTTTACACACTGAAAGATGGTACTGAAGTGGCCTCGAGACCCGAAAATCAGCAGTTTATATACTCTCGCGGAAAGTTCGAGGCGTTTTTGGAATGAGAACACCCTCCCACAAGGATTTTATTGGTTCACCAAGAAACCCCCTACACAATACGAGGAAGAAACATATTATTGGTTGAAAATTAATTCGAGAAATTCGGGATTGGCTAAATTCAAAACAAAGGGGAAAGAAAGGGTTAATATTGCCAACTTAAACAATGACTGAAAGAAATTTAGCAAAGAACAAACTTTTGAAATTAAATTTTCTCAACAAAAACAGTTCTTTCACTTCGCACTAGGGTGCACCATTGTAGTTCTTCAGTAGTGTCCTCTAGAAGAGAATGTTCACACTTCTTACTACAAGCAAAACAAAAATACATCGAAAACAACACAGTTCAGAAACTTCAAAATTTCCAAGTAGTGGCATCTTCAGGGTAACTTGAAAATTAACACATAAGACAAAGTCCAGACTTCTCCCAGTAGGGGAGTTTCAACTGGCGCAAGGTTTAAATAAGCGGCGTGGAGGTGTACCGCCCGGTACAATTATTATTATGATTATTATTATTATTATTATTATTATTATTATTATTATTATTATTATTATTATTATTATTATTATTATTATTATTATTATTATTATTATTATTCGTTGCCTTTTCACCAGTTTATTAGGGCCGGCAGCTGCTGTGGATTTAGACCAGTTTTATGGCCAGATGCCCCTTCCTGACGCCACAACCTCGACCCGTGTTTCTGTGGTGATTGTTAGTGTGGTGAGTTTAGTATAGTGCTCCCGTCCACCCTCTGAGTCCCAGACTAGCATTAATCTCAGGGGTGTCGGTTCATATTTTAAGTCATCAAAATCATAAATATAGAGGCATCAGTGAACATAGGGATGAACGGGGCATGCAAAAATATAAAGTGGGGGACACTCAATCACAAACATGAATTTAAGGACTCCATGATAGGACTAGGGAGTGACATTTAAATTTTATCAAGGACATAATATCTAACTACAATAAAAAGATTAAGAGAATGGTTTCCTTTGAAAATAAATGCCAGAAGGAGCAGTTTATTGCGCCATCCGGCGCGCTGAATTTAGATACACTTTAGAAAAGCAATGATTTTACAACACATTAAATAATGAGGTTACTTGCTTCACCGCAAGTGGTGACAATACACTTTTAATGTCCATCCTGAAAAAGAAACACAAATTCGGGGTATGATTCACTAATTGATCACGTTGGGATCGAACCAGTGTCCGTACGATCTGATGGTCCACAAGGACGAGCCTTCTTTATGTCGAGAGCCCGAGGATAATCAAATTTATCGTCAGCTTCCCGATTCAAATTAGATTGAGTACCTCCGACAATATCTACATTTCCCGATGTCGGCAATCGGGTTGATTAAAGCTACGATGATTAAGGAAGGTGTATTTCACGGAGGACGGACCCTATCATTTACCCAGCGGATGCCATGCCAACTCGAATTTGCCTCCACAAATATTTACGCATGATCTCATTACTGCCGAGCTCGACCACCTGGTCTCAGTAGGTCAATGTCACGATAAGATAACACGAGGTGTAGTGGTAATACCGGGCGATAACCTCCTCTCACCCCTCAAGCAAAATAAACAAACCGGGTATTACGGTGACCTGACTCCCGTTGAGACGTCTAGTTCCAAGACAACATATGATTATCATCTCCGTTCAATTTCTTACGCTGAGGGATATCGTCGTCAATAATTTAATTTATTATTATAAGAATTATCATTCATCCACGAAATTATCATTTCCGTCTATTTAGCGTAATCATGCGAATGACGTCCGCATAACTTTTAACTTGTTCCAGTCAAACATTATTATTATTATTATTATTATTATTATTATTATTATTATTATTATTATTATTATTATTGTTATTATTATTATTATTATCATCATCCACGATTTCTGACACTGCCACATTATGATTATGAACATTATTATTACTGGACGCAAAATACGAATGTTATTATTATTATTATTATTATTATTATTATTATTATTATTATTATTATTATTATTATTATTATTATTATTATTATTATTATTATTTATGGTTATGAGTTGGTAACGTCCGCAGACGTCTCAATATACCGGTCGCGTTTCAAATATTCAATGATCAACAAAAAGTTCCTTATTATTATTATTATTATTATTATTATTTTGATAATAATTATTATTATTTTGATCACTACGATTTATCACTGTCCTAACGTTGTTATTATTATTATGATTATCGGTCTCACATCACCTGTTATATTCCTCTTTAACACATTTATCACCGCCCCTTCATTTAATACGGTCCAACTCAAGATCTGCAATACCTATTATTATTATTATTATTATTATTATTATTATTATTATTATTATCATGAATATCATCACACGTCATTCTTAACCATCACACCATACGATCATTTATGTAGAATCTCAACCTCTTTTCATCTTAGGGTCCGTAGTCTTTCAAACGACTATCTACGCAGTCCGTTTATTTCGTACGTACTATTACGAGTTCGAATCCTGTCCTCTACGTAATTCAATTTTACTCTGTTACATTGCCCGTATTTGTACACTCGTTTCTCTGTGTTTATCATTAATTTCATACATTTCTTCGTATCACATCATCTTTCAACACAGCTTCATTATACGGTAAGTGTTCTCGTACGGAATTCATCTCTCTTCATATCTCACATAATTTTATTCAATCACAGAGTTTTCAACTGACTTATTTCTCATCGACGTCATCGTACGACATATTTATATTCTGACTGCATGATTTTTACAACATCTCTCTTCACATCTGATTTACTTCTGAAGTCATTCTCCACAAATAATCGCAACAGCCTGAAATTATATTCACCTAAATTCGACAATCATGATCGCGTAATTATTAGTCCTACGTGGTCCGGCTAATATTTGCAAATTAAATATCTGACATTTATTTATAAAATATTGGACCGTAATTTAAACAACACGTTTATTAGCATTTAAGGTTCATTAGCACCGGTATTATTACTCATAATTATTAATTCACTGGTTTTAATTGTCACATATTTTAATTCCGAATTAGAAAACTATTCTGTCATCAACGATTCCCGATTATCTTAACATTTTATCCATTCAAATTTTCATGTTACTCACTGTTCCTATTGAAAGACGATATCTCAGGAATTATTATTATTATTATTATTACTATTATTATTATTATTATTATTACTATTATTATTATTATTATTATTATTAGTTCGTGACATCCCCTACAAATTTTGTCAACGTTAATAAAAAACATATTAGCACAACGGAAAACGCTGGCATCGCACATGGCTGGGTTTTCCATCACATTATAACACAAATTGTCGTCAATTGACTGACATAAAATACTCTGGGTCAATTTGAACATTAAACACAAAACCAAATGTCGACGAGAACTCGACTAGACTAATATTATAATCCATGCATGACTTAAATCTCTACGGAAATACATGTACAGCAAATTAAATACATTATTTGACCCAACATTTACAAATTCCGTCCGTTTATACTAAATTTAGAATGGACTCGGGAAGCGATCCATTTTGTTACATGAAGTAACCAAGTCAAAAATAAAATTGTTTCCCTTCCCAGTCATGGTAACATCCCCAAATAAATTTACGTTTCAGTACTCATCTGTAGTTGAAATCCTTGGCAGGCCCTGCGGACGAGAGGCCCATTTGGCCCTTCTCCGGCTTACACTTCTGTAACGGCTAGTTTCTTTTTACCTTCACATTTTATTACATGGTGTTCCGCCATTACAACACTGATTTGATAATTATGACACTGATGTAATATTTATGACACTGATTTAATATTTTAATATATTAACACTGACACACGGAAATTTAATTTTACCATATAATACCACTGCGTTACCATAGACCCAATTTTATTTATGTACATTATTTTATCTTCGTCCTTTTCCCGCACAAAGGACTGGACACAAAGCGACGGAGTGACGATTAAATCGCCCGGCGCGCTTCACAGTCTCCGACACGGCACTTCCGAATTAATATCAAGTCGCACTCTTGATGTGTTCATTATGACGGCGGTTTTAGTTCAGCTACCTACAGTACAGGCTCAGATATTCACTAAAATTTCCATTTGCTGTCCGTCACACAGTTTAGTACACCTGCGTTCACTGTTACTTTAAAAGAAGCTATTTTATCATTCCTTGCTACTATTACATCTGTACTTGAATTCACAATACATAACTAGTAGGCTCAGACCGTAGCATGATCTGGCGTGATCTAACTTTACTCGACCCGCGGGTGACTGGAACACAACGACCTGATTCAGAGTAACAAGTCACTTCGCCCGAGCTCTGAGTACAGTACGTAAGTGCGGTTGTAAGTACATGCGGTCGTCCGTAAAAATGAGTTAGTGCATGTTCCTTCCACTCGTATTTATTGATGGAGGACCTTACTGATGGATTAGCTGACGTCATGCCCTGGAGAGATGGGGTGGATTTCTCAAATCGCTACTAGCAGTCCGAACTGGAAGTTATAACTGATACCAAATTAATCCCCTCATCTGGAATATACACCTAATTTAATATGATCTCCTAACGATCGCAGATTTCGGAGATATTAACAGATATCGCTCCATGATATTTCGCGGGTTCCGTAGCGTCTCTCACGGCGTGGTCATCTTTCGGCCAATAGCATTCGAGATGCCCTGTTTCCAGGAAATTCAGTCTTCAATTTATTTAATTTGAAGTTTATTATTTATTATTCTTCTACGTATGACACATAAAAAGTGCCTTAATTTGATTCATATAATTGCAATAATTGATTAATGATTACTTTCGAAAACAATTTGATACTTCATTTCATATCTTTCAAGGTGGTATTCCTGGCTGGCCAACTGAATTTTGTGATTGGACTAGAACAAGCGGTTTATTTGAATCTTCCTCCGTAACAACTTGACAAGCACATGTCCTGAGGTTCTGGTCTTTTCCCTTCTCCAGTTCCGAGAAAACGTGACATCACGGAAATTTTCTGCCTAACACAAATACATCTTCCCAGCGCTAATGTTGCAACCTATTTATTGTTCCTGGCTCGTCTTTCTCTTATTGTATGAAACATATTTGTGTACATCCGTATCTTCTGGTCGGTAAATTAATAGGCCCCCTACCGAGAGGCAGCACTCTAGCCATTGTGACAGGCTAATCCTCACGGCTCCACTATGTCGCGCACTCAGCTCGTGTTTCCACATTACTTAGGTCCGAATATTGCCAACCAATTTTCTTCATTTCAATACGCGTCCCATATTCTACTTTGGATATCAAATCATGATTAAATTACAATCCCTATCACTCGGGTACAATAGATAAAGAGAAAAGTATTAAGACGAACATAAACGCCCAGTCCCCGAGCCTAGAATTAACTATAAGCAGTTAAGATTCTCGGTCCGACCCGCAATTGAACCCAGAACCCTCTGGACGGAGGGCCACTACGCTGATCATTTAGCAAACGAGCCGTACTACAGGCCCCCAATAACGGTAAAGACTATGTGACGGGTCACTTGCAGAATGATGCTTAGGGACCGTGATAAATCTTGGCAAGTGGCCAACAGGAGCCGCAATAGACTGAGAGACTGTTTGCTAGTGGTCTAACGCCGCACTAACACATCGAAGGTTTTTGGCAACGCAAGGATGGGAAAGGTCTGTGAAGGTAGCGGCCATGCCCTAGGTACAATCGGTGTTTGGTGTGAAAGTGGGAAACAACGAAAATATTTTCTCAGTGCTGCCGACGGTGCGGTTCGACACAACCATCCCCCGAGTGCAAAACTCCAAGCCCGCTGCTACGTAAACCGAACTCCGCAGCCAACAATCTTACCTAGTGATTACGTGAGATATATCAGCGTGAATATTAAGAAAGTAACTTAATTCTCATTTCACCCTAACTTCTCAGTTAAAACTCGCTCTTAAAAGATGGTTACCACCGAGCTCGATAGCTGCAGTCGCTTACGTGTGGCCAGTATCCAGTATTCGGGGGATAGAGTGTTCGAACCCCACTGTCAGCAGCCCTGAAGATGGCATTCCGTAGTTTCCCATTTTCACACCAGGCAGGCTGTACCTTAACTAAGGCCACGACCACGTCCTTCCCGTTCCTAGCCCTTTCCTGTCCCATCGTCGCCATAAGACCTATCTGTTTCGATGCGACATAAAGCAACTTGCAAAAAAAAAGTCGGTTACCAATGCTAAATATTACACTACAGGGCGAGTTGGACGTGCGGTCAGGGGCGCGCAGCTGTGAGCTTGCATCTGGGAGATAGTGGGTTCGAACCCCACTATCGGTTTTCCGTGGTTTCCCATTTTCACACCAGGCAAATTCTGGTGCTGTACCTTAATTAATGCCACGGTCGCTTCCTTCCCATTCCTAAGCCTTTTCTATCCCATCGTCGGCATAAGACATATCTGTGTCGGTGCGACGTTAAGAAAATAGAAAAAAAATATTACACTAATAAAAACCGATGGGGTCAGCAACTGACAACTCACAACATAGTGGAGTACACGTTATGAACTTCTGTAGGAAGTGATAAACATTAGAGTTTAGTGAGACTACGACAAAACACTCAGCCCGGTTTTCTACCTGGGATCTTACACACAGTTTTAAAAAAATTGGGGAAAATGTTTTGTAACGTCTGGTATGTGAACGTTAATTTAGTAGATGGGGTTCCTAATGTCGTACGGCATACCTTGAGACCTAAGGTATGTTTAATCGAAGTTATACTCCATCTGTAGGCGTAGCCATGCTTTACTGTAAACTATCAGGTGACCCCTCAAAACAAAGTGAATAGCGGTGCGTCCGTGTGTCCTTGTGAGGTACACAGACTACTGCGATCATTTGAGCACGTTTTACGTCAACCAGAACATCCCATGAGACATCTTAAACGAGGTTCAAGTTCCAAGGGCGATCACTTTGATCCAGGAAGGATGGACTTTTCGTCGTGTTGCTGTGGATCTCAATGACCCTCCATCAGTCATTCAACACATGTGGAATCGCTACAATGAGACAGGCCAGTTCAAATGGAGGGTTGGACAAGGTCGTGGACGCATGACAACCCCACAGGATGGCCATCTGTGCGTTGCGGCGTCGTTCAACAACTGGCAGAGAACTGCAACAAGAGCTCAGGACGGTCACTGGAGTCACGGTGTCTCACCAGAAATAGGTTAGGAGAAGTGTCCTTACGCCAGACGCTCAGGTTCGAGTGCCCCATTTAACGCAGCAACATCGCGCAGCTCGCCTTCTGTTTGCCCGTACCCACGTCAACTGGCAACCTCGCCAATGGAGAGCTGTGTTGTCCACAGACGAGTCCAGATTTCCCCTGACACAGCGTGATGGACGTCAACGTGTACGGAGACGCCGTGGTTAGCAGTACATGCCAAATGTTGCCCAGGAAGGCGACCGATTCGGAAAAGGTTCTGTGATGATGTGGGGTGGCATCAGTACTGATGGCCGTACGGATCTTGTCGTCGTCCGTGGTAATCTTACTGCTGCGGGGTACATCGAGCAGATACTGCTACAACATGTGTTGGTTGCTGCATACAGCGCTGGCCCTGAATTCGTACTCATGCACGACAATGCCAGGGCTCATGTAGCACACATCACCAAAACTTTCTTGCGAAAACTAGACATTCAAGGCCAGCAGTGAGTCCTGACCTTAATCCCATCGAGCATGTGTGGGATAGGCTTGACAGAAGTGTTCATGGGTATCCTGTTCCACCACAGACTCTCCAAGAACAGACTCTCATTGAAGAATGAGACCTGATACCGCAACGTGACCTCCGTCGACTTATTACGGAGCATGCCACGTAGGTGCCAAGCTGTGATAAATGCTCGTGGAGGACATACACCACACTCAAGCTCTACAACCGTGATAAAAATCCACCCTGGATGACTGTTATCACTTTGTCCTCGCCCCTATTTGGACATTTCCGTTTGTATTCTGAAAATGAACGCGAATCCATCGATGTTCTTTTGTATACTTCAACGTTAAAGAATAAAGGTTTAGTTGGTAATATACCTGGGTGTGAGGTATTGTTTTGTGGAGCATGGCATACGTTCGAAAACATGTTCCCCTAATATTTTTTGAACTGTATATATCTGTCTTATAAATTAGTACTGGCGCAAAGAACAGTGATATCCTCACCTTGTCAGAAATTAGGAAACATATGGTCGGTCGCGGGAGCAAGCGTTGCTGGTTAACATTATGTGACCAGTTCAACTTACTGTTGTTGAAAATGTGAGCGCACGTGAATTTTTCGTGATAATCGAGGGGCTGAAGTGTCGATCCCAACAAAGTGTATGTGCATAAATTCTGGGTTAGTCTGTAAGCACCGGGCGAGTTGGATGTGCGGTTAGGAGCGCGGAGCTGTGAGCTTGCACCCGGGAGATAGTGGGTTCGAACCCCACTGTCGGCAGCCCTGATTATGGTGGTTCCCGACCTTGGTCTTATATATCCTACCCTTTCTGGATGACGTAAGCCCCTGGCTGTATCGTGAGAATTCTGCAAAGTATGTGCCACAGCCAGGTAGTGAGCACCTTCAAATACCACCGGACTGAGCCAGGATCGAACCTGCCCAGTTGGGGTCAGAAGGCCAGCGCCTCAACCGTCTGAGCCACTCAGCCCGGCTTTTCTAATATCTGCTGCCAGGTTGGACAATTTCTCTGTTGCTTTACGAAATTTCAGTCTGTATCCGTCTTCAGTTTTTTCTGGATCAACAATTTTCCTCATGACCTTTCGTTCTTCATTCAGATTGTTCTCTAGATCTCCTTTTCTACTGAGTACCAGCGTTTCGCTCCAGTATAGAACTTCAGGTTTGATCGCAGTATAGTAGTGCCTGATCTTTGTGTGTGTCCACATGCATTTTTTACTGTAAATGTCGCATGTTCTCCAGCGCTCCCTCGGGTTTCTCTAGGCGAACTTCCTGTCCTTCCTTTTCTAACCCTGTTCGTTCTACAATTTCACCAAGGTATTTGTAAGTGTGGAACACGTTTTATCTGTCCGTAGTTTGCGTTTAGTTTATGAATGTTGAATCTAGTGCAAATGAACTTAGTTTTCCCAAATGAAATTTGTAGCCCAACTTTTTCAGCACATTCCTCGAGGACTTCAGGTCGTCCGCTAGGATTAAGATGTAACAATTTTGTACATTTTTTCATGAAATGAAATGAAATAGCGTATGGCTGTTAGTTCCGGGAGTGTCCGAAGACAAGATCGGCTCGCCAAATGCAGGTCTTTTGATTTGACGCCCGTAGGCGAAGATGATTCACACACCCAGACCCCGTGCTAGCGGAATTAACGAATTATGGTTAAAATTTCCGACCCTTCCGGGAATCGAACTTGCGACCCCTGGGAGCAAAGACCAGCACGCTAACCATTTAGCCATAGAGCCGGACATGGAGGCTGCTATAGTATGAATAGTCTACTAATGTCACAAAACCGGGCTGGGTAGCTCCCACGGTAAAACACTTGTTTTCTGAGTTCAAGTAGGCGGGTTCGATCCCGGCTCAGTCAGGTGGTTTTTGAAGGTAGTCAGTATATTTACTGGCACGTAGAATAAATAATTCCTTCTTATTCTTATTCTTAATCAGATTACCTTCCAGGGATGGTTATTCCCTCGGACTCAGCGAGGGATCCCACCTCTACCGCCTCAAGAGCAGTGTCCTGGAGCGTGAGACATTGGGTCGGGGGATACAACTAGGGAGAATGACCAGTACCTCGCCCAGGCGGCCTCATCTGCTATGCTGAACAGGCCCTTGTGGGGGGATGAGAGGATTGGAAGGGATAGGCAAGGAAGAGGGAAGGAAGCGTCCGCGGCCTTAAGTTAGGTACCATACCGGCATTTGCCTGGAGGAGAAGTGGGAAACCACGGAAAACCAGTTCCAGGATGGCTGAGGTGGGAATCGAACCCACCTCCACTCCCATTTGACCTCCCGAGGCTGAGTGGACCCCGTTCCAGCCCTCGTACCACTTTTCAAATTTCGTGGCAGAGCTGGGAATCGAACCCGGGCCTCCGGGGGTGGCAGCTAATCACACTAACCACTACACCACAGAGGCGGCGATAAATAATTCCTGCAGGACAAAATTTCGGTACCTCGGCTTCTCCGAAAATAGTACTTAGTGGTGCGATGAACATATTTTTACTTTATGTTTTTATCATCATCATCATCCGTTTACCCTCCAGGTTCGGTTTTTCCCTCGGACTCAGCGAGGGATCCCACCTCTACCGCCTCAAGGGCAGTGTCGTGGAGCTTCAGACTCTTGGTCGGGGATACAACTGGGGAGAATGACCAGTACCTCGCCCAGGCGGCCTCACCTGCTATGCTGAACAGGGGCCTTGCGGGGAATGGGGAAGATTGGAAGGGATAGACAAGGAAGAGGGAAGGAAACGGCCGTGGCCTTAAGTTAGGTACCATCCCGGCATTTGCCTGGAGGAGAAGTGGGAAACCACGGAAAACCACTTCCAGGATGGCTGAGGTGGGAATCGAACCCACCTCTACTCAGTTGACCTCCCGAGGCTGAGTGGACCCCGTTCCAGCCCTCGTACCACTTTTCAAATTTCATGGCAGAGCCGGGAATCGAACCCTTACCTGCGGGGGTGGCAGATAATCACGCTAACCACTACACCACAGAGGCGGACTTTTATGTTTTTATAATTTACTTTACATCGCACGACTCACATAGGTCTTATGACGACGATATGATAGGAAGGAGTTAAGAACGGGAAGGAATTGGCCGTATCCTCAATTAAGGTACAGCTCCAGCATTTGCCTGGTGTGAAAATGAGAAACCACGGAAAAACATCTTCAGCGCTGCCGACAGTGGGATTCGAACCCACTATCTCCCGTTTGCAATCTGACAGTTACGTGCCCCAAACCACGTGGCTACTCGCTCGGTTAGATCACATATTATTATTTGTATTACAAACAGAGAACATTTTTTGAGTTTGTATAAGAAAGGTAATCTCCGGGAGAAAACAAGCCATTTCAGTAATTTCTTCCAGATTATTATGCCAGCCTCGCGGTGTAGGGGTAGCGTGCGTGCTTCTTACCCGGACGCCCCGGGTTCGATTCCCGGCCAGGTCAGGGAATTTTACCTGGATCTGAGGGCTTGTGTGAGGTGCACTCAACTACGGAATTACAATTGAGGAGATATCTGGCAGTGAGATAGCGGTCCCGGTTTAAAAAGAATAATGGCCGAGAGGATTCGTCGTGCTGACCACACGACACCTAATAATCTGCAGGCTTTCGGACTGAGCAGCGGTCGCTTGGTAGGTCATAGCCCTTCTGCTCTGTTGAGCCATGGGATTTGGTTTGGACATATATTATTATGCAAGTTTTAAAAAAGTAGAGTAAGTCGGAAAAGTTTTGGGGCCACAACCCTTAAAAGTGAATACGCTGCCTGAACTGTTAGTCCTATTATAGAATAAAGCCCACCTAGTCTATTCAGAATTTAATTCTCTTTTTTTTGTTTTCTTGGAATCGACACTTTGAGTGGATTTGGTCCAGTTTCACGGCCGGATACCCTTTCTGACGCCAACCTTGTGTGGAGAGATGCATTCACCATCGCGTTTTTCTGTGCTGGTTGGTAGTGTGGTGTGTAGATATAGAGGTATATTAAGCTGAACAAAAACACTCAGTCCCCAAGCTAGAGGAATTGACCAAACGCAGTTAAAATCCCTGACCCGGCCGAGAGTCGTACCGAGGGCCTTCTGAACCTGAGGCCACTATACTGACCATTCAGCCAAGGAGCAACACGTAGAATTCGATATACTACACAAACATTTGAATATTTATTTTCTTCCTAACTCTAGCAGTTTTACAGTAAAAGAAGTACCACCTGGCGAGTTGGCCGTGCGGGTAGGAACGCGCAGCTGTGAAGTCGCATCCGGGAGATAGTGGGTTCAAATCCCATTGTCGGCAGCCCTGAAGATATTTTTCCGTGGTTTCCCATTTTCGCACCAGGCAAATGCTGGGGCTGTACCTTAATTAAGGCCACGGCCGCCTCCTTCCAATTCCTAGGCCTTTCCTGCCCCATAGTCGCCTCAAGACCTATCTGTGTCAGTGCGACGTAAGCAACTAGCAAAAAAAAAAAAAAAAAAAAAAAGTAGGAAGTACCTTCGAGATGTACATAATTAACTTCCTTGCGTGGGGAGGTGCAATGAAAGAAAATGTGACGTAAAGCAGTGAACATGTACGTCAGGAACCCTGTCTAATCTGTTAGAAGTACAATAAATGTTCCCTGGCTACGGGAATGCATAGGCTAATTGATGTAGAGGCCGATGCAGTTTATACTCCGTGACAACTTCGTCGGCGTCGTGGCTGAGTTATCCTCTGTAACATTCTAGTACGTCCTGGTGAGATGCTGCCATGCTCAGCGCAGGTACTGTATTGTTCCGTTCATAGTCCGAGCTATCACTCGTGTACCAAGGACGACATGTTGACTGCAAATACACAAATACTTGCATCTCTTTTGTAGATACGACTCTTCATGATAGCTACCAAGCATTTTCTCCTTATACTACGTGGTTTCCCGTTCTGAAGTCGAAACACATTACGGATTGAAATAAAATTACTGTACGCATCATATATTGTTTTTTCTCCAGTTAGTTAAAATGAACTCCCAAATGCAGCATTTATGTATTAAGTTCCGACACTCAGACTCCTATACCACCAATAATTTGATTGTGTTGCAGAGAGTAGCATTTCCCACTAACAGTCTTCTTATTGGATCCAGGATACAGATTCTTTCTTAATCCGCTTACCCTCCAGAGTTGGTTTTCCCTCCGACTCAGCGAGGGATCCCACCAATGCCCTGGAGCGTGAGACTTTTGGGTAGGAGGATACAACTGGGGAAAAGGCCCAGTACCTCGCCCAGACGGCCTCGCCTGCCAAGCTGAGCAGGGGCCTTGCGGGGATAGAAAGATCGGAAGGGATAGTTAAGAAAGGGAAAGAAGCGGCCGTGTCCTTAAGTTAAGGCGAAAGATTTATGCGATTTGAAGGGAGACCAGAGTCATCCCGGCATTTGCCTGGAGGAGAAGTGGGAAACCACGGGAATCGAGCCAACCTCTACTCAGTTGACCTCCCGAGGCTGAGTGGACCACGGTACAGCTCTCGTACCACTTTCCAAATTTCGTGGCAGAGCCGGGAATCGAACCCGGGCCTCCGCAGGTGGCAGCTAATCACGCGAACCACTACACCACGGAAGGGGACTAGATCCAGATTACGCGTAATTTTTCTTCTACACATCTGCATAAGCATTCTCAATCCTATGGCGATTTCCGCCGTCGGTGATTCAGTCCTTTTAATATTTGGAAGAAATTACGTATGTACATAATCTCGTAGTCCGCCTCTGTGGTGTAGTGGTTAGCGTGATTAGCTGCCACCCCCGGAGGTCCGGGTTCGATTCCCGGCTCTGCCACGAAATTTGAAAAGTGGTACGAGGGCTGGAACGGGGTCCACTCAGCCTCGGGACGTCAACTGAGTAGAGGTGGGTTCGATTACCACCTCAGCCATGCTGGAAGTGGTTTTCCCTGGTTTCCCACTTCTCCTCCAGGCAAATGCCGGGATGGTACCTAACTTAAGGCCACGGCCAATTCCTTCCCTCTTCCTTGTCTATCCCTTCCAATCTTCCCCATCCCCCGCAAGGCCCCTGTTCAGCATAGCAGGTGAGGCCGCCTGGGCGAGGTACTGGTCATTCTCCCCAGTTGTATCCCCCGACCAAGAGTCTGAAGCTCCAGGACACTGCCCTTGAGGCGGTAGAGGTGGGATCCCTCGCTGAGTCCGAGGGAAAAACCGAACCTGGAGGGTAAACAGATGATGATGATGTCATAATCTCGTAGTTGTTTATGCAAGTGAATGCGTTGTGTATTGCGTCGAGGGGTTGCTAGCCAAGGGAGTAAAGGCGCACTTGTTTTACCTGAAAGGACTGATCAGAAGTGAACAGAACCTTATTTGATCAGCAGCGAACTCAGTAGTGGTGATTGGAAATTAGAAGTAAGGGGGGGGGGGGGGGACAAAAATTACAGACAAGTAAAAGTACACGGGTTTGTTAACTATTAAAGAAAATACGAATTAGCTGATAAGACAACAAGGCTTATACAAATTGCTTTTTTTAATAATTCCTACAATTCCTAGTTTTGGGCGGCTAAAATGGAATAAAAGTGTAATGCGGTGCCCATACAGGTGGGGGGGCAGTCGCCCCCCCCCCCGCTCTAATCGCCGCCACTGAGTGAACTAAATCAGGCCGTTATCTGATCAGGAGCGAATTAACCAGAGCATAATTTAGTAGTCCGCCTCTGTGGTGTAGTAGTTAGCGTGATTAGCTGCCACCCCCGGAGGTCCGGGTTCGATTCCCGGCTCTGCCACGAAATTTGAAAAGTGGTATGAGGGCTGGAACGGGGTCCACTCAGCCTCGGGAGGTCAACTGAGTAGAGGTGGGTTCGATTACCACCTCAGCCATCCTGGAAGTGGTTTTCCGTGGTTTCCCACTTCTCCTCCAGGCAAATGCCGGGATGGTACCTAACTTAAGGCCACGGCCGTTTCCTTCCCTCTTCGTTGCCTATCCCTTCCAATCTTCCCATCCCTCCACAAGGCCCCTGTTCAGCATAGCAGGTGAGGCCGCCTGGGCGAGGTACTGGTCATTCTCCCCAGTTGTATCCCCCGACCAAGAGTCTGAAGCTCCGGGACACTGCCCTTGAGGCGGTAGAGGTGGGATCCCTCGCTGAGTCCGAGGCAAAAGCCGAACCTGGAGGGTAAACAGATGATGATGATGATGCATAATTTAATCAAGAGTGAAGTTTTCTTTTTTCAATTGACTTTACGACGCACCGACCCGGATAGGTCTTATGGCGACGATAGGATAGGAGTGAGAAAGAAGCGACCGTGTCCTCAATTAAGGTAGAGCCCCAGCATTTGCCTGGTGAGAAATTGGGAAACCACCTTCAGGGATGCCGACAGTGGGTTCCTGAATGCCAGCTCACAGCTGCGAGCCCCTAACCACACGAACAACACGCTGGGTTGGTGATCTCCAAGTTTCTTTTGAGGAAGAGCGGTGATGTCCTACCTGTGCCTCGTAAACATGACATCAGTTGAAACGGCCTTGTTTTGCTGGCAGTACGGCGAGCTCTAGCTGTGTTGCTCCCTCACTGCTTATAGTACTCGTTGGCTGAACGGTCAGCGTACTGGCCTTTGGTTCAGAGGGTCCCGGGTTCGATTCCGGCCGGATCGGGGATTTTAACCTTAATTAGTTAATTCCTACGGCACGGGGGCTGGGTGTATGTGTTGTCATCATCATTTCATCCTCATCACGACCCGCAGGTCGCCTAGGGAGTCAAATAGAAAGATCTGCACCTGGCGAGCCGAACCCGTCCTGGGATATCCCGGCACTAAAAGCCATGCGACATTTCATTTACTACTTATAATTATTTTGCTTTGCTCAGTATGCAATACATTATCACGTCCGTTCCCTTTATTTCCTTGGCGTCACTATCTTCGTCTGGACTGTTAACTGCAAAATGCACCATGTGCTCTTCCGAATAAAGTAGACTAATATTAGTTGCCTAACGTCTTCAGGACCCATTAGAGTTCGAAAATAGTTGCATAAACTCTCACGTACCGGGCCGCGGCCGCTTCCTTCCTACTGCTAGGCCTTTTCTATCCCATCCTCGCCATAAGACCTATCTGTGTCGGTGCGACGTAAAGCAACTAGCAAAAAAAATCCTTTCACGTTCCCCTTCACTATGGCACATACAGCTCTCAATTATCAATTGTTTTACGTCGCACGGACACAGACTGGTCTTATGGCGACGATGGGGTGGGAGTGGGAAGGAAGCGACCGTGGCCTTAGTTCAGGTACAGCCCCAGCCTTTGCCTAGTGTGAAAATGGGAAACCAGGCTGTTTCAGGGCTGCCGACATGAGGTTCGAACCCACCATCTCCCGAATGCAAACTCACCGCTAGGTGACGCAAACCGCGTGGCCAACTCGCTCGGTCATAGCTCTTTAAAAGCCTTGGCTTGCAGACACTATGGTCATTTGACGAGAATTCGCGTGGATGCGTGGTAAGATGTGTGAGTGCTAAGAATGCCTGCCGCGCGTGCGCGTATCTCAAGTCTCAAGGCCTGACAATAAACAACTGTTCTGTCTGCGGTTACTCTTGCGATCTGAGATGCTGTCGTGAAGTTTCAAAGTTGTAGTGCAATTGTGCTTTAGCAAAACATTTACTATAAGTACTGCATAATGAATAGTTTATAATGAATATGCATTCATTCAGAGTTCGCATTGTCTATAGTATCTGTCACTCGTGCCGCACTTACAGGCCGCCGGGACTACTCGTCAGACGCAGATATAATTTTTTTACAAGTTGCCTTACGTCGCACCGACACAGATAGGTCTTATGGCGACGATGGGGCAGGAATATGCTAGGAGTGGGAAGGAAGCGGCCGTGGCCTTAATTAAGGTACAGCTCGAGCATTTGCCTGGTATGAAAATGTGAAACCACGGAAATCACCTTCAGGGCTGCCGACAGTGGGGTTCGAACCCACTATCTCCCGAATACTGGATACTGGCCGCACTTAAGCGACTGCAGCTATCGAGCACGGTACAGCTAGAATTGGAGTGTCTCTTGGTCAGCGTGATGGCATTCTTAGTCATATGCTTGGCTTTCTAGACCTGGTACAGTGCCTCTTTACGTCACATTGGACAGTTCATTGTTTCACTAGTTTTGCAGAGGGAGTCTATACTGTGGCGGACACCAGTGTTGCCAAATTTTCGCGAAGTTTTTATATCGTTCGTTCGTAATCTGTTTACCCTCAAGGTTCGGTTTTTCCCTCGGACTCAGCGAGGGATCCCACCTCTACCGCCTCAAGGGCAGTGTCCTGGAGCTTCAGACTTTTGGGTCGGGGGATACAACTGGGGAGGATGGCCAGTACCTCGCCCAGGCGGCCTTACCTGCTATGCTGAACAGGGGCCTTGTGGGGGGATGGGAAGTTTGGAAGGGATAGACAAGAAAGAGGGAAGGAATTGGCCGTGGCCTTAAGTTAGGTACCATCCCGGCATTTGCCTGGAGGGGAAGTGGGGAAACCACGGAAAACCACTTCCAGGATGGCTGAGGAGGGAATCGCACCCCCCTCTACTCAGTTGACCTCCCGAGGCTGAGTGGACCCCGTTACAGCCCTCGTACCACTTTTCAAATTCGTGGCAGCCGGGAATCGAACCCGGGCCTCTGGGGGTGGCAGCTAATCACACTAACCACTACACCACAGAGGCGGACCGAAGTTTCTATATACGTATGCAAAATAATGACCTATTCGTAAATAGTCTCGAATGGGAGAATTTCGAGATTTTAACCTTTCACTTTTTAAACACCAGATGTAAACCGCCTTATAAGCCAGTGCCCAGTGCAGCGTTCATGTAGGATAGTGAGCGAGACGTTGGCTGGATCGTGTAAGATGCATAGCGCTCTGCAAATTCGTCCCATTCTGTCCGCTTCATGCTCAACAGGCTTTCCATTTCATCCTGTTGTTAAGCACGAACTGCTCGTTCCCTCCCGTATCGCACCCCGATTCCGGCCATCTTGACGGGATGAACGGAACTGCGGGCAGGCGAAGGGAGATCTGAGCAACTGCACAAAGAGATACGAAGCTGTTACCAAGGGAAAGGACTGATTTTCTTGTATACGTCACTTGGCTACGTATTGTTTAAAGTATTTCTTAATCGAGTTTAGTAATTAACCCATGTATAATTTCTTTATAATGTTTCAGCTGCAGGTTGCTTAAAATCCACTGTGCTGTCAAAACCACCATACAATTTTCTATAAAGTTACAGTGTTTGCCAACGGCCGTAGCCGTGTTGAAACACCGGATCCCGTGAGATCTCCGAAGTTAAGCAACATTGGGCGTGGTCAGGAGTTGGATGGGTTGCCACGCGCTGTTGGTGGTGGGTAAGGGAATGGAGGAGCTGAAAGGAACTGGCCACCCTACCGCCCGTAAACTCCGGCTCAGGAACACCTCTGCGGAGGTTCGGACCTGCCTTCGGGCAGAATAACCCTTACCTACAGAATTTAACCTAGCGTCAGTCTTGCTCATGCATGTCATGTTTCTTGTACGTGCTCACCGAGCTAGTGGCTGCACAGTTTGGGTCACATAGCTATCAGCTTGCATTCGGGAGGTTAAGGGTTGGGTTTTCAGTGGTTTCCCATTTTAATACCAGGTAAATGTTGGGTGTAATAATACCGAGAGAGTTGGTCGCGCGGTCAGAGTAGCACAGCTGTGAGCTTGCATTCGGATGATGGTGGTTCAAATCTCACCGTCGGCAGCCCTGAAAATGATTTCCGTGGTTTCCTATTTTCACACCAGGCAAATGCTGCGGCTGTACCTTAATTAAGGCCATGGTCGCTTCCTTCCCACTCCGAGGACTTTGCTATCTCATGGTCGCTGTAAGACCATGCAGTAAAATGAAATGTCGTATGGCTTTTAGTGCCGGGATATCCCAGGACGGGTTCGGCTCGCCAGGTGCAGGTATTTGGATTTGACTCCCGTAGGCGACCTGCGCGTCGCGATGAGGATAAAATGATGATGAAGACAACACATACACCCAGCCCCCGTGCCATTGGAATTAAGGTTAAGATCCCCGACCCGGCCGGGAATCGAACCCGGGACCATCTGAACCGAAGGCCAGTAAGCTGACCGTTCAGCCAACTAGTCGGACTAGACCATGCAGTGTAAATGCTCGAATATAAATAATCTTGTTAACCCTCTACTGCATGAATTATTTTTTGTTCTCGTTTGGTGAAGAAAATTTCAAGCTTTAATGAACTTACGTTCAGTGTTTTAGATATAACCGACTCGTTGGCTGAATGGTCAGCGTACTGGCTTTCGGTTCAGAGGGTCACGGGTTCGATTCCCGGCCGGGTCGGGGATTGTAACCTTCATTGGTTAATTCCAATGGCTCGGGGGCTGGGTGTTTGTGCTGTCTCCAACATCCCTGCAATTCACACACCACACATAACACTATCATCCACCACAATAACACGCAGTTCCCTACACATGGCAGATGCCGCCCACCCTCATCGGAGGGTCTGCCTTACAAGGGCTGCACTCGGCTAGAAATAGCCACACGAAATTAATTAATTAATTAACCTGGGCAGTAGTAATGCAAGGCCGGTTCTAAAACACCGTATCAGCATTATTTTTTTGTACGGAGTCAGCCACCCGAGGTCATTGACCACTAGTAGAGGGGCAATGTACGTTTGCAGCTGAGGTCATTGACCCCTATTGAGTAGTAAGGCCAAGCTCACAGGGCCTAGTTTTAAGGGCAGATGCCCTTCCCGACGCCATGTTTGCGTACGAGATCAAGCCTAACCACACAGTCACCATTTTAGATGGGCCTAACCTCACTTTTACGGCGAGATGCCCTTCTCGGCATCATATTTTGCGTACAAGAGCAAGCCTAACCTCACAGTCACCATCTTGGAGGGGCCCAATCTCACTTTTATGGCCAGATGCCCTTCCCGACGCCAACAGTCGCCATCCTGGAGGGGCCTAACCTCACTGTTACGGCTAGATGCTCTTCCCGACGCCATCTTGAGTAGTAGGGCAATGGAGATTCTCGCGACGCCATTTGAGTAGTTAGGCAATGTGGATTCGCGTAAGAGAGCAAGCCTAACCTCATAGAGGGCCCTAACCTCACTTTGACGGCCTTATGCCGTCATCTTCAGTAGTAGGGCAACGGGGATTTGCATAAGAGAGCATGCCAAACATCATGGAGGGGCCTAACTACACAGGGCCCAGTTTTACGACCAGATGCCCCTCCCAACGCCATTTTGGTGAGGCCTTACTACACAGGGTGCAGTTTTACGCTCAGATGACCTCCCCGTCACCATTTTGATTCTCCCAGCAGAGGGGGCACATATGGCCTAACCTAGTTTTACGGCCAGGTGCCCTCCCCGACGTCACCTTGGAGGTGCCTAGCTACACAGGGCCAGTTTTACGGCCAGATTCCCTTTCCGTTGCCATTTTGGAGGTGACTAACTACACAGGGCACAGTTTTACGGTCAGATGTCCTTCCCGTCATAATTTTGATCCTCCCACTAGAGGGGCACATATGGCCTAAACTAGTTTTATGGCCAAATGCCCTTCCCGACGTCATCTTGGAAGGGCCTAACAATACAGGGCCCAACTTTACGGTCAGATGCCCTTCCCGTCGCCATTTCGGAGGGTCTTAACTACACAGTCGCTATCTTGGGCCCAGTTTTACGGACATATACCCTTTCCGTCGGGATTTTGTAGGGGATTAACCACACAGTCGCCATCTTGGGATCCAGTTTTACTGTCAGATGCCCTTCCTTCCTCCTCCTCCTCTTCATCTGGCCTATAGCTCATTTCCACGTTAAGAAAACAGTATTGCTTTTATGGACTTACAAAAAGTGAACACACCCCCTCTGAAGCACCCATAATTCCTCATGATTAACGCATAATATACTGTACTTTTTAATGTATTATGAAGGATAAATAAAAATGATGAGGCATTTTTGCCCTGAATTATTAAAATAACTACATAACATTTTATTTTTCATAAATACATTTGTAGGGAGGAAGCACAATCGAGGGAGCAGCCACCGCTTCATTTCCTTCCTTCATTTTCCTTCTTGTGTGTTGCTCTGGCACAAGCCTCGTGTAGTCCTGCACTCTGTGAACCGCCGGCAGCTCACTTCTGTAGTGAAGTCATCTACAGTATTTATATGTTGCGTCTGTTTTCTATCCTTTATTGCCTGGAGAAATTTATAAAATTCAATTAAATGCATCCCTCAGTCTTCGAGCCCATAAAAATTATTTGTCTATTTTCTCCCCCAATTTACCTTACACTTCAATGCTGAGGGTTTTTTGTGCCTAGTTTACCTCTGATTCTGTACAAACCAAAAATAGCCCCTGTAAACACCCCGTATCCTTTAGTTCATAAAAATAGTTTGTAACTTAGTTTCTTCCGCTTTTTTTCTGCTAGGGGCATTACGTCGCACCGACACAGATAGGTCTTGTGGCGACGATGGGATAGGAAAGGCCTAGGAGTTGGAAGGAAGCGGCCGTGGCCTTAATTAAGGTACAGCCCCAGCAATTGCCTGGTGTGAAAATGGGAAACCACGGAAAACCATCTTCAGGGCTGCCGATAGTGGGATTCGAACCTACTATCTCCCGGATTCTTCCGCTTTTGGTCTTTAACGTAAATAGTGAATTTCACAAATGTATGTGCCGCCGTTTTCCCGTGATGGTGTTGAGCAGAGCCGTTCGATATGGCAACCCTATTGTCACAAGCGCAATACTGTTTTCTTAACATGGAATGAGCTATAGTCCCGCCTTGCTGTAGTGACAGAGCTGTGACGTAACATGCGCGGGCGATTTAAAAATGCACACAATCAAACACGCAGGCCTTCTCCTGAAAGAGCTGTGACGTCACAGTGTGGGCAATTTGAAATGCGGACTGATGGCTAAGGGTGCATGACGTGTGTCTATTCCTTGTCTCGTTTCTCTACGGTGTCGGCTTTTTTGTGAATGAGATGAAAATGAAATGTCGTATGGCTTTTAGTGCCGGGATATCCCAGGACGGGTTCGGCTCGCCAGGTGCAGGTCTTTCCATTTGACACCCGTAGGTGACCTGCGCGTCGTGATGAGGATGATATGATGATGAAGACAACACATACACCCAGCCCTCGTGCCAATGGAATTAACCGATTAAGGTTAAAATCCCCGACCAGGCCGGGAATCGAACCCGGGACCCTCTGAACCGAAGGCCAGTATGCTGACCGTTCAGCCAACGAGTCGGACTGTGAATGAGATGAATCTGTTAAGATCGATTACCGGATGCCCTTCCTGACGTCAGATAAGATAAAATGAATGTCATGATACAGAGAGGATAAAACCCGGTAGTAGCACATAGCTTTCTCCTATCGAATAGCATTGAGAGATATGCTCAAGGCTTTACGTCTCCATCCGATGCATAAATAACTAACAACAGCGTTATATACCCTCAGAGCAGAGAGGAATGGAAGGCCTTTTTGGGCACACAATCCAGTAATTGGAAATTGTATACTACCACCTACCTTACCCTGCTAGGTTGAATGGCTCAGACGGTTGAGACGCAGGCCCTCCCGTCGCAAACTTTTGCCTCACCTTATACACGACCCTCCTTCTCCTAAAACGCATCTCTACTTAGTTGTCTACCTGTGCCAGAGTTGTCTCCGACGGTACTGAGCACGTGCGATACCGAGGTTATTCCGTTTTAACATGCAGCGATTACATCGACGTGGTTATGCATGTTTAGACTAGTTCGTTATAAACGTTACACTCTAGTAAACTCAAGCCATTTTAGATGGTATGAGTGTAAATAGTTTCGATAGGTGTAACAACGCAAAGGGGATGCAATAAGTAGAACATTTTGAATTTAATGAAATATTTATTGTGTAATTATTACAAAATTAAACAAACTACTATCGGTTATACATCAGTCTTGGTTATGCTGCTGACAAGGTTGCTATACTCCTTAACATCTTTCTGTGAAGAGGTAGCATGCTTTCAAAATTGTAATGCCCCCTGCAACATTCAAATTATACAAAACATTTATTGCTTAAGTTTTCAAAATATATTGCACAATGCACGTTATGCATCGCAAAGAAGATGATGCAGTTCTTACCTTAATGCCATCCATGTGTTTGTTCCTTTCTGAATCATTATCGGGTTCTGAAAAGAAGGGGAAAAGTTCATCCATACACAGTGTACAGTTTACATTCTTCGGATTAGATCCATCGTAATCACATTCGATGCGGTTTTTACTTCGATGCTTGTAATGTCGTCGACAGCGTCTGCATGAAGCTACATCGATTGACATCTTACTGTGGAGAGGTACGTAATTCCGTTGAGATATAGTCTAGTATTTCTTAATTTACAGTGATCAAACTGTGAGATATCTTTATCATGGTTGAATTTACGATGGGTTTGAAATCCAAAAACAATATACAAAGACTTTTCAGTAAAACGTGTCGTTTTAACAACCCAGCTATGCTTGTTTTTAGGTGGTAACACTGGATATTCATGCAGCTCCCAACTTCGAAAATGTATAGGTAATTGTGTATCATTTTCTACAACCTTGAGCAATGAAGTTTTCCTCGATCAGACAACGTTACATGTGGAATCCTCCACCATATACGATGAAGTGTAATTTTCGAGTCTACTGTTGTTTCCGCTGCTTTAAGAGAATTGTAATCACTTCGATCACGGATCAGAATTAGCTCTTGTTTTGTGTTGATTATTATACGTCTAAAGTCTTCTGCGAAGCCAAGAATACGTTTCAATGATAACATACCTGTAAAAGTTTTGTCCTCATTAATAATCCAGTTGTTAGTAGCTTTTGGACACCATCCTACCATCCGTAAAAGATTACTTTCTTCAACACTAAAAGAAGGGTAGAGTTTCATTGCATTTGTAATACCAACATCCTTCGATCTAATTATTTCCACATTATTTAGTTCATATTGCGCTTCAGAAAAGAGAAAAGCTAGACCATGGTTGTTTAGTTGAGATGTGCTTGGTCCACTTCCATTTGACTTATCTAGTCGTCCTTCAATATAAAGGTAGCCTTCGTGTGGTAGGGTGTATACATCTTGCTGATTAATGATAAAGCGAATTTCATCATTGTTAATGAGTCCAAAAGTAAAAGGTTGATAAGAATGAAGCTCACTTCGTACTACACCTTCGTGAGTTTCTACTGTGTTCATTATGTCGAGCATTTCTTCCATTTTGTTGTAGTAGCGTATAACCTAAATCTTGGAGAATCTGCTTATGGTCGTCTGTTAACTCGTTCAGTCTTCATAAACATGTAGTATGTCTCCGGAATGTACACCGTGTTTTAGAGATATTTTTCATACTGGTTTCAGATGAAGTTTGTACGCTACGTACGTGTGTCGATCTAAATTAGTAAGCTGATTATGTTTATACACAAGCCTAAGAGTGATGTTACTAATGTGTTTTACAGACACAGGATGATAAAGAACTACTGACGGTTTCTCACGAATAGTGTAACCACTTTCCTCTGTAATAACAAAGTCGTGCAGGACGTGTGAATGTTGTTGATTACTATTCAAGTCTGTAATAATATTACAAGTGATGTTTATATGATGATCATCGAAGAGTGTTATAGATTGATCAGACTCGTAACGTACGTTCGGTATGAGTTCTCTTGGTGAAAATCCAAGCAATGGTCCAATCGGATCAGGTTGTGATTTGAAGTCAATCTTGAATGATGACTCAATAACAAATTTATGTGTGAAGTTGCTCACACTAATTGAGAACTTGTAATTAATATTATCCTCAACAGCATACTGTTCGATTAACGTAGTCATGAATATCGTCTACTGAATAACTGCCTGATGGTAGCGTTAGCACATACTCATCGTAATAGAACTTGTTTACGCCATCAGGCACGTTCTGGATTTTATGGTAGCTTTCAAACGACACAAGTCCAAGAGTTGTTTCAGGCTCTTCTCCGCGTACAGCGAGCGTTCTTTCATCGTTAGTCATCACGTGCACACTGTTGCTCTTTGTCTTCTGTCTGGGTTTGACATGCGAACATAAGATATAATCGCCCGCACATGCGTGTATTGAATTTTTGCACACGGTTTTTATTGTAAACAAAGTCTGCACTGCTTCTGAAATAACGCATGAGCTCAAATGGAGGAGGTAAGTCTCAATAGCTATCGAAATACCATACTTTAGATTTACGTTTGACGTAGGCAACGTAATGAGTTCCAGGCTCGCGACTGTTGTCTACACTAAGTTAATTACAGCCCACGTTCAACGGGGCATGCTGGTAGTTGATCGCGCATGTACACACCTCGAAAATAATGAATTCCTAGTTGTTTAGCAAACGTAAAAACTTCTTCGTGGGTTGGAGCTCGATGTGGCAGTGCATTCCGTAGACGTTTTTTGGAGATATGTAGATGCCAAGCCTTTTTTATGGCGTTAGTTTTATCTGTACGCCTTTGCCTCTTAATGCAATTGCCTCCATTGTCTTGTTATGACGTTCACCCTCTTTCAACTGTTGCTTCGCTTCTTCTACAGCCTTAACAGTTCTTGATACATAACTAGGACCACCCAGCAAAGACCCTAAAGCTGCTAGGAAGAAATCCTCCTCGTTTGGTACAGGAATAATTCGTGCACGTTTACAAAACTTCGCTCTGGACTTTGGAGAAATTCTCGCTCTTCCTGCGCGTAGTGCCTTAGTAATAGCTACTCGCGGAATGTATTCCCCTCGAGTAGCTTTTCGTGCAGCCTTTACAACTTCTTTCCACCCAACAGTTTCGTTTTCTTCTTCATAACGTTTGTATATCGTTATTTCACCATTCTGTACACGACTTTACTCGTGAAGAGCAAATTATGAACTGACAATTACCTGTTGTTGTTTGATATATATATATATTACTATTGCGTCCTATATTATTCAGTTACCATGAAGATTATAAAGCAACAAGACACACTACCTGTTAGTGACACAGTGCCAAATCTCTTACCTAGTTCTGGTACAACTACAAAACGACGTCATGGAACGTTGTTTCCTTTTGCTATTCGATGCATTATATCTGGCCCATAGGGATGTGGGAAGACAAATCTTTTACTTACACTCTTTAAATGCATACGCTTCGAGAATATTTGCGTTTTCGTTTTCGCTAAATCACTCTATGATCCGCTATATACTATTCTACAAATTGTAATGCACGATCTGGTTAAAGATGGATTGAAATATTTTCAGTTTAAAACACATGAGCAAGTACCATCACCGGATGATGTGCTTCCCAATTCCCTTATGATCTTTGACGATGTCGCAACAGAACAGCAGAACGTTATTCGTGTATACTTTAGTATGAGGCGACATAAATATGTAGATTGCATCTATTTATGTCAAACCTATTCTCGTATGTCTAAGCAGTTGATACGCGACAACGCAAATATTATTGTGCTTTGTCGGCAAGATGAGCGCAACATGCGGCATGTGTATGATGATCCCGATCACGTTAAGACTGATATGACATTCAATGACTTTAAACGCATGTGTGCTACATGCTGGTAATCACATCGTTACGGCTTTTCAGTTATTGATAAAGGAAGTGATGTTTATTATGGACTATATCGCATGGGTTTTGATAATTTTATATGCATCAACACAGAGTTACAGTCACCACTTGATCAAAAACCACCAGGATCAAAATGGCGATGGGAAGGTCATCTGGCTGTAAAACTGAGTCCTGTGTATTTAGGCCCCTCCAAAATGGCGTAGGGAAAGGCATCTGACCGTAAAACTAGACCCTGTGTAGTTAGGTTCCTCCAGGAGTCTTGCTCTCGTACGCAAAATCCGCGAACGTACATTGCCCTACTATTCAACAAGGGGTTAATGACCTCAGCTGCAAACGTACATAGCCTCTGTATTAGGGGTGGATGACCTCGGGTGCTGACTCCGCACAAAAAATGCTGACACGGTGGTTTAGAACCGGCCTTGCCCTACTACTTTGGGCTAATTGCTTAACACTCGTATGTGATGTGGTTTGCCATACGATTTTCACTCTTCATACTAGAACAACCCACCGTACCACCAACCACGCAATAGTGATTACAACCCTAGATATAGGGTTGGCGTCAGTAAGGGTAACCTGCCGTAAAATAGTGCGACACAGTTCTCAACCGCGAACCAACAAGGATCTAGGAAAAGCAGTAGAAGATAAAGAAGAAGAAGATTTACAGTGCAAGGGTATGCAGGCCCCGTTTTACCCCAGCGTGAAAACACACAACCTAGCCTCAGTATGTAAGTGTACTCTAACGGAAATTTGAGTATGGAACTCTCAGTAGCCTTGTACGAAACAATCTCAGCTAAGTGGGAACTAATTGCGTATATCCACCCTCAAAGGCATGATCTAGCCTCGCCCTAATTAAACGACCAA
The DNA here is from genome assembly GCF_040414725.1 of Anabrus simplex. NCBI lineage: Eukaryota > Metazoa > Arthropoda > Insecta > Orthoptera > Tettigoniidae > Anabrus > Anabrus simplex. The sequence continues at coordinate 1,033,665,531 of NC_090266.1, read as the reverse complement.
ACGGAATATTCACACCAAAACAAAGTAAAAATTTAGAACAGGCCGAACGCAACAAGACATATCAAAAAGTCCTAAAAAAAAAGCAAGTTAATTTACAATGCGTACTGGCACGGTTGCCCAGTTAAACGGGGGCTGTTCAAAAATAAAGACTAAAATTAAATTTAAATTTAGAAAATCCAGGCTGCAATAAAAGAAGTGAAGAGGATTTTGAGGGTAACACACTCGAACGCCCTCGTAACGATTTATAAGTTGAACCCTCAGTTAATTTGGGCAGGGTCGTATGGCGTGGTACAAGCGGTGCCACTCTGAATTTTACTGTAGTACAAATACAGGATTTCAAACTTCTTTTTAATCTAAAGTTAAGTCCGTGCCACACGTGGCTTGCTTAGGGCGAACGAACTCCCGGAAACGAATGGAAGTGGCCGCACCGAGCGCTCGGTTTAGCTTGGCTTGGCTCCCTGGGGTGGTCGGTAAGCGTCTATCCTAGCAAACGAACTGGGCTGTTTTCTCAAGCTTCTATCAAAGTAGAAACGCGAACATTTTTTGTACCTGACGTACCTTTCACGTAAATTTTGTTCACTTTTCATAAAATGTGTCCGGATAACTCCGAAATTGTTTGTAGAGAAGATTAAGCGCCCCATTCACAGATCTAGACTCATTTACTTCGCGTGCCCAACAAAAAGAAGGACGCAGGTAGTATAGTTTGTACTTCAAAGTAGAATTCTCAATAACAAGTAATTTTCTTCCTAACTTCGACAGAGATATTTCTAAGTCATCCTCGTCTTGAGAGCAACTAACACAGCTCCGGGCAGTGCGATCACCACATATCCGACTTATACCTCTAATATCTAAAGTTGAATACTGACATTTCTTAGAGGGAGGTACTTTACTGCCTGCCGGGGCGGGATAAATTGAGTGGGGGTATGGTTGCCATGGAAACGAGGGTGGGGCGACTGCGGTTGGCATGGAGATGAATCTTCTAGCCAGCTCGTCTTGCTTGGAGTTGCCAAACCTCTCACTTCTGAGTTAGATCTTGTCGCAAGCAGTTCAGTGTGAGTGACATTCTATTTCAGTTTCTGTTTTGTGGCCGTTAGTATCTAACGGTATTTTAAATACTAATTCCGTACAATCATTGTATTTCAATATATATTTCGAGTACGATGAATACTCCTCGAGGGAGAGGGAGGCCCAGGACTCGTCCACCTCGTGAATAAAGTACCGCCGGCCGTGGTATGACAATTCATCACCAAGGAAGAGAAAATTATTTACGTCCTATATTTATGCCAATTAGGTGTGCAAAGTATAGGAAAAAGGGCACGTTGAAGGATTTGTTAGGCTATAGGTACCACCCCAAACCCACCAAACTGGGCCCAATGTTTGGGAAGCCAGGCTCTGCCTGTCACAAGTCAGGACAAAGGGCGAGTGATAGAGGAGTAACACCTCTTTAAAAAACCTTGGTCCAGCTGACCCGGCTGGTAGTCCCATGTAAGGGTCCCTTGCCAAGGTTACGGTGAAGACCTCAACGGCAGTGAAGGCGGAGAAGACGGACTTCGGAACGGTGGAACTGACGGACGAGGCAACCCTCCTATGCGGGGAAAATAGAATAGGAACTGCTGCCTTGTAGTCAGAAGTGGGAACTTCAAAGGCTTAGGGAAGAAACCCCGACAGAAAATCAGTAGGCTGGCTACTTAGAAGGCAGCCCCTTCACCAGGCTTTGGGTGCTGAAGGCCAATAACCTACACGCCCGAGATTAACCTATTACAGAAACATCAACGAATAGAAGCCGGATGGATAAAATGGATTTGACTTTTAGCATGAAATCGGACACGAGAATTGGAATGTGGAATGTACAGACAATGTGGCAGGCAGGAAGATTGGCTGAAGTATCTAGGGAGATGAAGCGATATAGGTTGGACATATTAGGCTTGAGTGAGACGAGATGGACTGGGTTCGGTGAGATAAAGACTCAGGAAGGAGACACGCTGCTGTACTCAGGAAGAGAAGAAGAACATAGAGAGGGTGTTGGATTACTGATCACTCAAAAGACAAGGAAGAGTTTGATAGAATAGTACCCAGTCTCAGAAACGATTGTAGTAGCTCGATTTGCATCAAGAGTAAGACCAACTACAGTGGTGCAGTGTTATGCACCAACAGAGGCAGGAGAAGAAGAAGAAAAAGAGCAATTTTATGGTCAGCTACATCGAACCCTGTTAAAGGCAAAGAAAAGGGACATAATGGTCGTGGTGGGAGACATGAATGCGAAAGTTGGCAATGATAACCAAGGAGTAGAAAATATAATGGGAAAACATGGTATAGGTAATAGAAAAGAGAATGGTGAAAGACTTATTGAATTTTGTAGTAACCACAGGTTGGTGATAGGAGGCACTATCTTCCCTCATAAGAATTGCCATAAAGTGACGTGGGTTTCCCCTGACCATAGAACGGAGAATCAGATCAACCATTTCACTATCAGCAAGACATGGCGAACCTCCCTTTTGGACGTGAGGAACAAGAGGGGGGCAGATGTGGGAAGTGACCATCACTTAGTAGTAGCTACGCTCCGACTTAAGATTGCAAGTACTAGGCACATTCATCAGAAGAGGAGGATAAAGTATAACTGGGATAAACTGAAGGACAAGGAGGTGCAACAAAATTTTTCACTAGAATTGAATAACCGATTCCAACAGCTAAGAGAGGAAGAAGGACAGGATATTGAACATAATTGGAAGAGCATAGAGAGTACCTACATTAATACCTGTGAAAAGGTCTTAGGAAAAAGGGAGAGAGGAAGAGAGGAATGGATTACTTCTGAGACATGGGAAGCCGTGAATCAAAGGAAGGAATGTAAGATAAGACTCAATACCGCAAGAACACAAGAAGAGAAGGCACAACCTTGAACTGACTTTAATGAACTTAACAAAATAGTGAAGAGGAGATTTCGACGTGACAAACGAGCATTTATCAATAATCTTGCAACACAAGCTGAGACGGCAGCACAAAACAATGATAGTAAGACCCTCTACCACATTACCAAGAGACTAACAGGAAAGTTTTCTAGATCTGACAAGCCAGTGAAAGCGAAAGGTGGGAGATTATTGTCCACACAAAAAGAACAGCTAGAAAGTTGGAGAGAACACTTTCCGGAGATCTTGAATAGTGAAACAATCGAGGAAGAAGAGACAGAGGTGATGACCGTAGAAGAGAAGGAAGATGTTGCTATCAGTACAGAACCGCCATCAAGAACAGAGATCCAAAGGGCCATTAAACAACTAAAGAATGGCAAAGCGGCAGGTATGGACAATATCATACCGGAGGCCTTGAAAGTGAACGTGGGTACTTCAGTCAAGATTCTGTTCCCACTTTTCAAGAAGATTTGGGAAGAAGAGAATATCCCCACAGATTGGAAGAAAGGATTGTTGATTAATCTTCCGAAGAAAGGAGATTTATTGGAATGTGATAACTGGAGAGGGATTACCCTCCTTTCGATACCAAGTAAGGTACTCTCACGAATAATTTTAGAAAGGATCAAAAAGCGAGTTAACTCAAGGCTGAGGAAAGAACAAGCAGGATTTAGAGAAGGTTACTCCTGCACAGACCAGATCAACACACACTAAGCATAATTATAGAACAATCCACGGAGCTGCAGTCGTCACTGTATCTGCTATTTGTAGACTTTGAAAAGGCATTTGATAATGTAATGAGGAAGAAGATGTGGAAAGCCATGAAAGAATTTGGGATTCCAAAGAAAATTATAAAGATAACCCAAGAAATGTATGAGAACTACATATGCCAAGTTTTACAGCAGGGGATGTTGTCTGAGCCCATCCCAGTAAACACAGGGGTTAAGCAAGGATGTTTGCTGTCACCAATACTATTTCTGATGGTGCTGGATCTTATGATGAAGAAGGCAATGAATCGCCGAAAAAGAATTCAATGGGGACTGACAGGCAGGTTGGAGGACTTGGACTTTGCGGATGACTTGTGTTTGCTAGCCAACAGTTTTAAGGATATGGAAGCAAAGCTGAATGAAAAACCGAAGCATCAGAGGTGGTATTGAAGATAAATGGAAAGAAAACCAAGGAGATGCGTTATAATAACCGAAACAAAGCATTATTATTTTTAGGAAACCAAGAGATCGAACAAGTCAACCAGTTTTGCTACCTGGGAAGTATAGTCACCCCTGAGGGAGGAGCTATAGAGGATATAGGATATAGAATAAATAAGGCTAAAGGAGCATTTGCAATGCTGAGACCAATCTGGAAATCTAAGGAACTTAACACCTATACCAAACTACGCATCTTCAATACAAATGTCAAGTCAGTACTGCTCTATGGGTGTGAAACATGGAAGACTATTGTGAACAGAAGTTTTTTTTTTTTTTTTTTGCTAGTTGCTTTACGTCGCACCGACACAGACATATCTTATGGCGAGGATGGGACAGGGAAGGGCTAGGAGTGGGAAGGAAGCGGCCTTGGCCTTAATTAAGGTACAGCCCCAGCACCTGCCTGGTGTGAAAATGGGAAACCACGGAAAACCATTTTCAGGGCTGCCGACAGTGGGGTTCGAACCTACTATCTCCCGAATACTGGATTCTGGCCGCACTTAAGCGACTGCAGCTATCGAGCTCGGTGAACAGAAGTTTGAGGAATATCCTGAGGATATGGTGGCCACAAGTAATCTCCAATGAAGAACTGTGGAAAAAAAAACCATCACCCACCCATTGATATTGATATGCGTCGTAGGAAATGGAAGTGGATCGGGCATACATTACGGCGAGATAAAGACAACATAGCAAGACAAGCCCTGGAATGGAACCCACAAGGTAGCAGGAGAAGAGGCAGACCAAGAAACACATGGAGGAGGAGTGTAATAGCAGAAGGGATGGAGAAATGAGGGAAGACCTGGACAGAGATCAGGACGATGGCGCAGAACAGAGTCCGGTGGCGGAAGTTCATTGATGCCCTATGCTCCACTTAGGAGATACAGGAAATAAGTCAAGTAAGTCAAGTAAGTCAAGTAAGTCAAGGTACCACCCCTGTTAAAGAATAATGTTATTGATTTTACGTACTGTAGGACTTTCAAATATCACCGGACTGAGCCAGGATTGAACCTGCGAAGTTGGGATCGGAAGGCCACCTCTCTACTGTCTAAGCTTATCAGCGCGGTCCCTGTTAAAGATAACGGAACACGAGACCATGTCTGTCACAGTCTGGCCAGGTAGTCTACAACAGATCACAGCGGCCAGAATGAACGCGGGAACAAGTGGGCCGGAAGCGAGGGGTAAGAGAAAGGAATGCTGGAATGTGGCAACATCGTGAAACGGCAAGTGCAGTGCTCCTCCCTCCAGCCCTACATGTCATACTTCATCATTAGTTATTAGAGGTATAAGTGGCTATCGGTTTGTTTTGCTTTTTTTTTTTTTTTTTTTTTTTTTTTTGCTATTTGCTTTACGTCGCACCGACACAGGGGACATGAAAGGCCTAGGAATGGGAAGGAAGCTGCCGTAGCCTTAATTAAGGTACAGCCCCAGCATTTGCCTGGTGTGAAAATTGGAAACCACGGAAAACCATCTTCAGGGCTGCCGACAGTGGGATTCGAACCCACTATCTCCGGGATGCGAGCTCAGAGCTGCGCGCCCCTAACCGCACGCCCAAGACACCCGGTTAAGCGGCTATCTACACACATACTGTATCTAGAATAGGTAGCCTACGTACCTACCCACGCAAGCCACCGCCGGTGCGGACGTAGGAGTTCAGTAGATGGCAACAAAGAAGGCGCACGGGGTGTTTACTACGTTCTAGGGCAGGCCGTATAGCACACAATAATAATAATAATAATAATAATAATAATAATAATAATAATAATAATAATAATATCATATATATTATATATAAATTATATGCTTTTCATAAAATGTGTCCAAAGTTGTTTGTGGAGAAGATTAAGCGCCCCATTCACAGACCTAGACTCATTTACTTCGCGTGGCCAACATGCGCCCCATTCGTTATATTATATATAAATTATATATTATATATAAAACATATATATTATTATTATTATTATTATTATTATTATTATTATTATTATTATTATTATTATTATTATTATTACACCGTGTGCATGCATTTTAATTCGACACCAAATAGGCTGCCTGCATGTTCCGTTTTACTCCATCAGATGGAAAAAATGGATCTCTGTTGGGCGATCTATGGCTGATTAGAATTAATTTTGTCGTGTAAAAACCAAAACGTGTTTCCAGAGATCTGTTACATGCCGACATCGTACAGCAATGAAGTCCCGAATGAATTTTTGTTTTCCTTCCTTCAAAAATCCGACAACTGTATTTGAGCCCACAGTCTTGGAATCCAGAAGCTGACACTTAACCACTGAACTACAGTGTACCGGGCGAGTTGGCCGTGCGGTCAAGGGCACCCGGCTGTGGGCTTGCATCCGGGAAATAGTGGGTTCGAATCCCACTGTCGGCAACCCTGAAGATGGTTTTCCACGGTTTCCCATTTTCACACCAGGAAAATGCTGGGGATGTACCTTAATGAAGGCCACGGCCGCTTCCTTCCAACTCCTAGGCCTTTCCTATCCCATCGTCGCCATAAGACCTATCTGTGTCGATGCGACGTAAAGCAACTAGCAAAAAAAAAAAAAAAAAAAAAAACTACAGAGTTCCTGAGCTATAAAAACCTAATTTAAGTTTCTTAATGCTTTCAGCAGTCATATTTACATGTGTACTTCTCTTCTCCACCTATTTTCCCTCTAGTTTCTTAGTAAATGATTCAAGCAGTTTCAGCGAAGTTTCCCTTTCTCTTCCATAATTCAGAAAGTGAACTCATACACTAAATGGAAACGTTCCTAGAATTCTGAACTCGTTCCTGAAATTGCTCAGCTTATTCATTCTACAAACATTTTGCTGCTGTTCATTCACCACTTCCAGTCTTTGATGATCCGAATAATAAATATTTACCTCGTAAGTTGGCCGTGCGGTTTAGGGTCACGCAGCTGTGAGCTTGCATTCGAGAGATAGTGAGTTCGAACTCCGCTGTCGGGAGCCCTGAATATGGTTTTCCATGGTTTCCCATTTTCACATCAGGCAAATGCTGGGGCTGTACCTCAATTAAGGCCACGGTCGCTTCCTTCCCATTCCGAGCATTCTCCTATCCCATCGCCGCTGTAAGACCTATCAGTGTCGGTGAGACGTAAAGCAACTTGAAAAAACTATATGTAATAATTTCGTGTTGCTACTGCTAGCCTTTTGGGCGCTATCTGCCGTGTTTGCGTAGCTGCGTGTTATTGTGGTGGAGGATAATGTTGCGTGTGGCAATTGAGTTACAGGGATGTTGTTAACAGCACAAACAAGTCTTCTCAGAACTGGTGTACTCCACGTGGTGTAAGAGTAACGCGCCTGCTTCTTACCTAGAGGCCCTGGTTCGATTCCCGGCCAGTCCAGGGGCTTTAATTATGGACAGAGGGCAGGAAAGGGGTGCATTCGGCCAACTGAGAAGTTGTCTGTTATGAGAGGTAGTGGACTTGGACCTGATAGCAGATCAATATGACCGAGGATGACATCACGTTGGCCAATGGCTGTGAGCTTGCATTCGAGAGATAGTGAGTTCGAACTCCGCTGTCGGGAGCCCTGAATATGGTTTTCCATGGTTTCCCATCTGGCTGGAAAGCAGTTGTCCAGGCAGGCCAAGGCCCTTAATGAGCTGTTGCGCTACGAGGTTTGTTTGTTTGTTTATTTGTTTGTTTGTTGAGGTTGTTAAAAGAAGGATGCATTACAGTGACTATATTGATACAGTACTGCCAAGTCGGATCGATTTCTAATTGGCCGCGCCTGGAGTTGCGCTCGATCCACCATGGAAACACGTTGATTTAATGGTCGTACTTCGCAGAGTAGGTGAAAATGCCGGCTTGTTGTGCATTCGGCTGTACCAACAGGACGGAGAAAGGATTTATCATGAAGGTATTAAACCCTTTAAGGCCCTTCGAAGTATACCTACCTACCTTACCTATCAGGAATCGGCATGAGATCTTTCTCTTCGGTCGCTTATGGTTTCTTCGTCACTTGCTTAGGTAAGAGGCGGGTTTCAGTAATAGTCTACAATGAGTGAACTCGATTTAAAAGTGTAGGTTCATTGACCATTGGAAACGAAATCTGAAAAACTTGTGACATTTCACAGCTGATCGACGAACTCAAACCTGTCCGTTTAGAAACAAACGAATAATAACAATGATAATAAGAGACGCTGGCTTTGAAGACCTTAACTGAATTGCCTGAGGAGCATCCTTACTAGAAACCACCGTCTTAATTCAGGAATAAAATAAAGAAAGTCTGGAGATCCCTAAGATAGGCTTCTATGTGAGACTGCATGTACCACCATAATGGTTCGTGATAATCCAGCTCCCGTAGCACGAGCTCTGGAATCTTGGTATAATTCAGGTTGTCCAATCGGTATGTGCCACACAGTGGTTGTACGGCATGGACTCTTAATTGAATCGATGTGACCTGCGACTATGTTATGGACCGATATCTAACTCTGTGATTTACGTTTAAGTCATTGTGGATGATGACCGCAAGAAGAATGGTGCTATAATGGCAGATTGCCCTAATCTAAGTCACTGAGATTGATGACCACATGACCATCTAAATTTCTAGGCTGAAGGCTGAACACAATTAAGCTAAATTAGTTGATAACTAAGGTTTCCACGTTAGTAAATCCCCCAGAACATCTGGTGCTCAATGAAATCAAAATCCTAAACATAAAGAATAAAACAACAACAACAACAAACGCTCACAACAGTTGTGCCAGTAAAGTCCCTTGCTATCGGACATGTCCCCTTAATCTTTGCATTAATAGGTTGAATTTTCTCAGCAAATAAAACTAAGATTTCCAGAATACATTTTCAAGTTAGTCATTTGGTTTTAAGCTAATTCTCAAAATACGGTTTCACTGAATTTAATAAATTAATAAATGGGGTAATCTCATAATCCTAATTAACAACAAATTTATCTATCCCGGACGAAGTGGTTTTCTTTAAATTCCCTAACAGTTTAAATCAAATTTACGTTATCACTTGGACATGTTTACCAGAAATATTCCTTTAAAAATATTTAATCTCTGTTTGTTCTCATAGCTTTCTGGTTTTGCAGCTGGAATACGAAAGACATGGTCATAACTACCGGTACCATTTGTTTATTTCATTATTCTACTCAACAAGTTTACGTTATAACACCAATACTTATTGATACACTACACTAACCTTAAATCCTATAATTTGCATAAATTACACGAAACGCAAAAAAAGCAACCCAGGTCAATCTCTTATAACGTCTACGGTTATTCCTTGGATTAATTCCAGTACCTCCTTCCGATATGATTTCATGCTGATGAGGCTCAAGTGTCATAATGCACTTCACCCAAACTCTAGGGTGAATGGACTACTGCACTACCATATGCTTCACAGGCATGACCTCATACCACACGAACCTACACTTGTAACTTGGAAACCAACAACAACAAAACACCTCATCCATCACGGACTCTATGAATTGACAAGCTATCGTGACATTCAAATGAAATAATCGCAGGTCCTTGGACAATCCTCAACAACACCAAGCAACATTACTATAGATTCTCAAATTTTGACACCCTTGAAAATGGTTCTTTACAACATAACACAACATCGTATCATTTCCGTCGCACCTATAATAAATCTAAAGTTCCCCACCAAACGATTCTCTTCTTAAGTAATGAAATTTATTTCCAAACATTTATTATAAATGACAAAATCTCAGTTAATTCCCTTCTGACAAATGAACTGGCTCGCTCACCGAAACAGGTGGTCTACCTGGAAGGAAGACCCTTCTCGTGACCTCTATGAAAGCAAACATGTTATCTCTTCTAAATGTATCAAAAATGAAGTCTCGCCCCGTTGACAACTCACGTGAATATGCGAAAAGATTTTATTTAAAACGTCACTTGAAATGTTCCTAGCCACAACGTCCTACGGTCTCACGTGGTATCCTAACCTTGGAATAATCCTATTACCATTACACAAATAAATCATCGGGTTCCCTACAATGAAAAATCCCGGCAAGAAATATCACTTCAACACTACAGGATTTCAACCACCTGAACCACATTTCCTCCTAACTCTGCAAGACTTGAACTACTTGCTACCTCAAATTCTCTACTCGACAATAATACGGAATTTCTCTCTTACGCGATCCACTATGCTGGTACATAAAACAATCTGTGACAAACTAACCATCCTTCCTCGTATATCTGAGCCTGACAACAAAATATTTCAAAACCGAAACTCACAACTTGACTTACAAAATTTTACATTTATTTTTTCCTTACCAATTCTACACATATTTAATAGACATTTGGAATAACACTTCCCTTCCAAAAATCACACGCCAGTTTCGCCTCGTACATTCCTTGACAAATTCTACCGCTCCGACCATATTACGGCGCGCGCTCCGCAATAGCTGGCGTTCCATCATTACTACACAGTCGCTTTAAATGGTAAACCACGGATTACACTTATGGGAACTGCAACTTTACACTGAACAGAATTTCGTGATAAATTACTTGGCTTTACTTGGGCAAACAACAAATATAGGAATAAACGTACGGAAATGATACTCCGCTCTACACATTACATTCGTTTTTACAACCATCAAATCCACTATTGTACAAATTCTCATACGTTAGTTTCGCGGCTCTACCGATTATCCAAGAAACATAAAATGACTATTCGTCGTATACTTCTGACATTTCCACGAAATAAAAAGGGTGACCAAAGTGCGTCACAGATACACAAATAAAATTGTGACATAATGAAATAAACATATGCACTTTACAAAGGGTAGCTTACATACCTTGAAGTCGTACTTAGAATTGCATCGTTACAGGCCCACCAGCCTCTCTCAATCTCTTATGTAGCTATCCCAACAGGTAGTGGCTTTACAAAACATAATTTTCTTTTCATCAGGAATCCTGTCGTGGGGGGTAATGTCTTATATTGTTTATGTTATATCATTCACTTGAAAATAATAACATATACAAAATATAAATGCCCTTCGCACGTTTCTTCCTTGCACGGACCGAACACGTTTGTCAAACCACCGATCCCCACACACAATACTTTATAACACAAGAATGATAATTGCGAATTCAACTGCAGGAGTTCTGCATTAAAATGACCGTCTTTTGCCTGAATCTGAATGATGATTCCACATTTTGGAATACCGTCGATTTACCTTTTAACCTATCTCCAATTGGAGATGATGTTACACCCACCTTCGGCCAAACCTATCTCTTGCGATATTACTCTGAAATGCGTGGATTCATCTCGAACTCACCGGACACAATGGGCACTCGCAAATGGCGCGGCGTTGTTAAAAAAAAATTCTCCCACTCCCATGCCATTTGCACTTACCGCCAAAAGCTTACTGACACAGTATTACCTCACAGAAAATGTAATTAGGGCTGATTCTGAAATAACACATAATTGTTTAGTTTAGTAGTGGCGCTGATGATAAGCATCAAGGGGTTCTCTTAACAAATTTGAGTCTTTAAATTAATTCATAAGCTAGGCACTATATTTTGGTCAATGTAACAGAGTTTAAACAAACAGGCGCGTCTTTCCAGTAATTTTCCTTCTTGGGCTACTTAGCGGCCTAAAGTCTTTATCACTAACAACCAAATTGTTTCATTTAAACTTCTGGCGTTTAACACGGCGGTTTCGTCGCCAATTCTCCTTAAAACGGAATTTCAGCAAAAATAGTCCCGCACCAAATTACTTTGTATCCTTGCACATTCTACACGTGTGTGTAACGTACTTTCTATTGCGTGAGAATGAAAATAACCCATCTGTTCTTTACATGACGTCTCTGGTCAGAAATAAAAATGTAACTAGGGCTCCTCATGACCTGGCACGCTGGAATTAAATGGTGCCTCATGTAATGAATTTAGGACTCTGGTTCCTTATGACTCAAAAGTCATGGGTTGAGTAATGTGCTAAACGTTTAAGTGCCAGCAGTATGTGCAAGTGCAAGAACCTGAAATACCTCAACATTTCAGCAAAATGAGCCTAAGCTTGACCCCTCCCCCAAGTGAAAATAATTATCTGTACTATTTGTTGATTTATCTAATTAAGAGCATTAATCAGAATTTCCGGCATTATGAGGAATGTTTAAAGAGTTAGGTAGTTTAGAGCCCTCTGGCTTACCTTATGAGAGGTTAACTAGAATTAAAGGCCTGTGGGTTGTAAATTAGTTTACGTTTCAGTTTGAATTTGAAGGATTGTTCTTTCAACTACATTGATATATTGAAGTCACAAAGCAAGTCTATTGACATGAAAAAGTGTTTGGTATCTAAAGTGAAGAACGAAATTTCTGCACTGCCCGGTACCTGAGTGTAATGATTTATTGAACACATTCATAACGAGGTACATTGTATTTAGGCTAAACATGGATTTGAGAAGAACGAATTTTTAGTAGCAAATCTATAGCAGCACATGTAATTATAATGCAACTAGTGTTTGGTACACTAAGATGTCCAGAATTCTTTTAACTGACTACATATGTCAATGTGGAAGACACGAAATATGTGGGGAATTTTGTCAAATGTACCTGTTCAACTTGGCGTAACTCAAAATGGTATATACATGCAAGTAGTTAATAACATTGGGCACTCACTTTTAATACTTCTGGAAGAATTTGTCACCTGCAACAATTTGAGATAGCCTAACACTTGATAAATCACTTTTATCTTTAATTTCACTTTAATCACACGCCTCAGTGTCGATTCCAAACATACCACCATTGTTTTACAGGAAAGAATGTAACAGCAGGTTTGAGCAGGTAGAAAATAATGTACAATAACTAACCCATGTAGGAGCAAAGTGAGGTTAATCCATCTGGTCACCGTATGTTGAAGTGGCCTACATCACTGAATTACGCTATATACACTGAAGAAATTAACACAGGAAACGAACGCTTATGCAATAAAAGAAAAAGCTGACCTCTTTCAATCGCTGTGAATCATCCATATTGTGCCCTATAGCATCCGGTCCCTATCAAGCAAATGCTGAGAACGGATCGGAAGTGCTATAGTTTTTTTCTATTTGCTTTACGTCGCACCAACACAGATAGGTCTTATGGCGACGATGGGATAGGAAAGGCCTAGGAAGTGGAAGGAAGCGGCCGTGGCCTTAATTAAGGTACAGCCCCGGCATCTGCCTGGTGTGAAAATGGGAAACCACGGAAAACCATCTTCAGGGCTGCCGACAGCGGGGCTCGAACCCACTATCTCCCGATTACTGGATACTTGCGTGCTATAGTTTCGTAGAAATACTCACCTATATGGGTCATAAACCTTGGCACATAGCTTACCTTAATTTTCTGACTTCCTCTTCTACAGCTCCATATTACTCAGCCGGCGAGTACAGTGGATTAGATTAAGGCGTCCACAAGTTAAATTTAAGAGGAACAGGACTTTTATCGAGGATTTTCTTATTTAAAAAAATTACTGTCGTATCGTGAGCTGCAACAAGCATTTCATAAACAAATAACGAATTTTATTCAACAGAAAAAGAGATGTGAAATTCTAATAGCATCTTGAATAGTAAATTAATCAATGAATTTACATGAGATTTTATACAAATTATACTGCCAAGAAATGGCATATTCAAATAACGTCAGATTTCCAGCAGGTGAAGTCCTATTTATTCTTCATTGTCGTTGTTTGCTGAGCTATCTCTCATACTGCGTTTTCACGGTGCAGATAGATTCTACGCATAACGATGTTTCTCTTAAACATACATTTAGATAGGGTTAGAGATGAATAACTTCGCTTGATTTAATCTAACAACTTCCCCGTATCGGGAGATATTTACCTTGCACTACAGGACATCTTAACTTATAAGACAGATACACGCAAATCTCGCAGCTCACCAGCTGGGACATGAACCTATGACCCAACTTAGATCCATGCAGTACTTCAAAACAAATATAAATGCAACTACAATACAACGACAATGCACGGAGTAGTACAGGTATCGCCAAACTCCTGTGATAAAATTACAAAATAAATGTATCGCTTCCTCAGCTTTCAAAAGTGCAGATGGCCTTGTTAAAAATGTGCCTGCGGTGGCGTTTACCTGCCTCTCGGGCGATTGGACCTTCAACCCAAACAAATGACGTCAGCAAGCTCACCCTCACGGCACAGCTCCAGACATAGGCAGAGAGGTAGACGGCAGCCATCATGAATTTGCCACACAAGACTCACTTGATTTATGGGCCAACACAGCTGACGGCCTAGCGGTCCGTGCTAGTTCGAGATTTCTTTCATTCATTGCATGCCCACAAATAACAGACTGAATTACCTGGCCCATTTCATAACATTATCAATCGCGAAATCTTAACTCTTAATGTAATTTTCCGTGCGTATATCTTCACGCAATACTGCTCATTTACGGAGCTCAATACAGGCCATTTAACATCTCATATTATACGCTTATTCTTGCGTATGTAAAACTACTTAGGTATTATCTTGCCTCAGCATCTAAGAGCTGATTAAACTTATATATCTCGTCTGGGCATTATTTCTCTGAATTGAATAGTCTGCCGTTCGAATTATGCTCATGTCTGAGAGAGTGTTTGAAGGAGCTGTTATGATGATCTTAATGCTTACAACGCAGACAGCTAATATGGAACTTATATCTCTAAGGCATGCGCGTGCAGGTTATCTAACTAGCTCACCTAAGACACAAGGTCTGCCTACCAAATTTACTAGACCGAACAGGCCACTCTATTAATGATCTTACAGACTAATCCCTCTCTTTCAACTAAACGACAAATTTACATACACAAACAATAAGAATCAATCAAGAATCATGACCAATGTAGACTAACACACAAATAAAGAAACTAACTACCTGTACATGCTTGTCCTGAACGCAAAGTTATTTACATAGTCGTCTGAGGGGCAAAGAATCTATTTACAACATTTGCGAAGCTATTCTAACTCTATCTCATGCTTAAATGTTAAAATCTCTCTGACCTTAATAGTTGCTCATCTTAGCGGTCCTCCATGGCGGACTCCAGCTTTTAGCACGTCATGGTACAGCCGTTGACACAGGGAAGCACTCCTAGGTTCGACTCCAACATCACCATGGTTTTGAGTCTTCTTAACTGGAACACCTGGGCTGCTGTCTCGTTCGGAACGTGATGACCCTACGCCGCACAATAATAGATCTTCTTCTTCCGGCAGCAACTGATGTCTCCTGTCGCCTTCTCGTACAGCTGGCACGCGCCGTGATATATCAGAACTTACGGGCGAGGGTTCGTGCGGTCTAATGCAACTGAAAGGAAATGCAGTTTTAACGTCTGTATCTGGTTAGATGCATATTTCCTTATTTCGCCTATCAGTATTACTCCTGTCGTTAATTTACATAAAGTTTGAAACTGACAATCATGCGAAACCGCACACGGACTTCTCTCCTAATACCACGTACAATAAAGTTCTGTGCTACTTCATTCTTCCACCTAGGCTACGCTTATTACTGTGGTTACAATTTACGAAGTTTCTTCTAGCTTAACGCCTAATATTTCGGCAGATTAAATTCTGTTCATGTGGAAATGTTCCATTATAAGACTACTAGGCTATACTGTTCAGTTCGGGCTTACACCGATTTAAGAATAATTTTGTGTTGAGACTACACTGGATTTCTGCTTATTCAAAGAGCAATTGCAGCAAATAAGAATTGCTTTCAACTCGTATCACCTTGATCGGCTTTCCGCTCAATTTATAACACACGTTTACTGTATTTTACTGAAAGCAGACAAAGAAAAGTTCTCAAAACTTCGAACACAGTTCTAATATGCTTCATTCTGCCTAAGCGCTGTCGAAACGCGACACGTACCTCACGGTCAGAGTTGAGTGTAGAGAATGATCTCCGCATCCCCTGAGCTCAGTATTTATTCGAGCGTCTATCCAAACCACACTAAGTTTTCCCCGCTTGAGCCCACTCGAGTTCCTTGTTTGGAGCTGGCTTGGTTCACGCGGTTCTTGAGATGAAGATCAATTAATTAGAGGAGATGATAATTAGCTTAATGGGGCATATCAAATCACTCAGAAAATTACTCTCAATATTCGTATCGTTTTATCTCCTCTAGATTCCGTCTATGGACGGAGATACTTCTCAAGTTTTATTTCTGTCACGCCTGGAGTCTCCCGTGTTTTCTTGCTCGCATCTTGGCATCAGAAGTGGTTAGCTTGCCTTATCTCTATCCTTGTTGTGCAGAGAACCGCACCCCAACTGAAGCTGTGATGCTCTCAAAACGCGCGCAATTGCATCATATTGCACCATCCGTTTGTGGTCTCATCTGCTTATACTAACTGCATTAATCTTACTTCCAATGGCCCATGAACAGAATGGTTCAATATCATCTGGTTAAGAAAGCCGGATATCCGAAGTTCTTCTTTCCATTCCGCGTTACCTTACACCGAATAATTTGTGAACTAGCACTGGTATCTATTGTAAATAAAGTATTTTCTCATAACTTCTGTATATACAGTGTGCAGTTTGTAAGTAGCCTACAATAGAAACAATCATAAACTCATGCAACCTGTGTAAACCACACGCTTTCAACCTAAGAGAGACTTGGATTTTATTACATGTATCCGCTAGTGTCAAATTTTCCCTGTTTTGTCAAGTAATAAACGTGTAATAGAAATAATAATTGTGAAATTCAGTGAGTTTTTAAAATAATTAATTCACACTTTCTTCGCTTTCATTGCCCCTAACCTTGCCGTGATAAAATCAACTGTTGGAGTAGGGTTATCCTATGCAAACTTTTGCTGCTAGATGGCATGAGTGTACTACTCGGACTAGAATGAGATTAGGCCTAGGTTATGCATAGTAAAGTTATGAATGAGAATATGGATGCTGCGAATAGTGCCGTATTTAATATTTATCCGAACATAGATAAAATGAATATGAACACTTTAAAAGAAGAGTTGAGGAAGCGAGGAGGGAGAGTTGGTGGTAATAAACAAGAGCTTTGTCAAAGGTACGATAGAGATGTTTTACACGCTGTCTGTCCGAAAGTATTTTAAATAATAAATACAGGGATATAATCAGTACCGTACACACTGGCACTATAATTATTTATGAATGTTTTTTCTATTTAGATTGCGGGCTTATATGAAAATGGGAATACATCGGACAACGGAGACACCAACAGAAGGTAGGGTTACCAGTAGGCCTATATTTCCAAGTGACATGAACTTTAAAGATTTATCAGTCTCCTTTCTGCCTCATGTGAAATTATCACATATTCACTTGATGGACTACTTCGTTTTCAGAAAATCCGAGATCGATGGAGCTCCAGTGAAGAATTACAAGTCGTTATGTGATGCCGGATATAATTTATTTAATGAAAAGTTCATTAAAATCATTAAGTGTGTGTTTGAGAGTGATAGGGTATTTGTACTGTCTTCTGTGAGATCACAATTCACCAAAAACAAAGAGTACACTGTTAAGTTGATACTAGATCGCTGTGGTTCTGGCATTCTAGCAGCAAGTTGTGAGTGTGTAGCAGGTATTGGACCCAAAGCCTGTTGTAAGCATACTGCTGCCCTTTGTTATGCCCTTGAATATTTCAGCAAAACTGGTTTGATAAAATGTTCAGAAACACCAACTGACGTTTTACAAACATTTCACCAGCCTGCACGAAAAAGGAAAGTACATGGAAGTCCCGTTAAAGTGTCAAATCTGCCCATAGCAACAGGTTCACGGTTATGTTTCGATCCAAGACCAGCCTCACTCAGAAACGAGGAAGGTTATGAATCATATGTGAGACATTTAATTGAAAATTCAGGAATGAAACTGTCTTATTTGTCATCACTTCCCAAATCAAATGTTAACATCTTGTCTGTTGCACATGATCATTTTTATGCCATAAAAGTTATAGAAAGGGAAACAAGAGGGCAATCCAGATGTGCACTATGGTACAAGGAAAGGAAGTACTGGCTAACTGCAAGTTATTTTGGTAGAATATGCCACACTAAGGATGCCAAAACTTTGGCCCATACAATAATTGCAGGTAGTCAATACCAAAATAAATTTATGAAGTGGGGTTTGGATAAGGAATGTCTGGCAAGGAGGAGGTATGAAGAAATTACAGATCATAGTGTATCCAAATGTGGGTTGATTATTCATCGCACCAAAAACTATCTAGCAGCAAGTTGTGATGGACTCATTGGGAATGACAGAGTGCTGGAATTGAAAGGTGTGCCAAGCCATGAATATGACAAAGTATCTGCCAGTATTGCACCTTATTTAATTGAGGACAGAGATGGCATACATTTAAAGCAGTCACACAACTATTATTTTCAAGTGCAAGGACAGTTGTTTATCACTGATAGACAGTTCTGTAGTTTTGCTGTCTACACAGCTGTTGATATGGTAATCATAAACATTGAGAGGAATGAGGAGTTTATTCAAGAAATGCTACCACAGCTTGAGAAATTTTACTATGAGTACTTTATTCCAGCTTTAATGGAGAACTAGGTCCATGAGCCTTTGGTATAAATGAACACTAAATGAACAATTATATCATGCTTCCAGCAATTGCTCACTTGTAACGTAATATAGTCTACCTACCATATTTTGCTTTAGTAGGCTTCATTTTATTGTAAATAAATACATACTAGGCCTACCTATCACATGATTGATCTCCTGAAATTGCACAACATGTAACATACAAAAATAATCCTACCTGACAGAGGAACTTTGCTTATGTGAAGCTTTGTTTGTAGAATTTTGTATGTTTTCCCTAAGCCTATAGGCCTTTCAATGTGTATTCTTTCGGAAGCAATTCTCCTTGTCATGGTATTTTCCATGGTGGAGAACTGCCTTTTCCCTTTCAAGAAGGGTGGAATATTTACACTTACTCCCTTTGAGCAAAGTAGGTCTTGAATTTGAAATCCTCGGTCAACCATTACTGAGTCACCTTCTTCCAACAAGTCAATAATATTCGATTTTATGAACAACTGCCTGTCTGAAAGTGATCCACCATACGCATCTGATATAAAACACACAAATCCTGATGGATTTATTCCAATCAGTACCTTCACAGTGTTACAGTTTTTGTACGTAGAAAATGTTTCCTGTTGGGCACTAGAACTCTTAGGCTTCATTATTGGAATTTCAGTACAGTCTAAAATTACTCTTGTGTTAGGATATTGCTTCTTAAATTCCATAGGGGAGTTTTCCCTCACAGTCTTCTGATCAACCCAAATATTTAATTCTTTGAACTGGCAATACATAAAATTTATCCATACAGAAAAAATTAGCCCTACTGTTGTTACATTTAAACCAAAATCATAAGCAAGTTCCTTATCTGTTTTGGCCATTCTCAATTTCATCATTGTTAAAAAGAAACAGTATTCTGGTGAAATTGGAAATACCTGCAGACTAAATCTACCCCTTCCCAGGGCTTGAAACACTAAATAAAAATGATCTCTGTTGTCAAAACCTGTGAAGAGTTGCACTGCACCAGATATTGTTAGAAGTCTTTCAATATCAAGTACACCCTCACTGTCTTTGGTTTGGCATGCAACATCCCTAAATAAGTTACCAGTACCGCTTGATAATGGAAGGTTCATATTTTCATTAACACTAGATGACTGACACTCTTCAAATGCTGCTATAGGTAAGTCATTGGTGTCCAGAAGCACAGCTGTGTCTTGCCTTGTCATCAGATCATCCTCCTTCTTTCCTCTGTTACGTGCCCTAACCTCTCTCATCTTTACATCTGAGCCGGTGTCAGGAGTCCAGGGAAATACAGATGGCACTGCATGTACTTTCAACCGCGACCTTTCACCTACAAAATCAAGATATTCATAGTCATTCGAACGATAATATAATTGCAAGTGGCATGTACCTCTCTGCTGTACCTCTACACACACTTTAACACATTTAATTTTAAATAGACTATAGGCGTACTAGTAATCATTTATATACTTATCTACGTACCTAACAACGTCGTTCTATAATCATCGCTCCTAAAATGTGCTGAATAGACTCTATCATTCTTCATAATCTGGCTCAGTTTAAGATTCTTCCTTCTGATAGAATGTATCCACTGTTTTCTAAGTTTCACATCCTTCGGAAACTGATGGAACGAAAATGGCATGCCTCGGTTTTTGCACAATGGCACACAACAGTAATCCGGCATTTTTATTGAATCTCAGGATACCACAATAATACTTATGAGTCAATTAAATGACAGCGATATTCTAACCTTCAAGCCCTGAAACAAATGAAGGTGGAATGGCGTAGTCCGAGTAGTACACGCGCGCTACCTATTGGTACTAGTTCAGGATAACCCTGTTGTTGGGAGGAATATCGTGGCCGCACGGACTTGGCCGCACTCTATTAATATAGTCACTGTAGTATGAATGAGGAAATACTCCACACTATACTCTGTTGTTTTCATACGGCACTGTTTAAGCTTTAGCAGTCGAATAAGTCTGCTGGTTACGTTGCAATTTACGTGACTCTACCCGTAGGTATGTGTGTATTGCTAAGTATTCTTAAAGCTGAAGTGTGTTCGTGCTAATCTCAAACTGCAATAAATACTTTACAATTAATATTAATAATAATAATAATAATAATAATAATAATAATAATAATAATAATAATAATAATAATAATACTGTTATTGATTTAACGTCCCACTAACTACTTCTGACGGTTTTCGGTGGTGGCGGGGTGACGGGATTTTGTGCCGCAGGAGTGCTTGCATGTGCCAGTAAATCTACCGCTACGAGACTGACGTATTTGAGCACCCTCAAATACCACCGGACTGAACCACTATCGAACCTGATAAGTTGGATCAGAAGGCCAGTGCCTCGATTGTCTGAGCCACTCAGCGGGTTAAATACGTTTTTCTTTACAATATGCTTTACTTCGCACTGACACAGATGGGTTTTAAAGCGACGATGGGATAGGGCAGGACTAAGAGTGGGAAGGAAGCGGCCGACGCCTTATATATAGCCCCAGTATTTGCCTGGTGTGAAAATAGGAAACCACAGAAACCCATCTTCAGGGCTGCCGAGAGTAGGGTTCGAACTCACTGTCTCTCGAATCCAAGCTTACAGCTTTGCGCCCCTAACCGCACGGCCAACTCGCTCGATGTTAAATACTTTACATAATTACATAAATGCTAGACATGTATTTGTTTGTAGATAAGCTTCTGTTAAGTACTTTTATCTTTACAGCGTCTCTTAAAGCAAACACTTCGAAGGAAGCCTAGTTTCAGTGAAAAGATTTGGATGAGACGAGAGTTTTTACTTCTGTATGTTGTTACATCCAGCACAGTCCATTGTATAATCATCTGATTATGCAGCTCGATGAAGTGTGGCTTCCAATTCAGCGGCTCCTCCTCTTGACAAGAAAAGTCTATTCCGAAGACCATGTCTGATACTTCATACCCATGGTGTTGCCCAAGTATTGCTTAAACCTTCAATGCTGTCGTTAACTTTCGCTACCCTTATGAGGGATTAAGCGCCAGTTACCCGCACGATTGCAAATAAATAGTGGGGTACAGTGAGAGGGAATATACAAAACAAATGCCTCACTGTCAATTCTGTCCTAACAGTAAGTTACAACCACTTGATATTTCACTTACAAGCGATAACACATTTCGAGGTAGAACCCTTTCGGCCAAATGACATGGTGTATAGGTATACTCTCAAGATAATCCCTCCTGAATGTACGCCTTACCTTCAGCCACTCGATGTACGATATTGTATTTTCAACAGTTCGAAACACATTGAAGGTCACGTCATTCTTAACAATGTTCACTTCACACAATCGACGAGGGGATCAATTTCAATGCGTGTGTGTGTGTAATACACAACAGATCCTTTTACCTGTATTCGGATACTTCGTTTTTTCCCTTGCACAAATGGCGTTCGGCCTCGGAAGTCCATGCGGCCAGTGAGAGCGCACACATTTATAGATCTTCGTGGCTGAAAAGGAATCATCACTTATAACTGAATACTGCAGTCTGATAAATATTGTGAAATTTCAGCGCATAATTGTGGAGTTAGATTTGATAAGAGGATGATAACTGTGTTCGGCATTGGGGTATTTAACTTCACTAGAGGAGAGTACAAATGGTTCTGCTGTTGAGAGTACTTCTTACATGACAATAGGATGTGTTCCAGTCGGCTATTTCTCTAGGGTCTTCTGGGCAGTGAGTGATGTCCAATACCTTGATCCTGGGGAGATGACTCGGATAGCATCCACGACCCAGGCGCATTCTTATTACAGATTAAAGGTGTCTTCGTGTTCATTCTATAACCAGACTTGCGTTAGGATGGTGGGCTGAATTCTAGCATAGTGCTTTCCTAAGATACTTCGGGAGATAGTCCTCGATATGAAGACTTCAATGGCAGACCAGAGAAGTTTCAGACACCGTCCGAGGGGATTTTGGACTTTCAGTGTGGTGGGGGACAGTTTTAACAGCTTTTGTAAACAACATTCAATGACCAATGTCTGACTTGACTGTAAGCACAAACGTCTTTGATTGTCAGTTCTACATTGTTTAGGGATATAGGGCATTTTGGAAAAATAAATAAAAGTGTTTGTCCATTATGTTGTTCCTCCTATTCTGAGGTTTGCCCTGGCGCAGAGTTTCGTACACGGATAATACGTTACCTGTTTCTAAATTATATGTATCCTTTTGATTCAGGGTATATGGATTTAAACGGTTTCACCCTTAGTTCTACACGTTTAGTCACGGGTTGAAAATTTTATTTCCATTTTTAACAGTTATAATCCTAGGCTGCTAAGGAAAAATAGTATAAGTAAAAAGGAATGACTTGTACTCTTCTGCCCTTCCGCCGTTGTGGTGTAGTGGTTAGTGTGATTAGCTGCCACCCCCGGAGGGCCGGGTTCGATTCCCGGCTCTGTCACGAAATTTGAAGAGTGGTACGAGGGCTGGAACGGGTTCCACTCAGCCTCGGTAGGTCAAATGAGTAGGAAGGTCTCGATTCCCACCTCAGCAATCCTCGAAGTGGTTTTCCGTGGTTTCCCACTTCTCCTTCAGGCAAATTCAGGGGTGGTACCTAACTTAAGAACGTCCTTGTCAGTCCCTTCCGTTCTTCCCATCCCCTAAGCATAGCAAGTGAAGCCACCTGGGAGAAGTACTGGTCCTCATTCCCAGTTGTATCCCCGACCCAAAGTCTCACGCTCGAGAACACCGCCCTTGAGGCGGTAGAGGTGGGATCACTCGCTGAGTCCGAGGGAAAAACCAATCCTGGAGGGTAAACAAATTAAGAAGAAGAAGAAGAACTAAGAATCGAGCGACAATATCAGTAATATGCCTATTTCGCAAATCCAATGACGAATTTTGGAGATATGAAAGGGGTTTCATATGCTGTAGGCATTAGACAGAAAGTGATGGGCCACTCGCTGTGATTACAGGACATGACTTAAGGCGTATTGATAAACACACATACCACGCCGTTATCTTGAGCGGGCTCGGACAAGAGCAGTATGATGTGCGGAGTTTCGGAGTTACAAAATATTTGTGGAGTGCCTGTTCAAAAGGTTCTATTTCCACTTCAAGCCGGGCTGAGTGGCTCAGACGGTTGAGGCGCTGGCCTTCTGAACCCAACTTGACAGGTTCGACTGTGTATACTGTATAGTCGCTGAAAAATGAATGAGTGCAAAGTACTGTATGCATTTAATATTTTAAAGGTTTAATTTTAATTATTAACGAAATATAAATCACCTCCCATACAGATACAACCACTGTGGACACCCGTAACAAACATTGTTCCATACGTTCAATTGCTTTCGAGAAAAGTGTACCAGCGAGAAACTTCTACAATGCCAATGCTTACTTTTTGAGTGACTATATATACATACATACATACATACATACATACATAGCGTATTGATATCATAATAAAATAAGACTGACATACGTTCTTTCTTTCTTTCTTTCTTTCTTTCTTTCTTTCTTTCTTTCTTTCTTAATCTGCTTACCCTCCAGGGTTGGTTTTTCCCTCGGACTCAGCGAGTGATCCTACCTCTACCGCCTCAATGGCAGTGTCCTGGAGCGTGAGACATTGGGTAGGGGATACAACTGGGGAGAATGATCAGTACCTCGCCCAGGCGGCCTCACCTGCTATGCTGAACAGTAGCCTTGCGGGGGGATGGGAAGATTGGAAGGGATAGGCAAGGAAGAGGGAAGGAAGCGGCCGTAGCCTTAAGTTAGGAACCATCCCGCCATTTGCCTTGAGGAGAAGTGGGAACCACGGAAAACCACTTCCAGGATGGCTGAGGTGGGAATCGAACCCACCTCCACTCAGTTGACCTCCCGAGGCTGAGTGGACCCTGCACCAGCCTTCGTACAACTTTTACAAATTTTGTGGCAGAGCCGGGAATCGAACCCGGGCCTCCGGGGGTGGCAGCTAATCACACTAACCACTACACCACAGATGCTGACATAAGTTAAGGTTGAAAATCTCTTATCACGTGCCGGGCTGAATGGTTCAGACGGGTGAGGCGCTGGCCTTCTGACCCCAACTTGGCAGGTTCAATCCTGGCTCAGGCCGGTGGCATTTGAAGGTGCACAAATAGGTCAGCCTCGTGTCGGTAGATTTACTAGTACGTAAAAGAAGTCCTGCGGGACTAAATTACTGCACCTCGGCGTCGTCGGAAACCGTAAATAAGTAGTTAGTGGGACGTAAACCAATAACATTAATTACTATTTTCACGTTTATGTTTCGAGCTTCAGCAAGGAGTTTTCAAAATGTCTGTCCTCCAAGAACAATCCAATAATACACGCACTAATAATCAAATTTACTTTTATTTATTTTCGGTGTTTTTCTTACATGTTGCTTTGCGTCGCACCAGCACAGATATGACCTTCGGCAATGATGGGACAGGAAAGGGCTGGGAATGGGAAGGAAGCGGCCGTGGTCTTAATTAAGGTACAGCCCCAGCATTTTTTGGTGTGAAAATGGGAAGCCAAGGAAATCTATCTTCAGGGCAGCTGATGGTAGGGTTCGAACCCACCATCTCCCGCATGCAAGCTCACACCTACACGCTCCGAACCATTGTCAAATCGTTTGGTAATGAGATTTTCAACAGCCACTTTGGTGAATGCGGATTTCTCGATGTAAGGATGGTAAATCTTCACTTGAAAATGTAATTCGCGTCCGCCTCTGTAGCGTAGTGGTTAATGTGATTAGCTGCCACCCCCGGAGGTCCGGGTTCGATTCTCGGCTCTCCCACGAAATTTGAAAAGTGGTATGAGGGCTGAAACGGGGTCCACTCAGCCTCAGGAGGCCAACTGAGTAGAGGGGGTTCGATTCCCACCTCAGCCATCCTCGATGTGGTTTTCCGTGTTTTCCCACTTCTTCTCCTGGAAAATGCTGGGAAGGTACCTAACTTAAGGCCACGGTCGCTTCCTTCCCTCTTCCTTGCCTATCCCTTCCAATATTCCCATCCCCCACAAGGTCCCTCCCCAGCAAAGCAAGTGAGGCCGCCTGGGCAAGATACTGGTCCTCCTATCCAGTTGTATCCCCGACCAAATGTCTCACTCTCCAGGGCACTGCCTTTGAGGCTGTAGAGGTGGGAACCCTCGCTGAGTCTGAGGTAAACTATTTAAATAATAATAATAATAATAATAATAATAATAATAATAATAATAATAATAATAATAATAATAATAATAATAATAATAATAATAATAATATACACAGTCTTGAATAGTCATCAGAGGTCTCTAACAATCCTCTGTATTAGAGTGCAGCATCTCACTTACAATAATGATTCTGTTATGTTCAGCTGCAGCCTGCAGTCACTTTCCTTATCAGTTAGACTTAATACACTGACGATATTACAAGATATAGCTTAGTCTTTCACGGCCCAGGTTACGATGATAATAGAGGTAGTTTTCCTTGTTTGTAGGTCGTGATCCGAGTGGGTTTATTGCTCCCAACGTTCTATAGGGTAAGGCTTTCGGCGTATTCAAGGATCTATTCTCTCCAAAAGCCAGTAGAGGCTACTGCACAGCGTCATTCCGTCAGGATTGCCAACTCCGATTTACAAAATTTTCGCACCAAGTCTTCAAAATTATGGATTTAAAAAAGTCAATACCGCCTCTGTGGTGTAGTGGTTAGTGTGATTAGCTGCCACCCCCCGGAGGACCGGGTTCGATTCCCGGCTCAGCCACGACATTTGAAAAGTGATACGAGGGCTGGAACGGGGTCCACTAAGCCTCGGGAGGTCAACTGAGTAGAGGTGGGTTCGATTCCCACCTTAGCCATCCTGGAAGTGGTTTTCCGTGATTTCCCAATTCTCCTCCAGGCAAATGCCGGGATGGTACCTAACTTAAGGCCACGGCCGCTTCCTTCCCTCTTCCTTGTCTATCCCTTCCATTCTTCCCATACCCCCGCAAGCCCCTGTTCAGCATAGTAGGTGAGGCCGCCTGGGCGACGAGGTACTGGTCATCCTCTCCAGTTGTATCCCCCGACGCAGAGTCTGAAGGTCCAGGACACTGCCCTTGAGGCGGTACAGGTGGGATCTCTCGCTGAGTCCGATGGAAAAGCCAATCCTGGAGGATAAGCAGATTAAGAAAGAAAGAAAGAAAGAAAGAAAGAAAGAAATCAATATTGCACGTTTTAGAAAGTACAATTTTAACATTTTTTGGGTTTTTACAATTGGCTTTACGTCGGATAGACATAAATGGCAGAGGAAAGGGCTAGGAGAGGGAAGGAAGCACCCGTTGCTTTAATTAAAGTACAGCCCCAGCATTTGCGCGATGTAAAAATGAGCAACCACGGAAAACCATTTTCAGGGCTGCGGACAGTGGGGTTCGAACCCATTATCTCCCGAAAGTACGCTCACGCTGCGCGTCCCTAACCGCACGCCCAACTAGCTCGATAAAATTTTAAACGAAATAAGTATTTGATTCTTCACCGTCAGGTTGATTACGAAGATACCCAAGTAGCAAGGTGTCACTACAAAGAAAGTACATTATGCGAGGCACCAAGGCAGAAAGGTAACGTTTTTTTTTTACAATTTGCTTTACTTCGCACCGACACAGATAGGTCTTACAGCGACTATGGGTTAGGGAAGGGCTCGGAGTGGGAAGGAAGCGACCGTAGCCTTTATTATGATACAGCCCCAGCATTTGCCTGGTGTGAAAATAGGAAACCACGAAAAACCATCTTCAGGGCTGCCAGCAGTGTTGTCTTTCCCCACTGTCTCCCGAATGCAAGCTGACAGCTACTTGAACAAAAACCACATAGCCACTTGCTCGGTCAAGAAGGTACCTGCCTGAATTTGTCTTAGAAGGAGAATTCCTTAACATAAGGCTCACGAGACCCTACAGCTGAGGCCTCTACGTGTTCGTCTCGATTGTTTGGAAAGCTTCACTATTTTTCGGTCAGGCGCCAGGAGTTACAATTGTCGCCGCTGCGGTTGGCGAAGGAGGTGATTACATCCACTTGATCTCTGTTCATGGAATCTTCAACATAACAATCATCAACCATCTGATCATGCTAAACGTACGAACAAGGAATTATTGAGCAATGAGAATGTATGGGCGATATTATCATCAGTTTTCAAAATTATTGTATGTTTTCCCAGTGTCGTACTCCATTAACTTCAAAGTAATAGCAATAGGTGGATCGCTCTTTTGTTTTTTCTGTGCTTTGTAACTATTTTAAAGTGTGATTTTAAGTGTGGCTATTACGATACTCGGCACAGTTGCCTATTGCCCAGTAATTGCTATTAATTTCTTTGCCACAAGGCTTCAGTAAATTTAGTGGTTCACTGCAGTCTGCATATTCTTTTCCTTTACCACAAGGAGGATTCATCTTTCTTGAGGCTCCCAATCTTTCAGGTTGGTACTGAACCCTTGGTGGTCCATAAAAGATACCTACCTTCCTCACCTATCAGCAATTAGCAAGAAATCTGTCTCTTGGGCCGTTACGGGCTCTTCGTCACTTGCAGAGGTAAGGTGGGGTTTCATATTAATCTAGCTACTCGAATGAAAGGTCTATTCAAGAAATATTTTGTGTTTATTAAAGAAATAACGAGGAACATTTTAGAAATCAATATATAATTTGGACTCATCTTGTCCAATCAACACCACAATAATTACAACGCAGACGAGCAGTATACTGGTTTGAGCCTTTGACTTAACTGCCTGATGAGCATCCTTACTAGAAACCATTGTCACAAATTATGAATGAAGAAAAGAAAGTCTGGAAATCCTCAAATTCTGGTTCCATGTGAGACTGCATGTACCATCATAATGATACGTGATAATCCAGCCCTCGTAACACGAACTATGGACTCTGGATATAATTAAGGCAGTCCAATCGGTGTGTGCCACACAGTGATTGTATGGCATGGACCCTTAATTGAATCGATGTGACCTGCGACTATGTCATGGACCGACATCTAAACTTCTAATTTACTTTAAAGTCATTGTGGGTGATGACCGAAAGGAAAATGATGCTATAGTGGCATATGGCCTTAATGTAAGCCACTGAGGTTGATGACCCCATGACCATCCAAGTTTCTAAGCTGAAGGCTAAACACAATTAAGTTACATCGGTTGATGACCAAACTTTCCACTTTACTAATCCCAGCACATTTTATGCTCAATCAATCAAAGTCAAATAAACAACAACAATGCTCACAATACTTTGTGGCAGTAAAATCCATTACCTTCGGACATGTCCCCTTAAGCGTTACGTTAATATTTGAACTTTCCCAGAAAAATTAACTAAGATTTCCAGAATGCACCTTCAAGTTATTCACTTGGTTCTAAGTTATTTCACAAATACGGTTTCCATTGAGTTTACTAACTAATAATTTTAAATGATTTTATGAATCTTAATTAACTACAAATTCTATCTCCGCGGGCGAATGGTTTCTTTGACAAGTCCCTACTCAAATTCTGACGTAATTAATTTTAATTCGTTTATCATGTTTATCGTCATTTGTTTTCGTGCAGCTGGAAGAAAATTTACATAATTTATTTCCAGTATTATATCTTGTTTCATGACATCACACTATAAGTTTAATCTAATACTAGCAATTATTAATACTTGGATAACCCTAACAATTAAATACAAACAATCTGCGTAAGTAACTCGCCGAAAAATGTAAGCCAAATACTATGTCATATCCCATCATGACATTTCATAAAGCTTTGTGCACCCCTCAAAATAAATCAATCACTACTACCATCACTCTATTTTGGACACCATGGAATTGGTTAACTTCGCTCATTATAGTCTAACTTCGTGGTTTCAAATATACATTCAGATCTTGGTTAAACAAGTTAATATTATCTAATAACCTACACTTTACTCCCGGATGAAAATTTCAACTAGTTCTCATACATTTTACGATCTCGGTTCTAAAGAATACAATCTCATTTTCAACATGTAACAGGCAGCACAAATACCGCTATGTTCGAGCAGCGAACTCTCGATCAGCTGGCGGCATCACACACAAGCGACCCTCCTTGTCAGCGCTTTGAAATAAAATACCTGCCCTATGTTCACGCTTAACTGGTCTTGAAAGAATAAAATCTTCGACTTCGCAAATAGAATTATAAATACAACATTCCTGACCCAAACAGATATGCACATAGATTTACTTTAAGATGTCATTCAAATCATTACACACGTCGCAAATTAACACTTACGTGGATTCTCTCACACTTTTCCATCTCAAACATTATACAAATATCTTCCTCGGGCTCACGCAGAAATCCCGGCGTCATTACAGGCTTCCAATCACCTGATTCACAAATCCTATCTCAACTATACGACAAATCTCAATGACAAAAAAATGGAATAAATAATCCTTAGAATCCACGACGCATAATTTCGCACAATACTTTAATCATGAACAACTTCGCATGACATGGCCTCGTATTTTAAAAACTGGATTTTCACAAAAATGACTGACAAATTTATTGTTATTTATTGTCAATCAGACACAGTTTAAACGGACATAGAATAGCATTCCCCTTCGTGGCAGATATTCACCGATCGGCATTACTCAACACGACAGCGCGCTTGCACCCGATTGAAACTGGGTAACCACGGATATCTTGCACAACCTCCATCAATTCAAACAGAAAAATTTTACGTCAGATAAAAAAATCTTAACTTGACACCACAAAATACAAGCAATAAATTCACGGAAATGACGATCCACTTTGGACGTTATATCACTTCTTAAACCTCATTATTGAATATTTACAACACGCTACACGGCACTCGTAACAATTTATAAAATTTATCCAAGCAGAAAAAGAAACAAATGACTTTCGTCATATTTCTAACAAATACCCATTACAAATACATATAAGTGTGACATCGTAAAACCAGATACAAAAGACGGTGAGAAGGCATTACACCTATCTTAACTGCACGTCAGCTTCAATTTTTTGCTCACCAGCAACCCTCTGATCTTTATTTAGCCATTTAATACTTCCGGCTTCACATTTGGTTTTACTCATGTTTCTTTCCTGAAAAATAAAGTATAAAAAATGCCCTTCACTCGGTGTTTTCGCAGATCGCACTCGAATGATTGGATTTGTTTCCCGCGCACGAAATTCTTTTCTTTACAACACAATATATTATAATTTCACAAATACTATTTAGGTATCTTGACCGTCTTTACATCTGATTAATTCTGTGCTGAACAGCTACCTCCACTTGGAGTCAAGATCCCGGCCACCTCGGCCAAAATCTGTATTTGCTGGACTTAGTCTATTTCTCGACGATCGATTGACTCAAGAGTATAACCCTCTCTCGCGAGCTTCAATGATACAATGTAGGGTGATTTCAAGATGGCGTCCCCTTTTATTTATAGTTTCTGTCCCCCCCCCTCTCAGGCATTTTTCTTGCCGCCAAGAAAATTTGCGTACTTTTTCCGACTTTGTGGAAATGTATTCAAAACAGTTTCTTCTGTAACCAAGTACTTGCTAACTTGCTAGTGACATTGTTCATGATCATTTAAAATCATCTCATACCAAATTAACTGGCTAATTGTCCTCATTTGATAGGCACTATATTATGACGACTCGGCGTGGGTAAAATAGACACGCGCGTCCTTCATGAAATATCCATGGAAATGGCTTAGCAACCTTAAATCTGTCTTACTGAGACGTTCCTAAATCTCTTACTAAATTTACAAACATATAAAACTGCTTTTATATTGAAAATATGAAATATCTGCATTTAAAATGGAAATTATGAAAATTAATATTTATTAAATAAAATACACAATCGTCGGACCTTGTACTCACACTTACTTCTTACCTGCTTACTTACACATACATTATTTGAAGGGCGCCAGCTACCACTCAATGCAGCAATAATAGAATGAGAATCTTGACTATCTCTAGGATGTGGGGTAATAAGGTTACTTTTGACAACATACCATATAAGTTCTGGGAAAAGGAGATTGGCGTTCGTTTTCCCTATTAATTTTGAGGTTAAGATATTTTACTGTCATAGAAACAAAACTATAAATTCATTTGATAGAACAAAATATATTCTTTAAATAATATATAAAAATAGTGAGTCTGGTTGCGATAAAACAGATGAGAATATGAAATTATGACATTGCAACTGAAAGAAACTAGGTATGAATTTGAATTCTTCTTGACCGGACATTTAACAATTTATACAAAGTATATCCCTCACTGTTTCACTTGACTGTACCTTCAACACTTTGAGTGTAATTACGACGCATTCCTTAAATCTGGTGTTTACTGTAGATGTGTCTCGCCTAATTTGGTGATGTATCCATATGATTGCTTCTTCTCCATATCATATGACTTCTTTGTAAGTCTGGATGGTATTACTTCATTGCAAGTGGTATCCTTCGATGACTCCATGGTAAGCCTTTGCGTCCGTATCTTCAACTAGGTGACCGACCAACTTTGGCCTCACTCTCTCAATGACCAAAGAATAATGGCTCACTGAGTCTTCTCCATCTCGTTCACACAATGGCCAACTGTGGCCTCTCCTTCCAATGTAATACTGACTGTCCACTTATCCATTTGACTTCTTCACTGTTCAGCTTCCGTTAAACTAATGACTAATGACTGACGCTACAAGATGCAGCCACCTTTTATAGACGTTGCATGGCACACCTACGTAATCTCCAGAAATAACCATGACTACTCCCACATACGCGACAAGTATTACATGTAATGGTGAAATCCCCTGGGGCTCCCTAAGAAACTCAAAGGAACAGAGCTCAGTGCTAAATGCACGATGACGTAGCCATGACGTGGCGATGACTTGACAGAAATGCCAGCAGTATTGCACAATATAGCAATGTCATATCCAACATCTGATATATAATAATTCTCACTGTGCATGTCTTGAGAGCCAGGCTGAGTGGCTCAGACGGTTGAGGCGCTGGCCTTCTGACTCCAACTTGGCAGGTTCGATCCTGGCTCAGTCCGGTGGTATTTGAAGGTGCTCAAATACGTCGGCCTCGTGTCAGTAGATTTACTGGCACGTAAAAGAACTCCTGCGGGACTAAATTCCGGCACCTCGGCGTCTCCGAAAACCGAAAAAGTAGTTAGTGGGACGTAAAACAAATAGCATTATTATTATTACATGTCTTGAGTGTTATTCTACACATACGTATATATGCATACATCTAAGTACAATCCTGCAAGCGACAAGCATTGCAAAATTGAATTGAATAAGAATGATAATTACAATAATAGTAATAATATCACAGATAAAATAATAATAATACGGGCATAATAATAATAATAATAATAATAATAATACAGATAAAATAATAAAATAATAAAAATACAGATATCATCTTGTAACGGGATTTGAACCGTTACATTACTAAAGACCAATTGTCTTACAGATAATTACAGGACACTCATTATACTACGTTCATTGCTAATTCCTTTATTTAAATATACTTATTTAACCAAAACTTTCTTCTGTATCCATCCACCTTCGACATGTGCGGATGACGTCACATCTCATAGCGTGGGAAAGAAAGCAGCCATCTTCCTGCCTCACGCACAACCCTTTCTTTCACCGGCTCAGGGACGGTGTCCCTGGGCCGAGAAGTTTGTGGCTTGTCGACCTCTTCCAGGTCTTGAATGCCTTGTCATAATCATTATATGCTGTGCCAAT
This sequence comes from Anabrus simplex, assembly GCF_040414725.1. NCBI lineage: Eukaryota > Metazoa > Arthropoda > Insecta > Orthoptera > Tettigoniidae > Anabrus > Anabrus simplex. Next base: position 1,033,632,259 of record NC_090266.1, on the reverse strand, counting down.
ATTGTTGTAGACGTGCGGGTTAGCATGGTATTCATTGTCTTTAATTGGCCAGTGTGTGGCCTGGCGCAAATGCGCGGGATACAGTGCTGGTTTAAACAGCATTTTGAATTGGCGTGAGGCGCCTTTGATCAATTAAGCAGCAGCACGGACATAAGCCACCCATCCACTGAGTGACCACGCCCGATGTTGCTTAACTGTCATTGTAATTTACTTTCTATTTCAGTGCCTTAAGGAGTGAGGGCTTTGCATTGCAGGGTGGGTAGGGGGCTGGGTTTCGTGGCGGGGTCGGTGAGGTTTGGTAGGTTAGTGTAGGATTATCTGTCGGTTTGGCATGGCGGGAGGGTGGGCCTGGTTTTGGTTCGAGAGTAACTTGATGAGGAGTAGGTTTAAGAGGGTGGTTATGTCTTGGATGGGCTGGCTTGTATTAGCATAGGTGAGGGGGGCGGGGTTCGGAGGTGATGTGGTATTGTGGCTAGGTAGAGGGGGAGGTGAGGAGTGTGCATGTATGTGTCCCACTGATCTCTATACCTGGATGGCTGGTAGCCTGGGTAGCAGTAAGCCGAATAGAAGATGACTGGCGTAGTAAGATGGCAGCGAGCGCACGGTGCAGTAGACCACGAGGAGCGCGCTTGGTTTGTTTATGCTTAGTTCAGTGACGCCAGGCCTCCTGATTGTAGTTCCACGGGAGTTCTGTGCTGTGTTATTGCAAAGTAAATAGTAGTGTATTTTACGAATCTAGGTTCGTTGCCTTGTAGTATACTTGTGGATTACAAGATTCAATTTAAATATGTACGTGTTTATCTGAAATATGAATGAAGAAACATTCTACGGGGTATTAACATACCGCAGTGTTCAGCTTATGGATGTACAAACAGAACCGATCAGAAGGAGAAATCATTTCATCGGGGGGTTTTATACTGTACATAAGAATCTTCCTTGGGTAGTGTTTTGAGTTTTAGGTTTATTGTATCTTATTTCGCATATTCTGGGAGCAAAATGGCAATTAATTTTTGTAGGTTTCCTTTCTCGAGACCCGAACATCTAAGATCATCGATTAGGAGTATCAGGCGGGAGAATTGGGAGCCTTCTAAAACAGCTGTTCTCTGCTCGGATCACTTAGAGGAAGACTGTTTTGATAGAAATGGACAAGTTGTACACCTTAGAAGTGTTGTACAGCCAACTGTCTTCAATTTTACTGAACATTAACTGCAAGTAAAGATTTACTTGTATTTTTTTATTTCTCATAATTAAACTGACGTTTCGTTGAAATAATTGACGTGGCCTTATAAAAATCTTAGAAAATTAAGTCTGGAGGAATTCTAGACCTTATTTACATCAGTAATAATTATGGGTTTCAGACACTGGAGTGGTGGAAGAAAGGAAAGTGTGGTGGGTGTTTGGGGCTATCCCATTATACTATTCGTGGTATTTGGGACTCTTTTAACTGGTGTTACATATTTCTGATGAAATATCGCTTTGCTAGCTGAATTTAATTAAAGAGGTCTGTAATAGTAAATTAAGCTGCAGGTAATGTGATATATTGACAAGTTTTGAATATTTGCTGGTTTTATAAATGTGTACATTTGCTTCAATGATATTTTAATTTGATAATATGCGCGTTATTTCATGGAAACAGGAAACAAAAATTCATTATCAAGCACCGATTACGATACATCGAATCTAGGCCTGTATAGTGAGCTACGTTTATAGGTACATCATTTTAACCGGGCGAGTTGGCCGTGCGCGTAGAGGCGCGCGGCTGTGAGCTTGCATCCGGGAGATAGTAGGTTCGAATCCCACTATCGGCAGCCCTGAAAATGGTTTTCCGTGGTTTCCCATTTTCACACCAGGCAAATACTGGGGCTGTACCTTAATTAAGGCCACGGCCGCTTCCTTCCAACTCCTAGGCCTTGCCTATCCCATCGTCGTCATAAGACCTATCTGTGTCGGTGCGACGTAAAGCCCATAGCAAAAAAAAAAAAAAAAAACATTTTAAGAATGCATAATTTCGTGGCATACACGTATACAATTTACAGCAATGTTTCCAGAAACTGATTTTCACTCGTATTGTGTTACCGATCGCTAATTGCATGTATTCAGCACCTAAGTTAATATTTGTCGGCCGTTACTATACACTCATGTTTATCGCTATCCCGGAGATTTACTGAGCTCGAAATGACGTGTCAGTGATCCCAATGTCCTTATGCTTTGAGTGAACATGTCTCTATATTTTTAATTATTCCAATGCGCCATTAATTGCGACTTAAAATTGACTATATTATCATTGCTTCCCCATAAGGAGAGCTCTAGGTTGGGTACGCCAACATGGCGAACCGCGCGCTCAACTTGGCGTACTTTCTCCTGCAGCGGAGATCTGCCATCAGCGATCCATGTATAGAGATCAGTGATGTGTCCTGATTGTCTATAGTGAGCTTTAATTGCCTGTTTCACAAATGGGCAGCCAGGGTATGAGGCGGCATGTCTGCATTGGCAGTTAGCGCACCTCGCCTGATCCCGCGGTACCTTACAATCAGTGTGGCGGTGATTACCCCCAAATCTGTTACAGCGGGTTGCCTCTGAGCACGAGGCTGCAGAGTGGTTTAGTTTGAGGCAATTATAGCATTGTGTTATGAGAGTGGAGCGGGGAGGTTGGTGGGTTCGAGTTTCTGTAGTGTGGGTGGTGTGTGATGGGGCTGCCTTCAGCCTGGGAGCAGGTTTGCTACGCCTCCTTCCAGTTCGAGTGTACTTTGTTTGAGTGTCCGTGCCTGGTTGTGAAACTAATGTGGTATCGTGTCGCCTCGACGATATAAATATATATTCGAGCTTCTCATTACGATTGACATGGGGCCTCATGTGGTAACTTTAAGACTCAAAATTCTTGGGACACAAAGGTCATGGGTTCAATACATACATTTCTTTAACATAGCCCTAAGTGCATTTTCCCCAATAATAACAGCATTTTTATTTTAAAACTTAAAGCCAGTATTACAGAATCATAATTCAACTGCAACGTTTGCTATGAGTTTAACAGCTCTTCACTGTCTTCTAGGTCAAAAAGAGACAGTTACTGTCGAAATGTAAATCGCATAGCTCAGAAAGGAATTATTCCAAGGCGTCGCTGTTTCGAACTGGTGAATTGAGCAGATCAAGAGGAAATATATGTGGAACTGCCGTTTTTAATAGGATACTTCATGAAGAATGGTCAATTCCGTACAGAGTTAACACACATGTGAGAGATATCGGCAGAGATGGTAGATGTTGTTCTTTTGAACTGGGAAGAGCTTGTAGTTTTACATGGCTGTTGATATCACGACCATAGTCTGAACTGGACAGACGTATTTACTACCATTCTTATAAAGCACAGCACCTAAGGCTAGTATTACACTATCAAAGTAATATGTCATAGGTCGTTAGTAAAATATCTTTCATAAAACATATGATAATGAAATGGGTGAATATTTTATGAGAGGTGCTTTTATAAAAAAAATATTAAATGTATGCTGATCGTATTTTCTTCCGCAAAAAATGTGATTAATTTCAGTCCAAAATGGTGAATCGTAAGCTCGGCTAGGATGTTGCTTCAACCAATCTGCTTATTTCCGAAAATGAATTAGATATGTAGTTGTAATTTAAGTATAGACCGGCATTGTATTTATTTTATTTCTAAGAGATGATCTTTTATTGAAAGCTAAATAGACTCACACCTACCTGAAATAACGCTAGAGTACACTCAGGAATTATGTCACTAAATTTCAGACTACAGTAACTATCTCCCGTTGCTAAAACAGCAGTGTAATAAGGCGATCTTTAAATTATATACTTAGGTACAATCTCCCAGGTGAGTGAGTATTTTGTTTAGAAATGTCTGCACACGGTAGCTGAGGCCATACGATTATTATTATGTGCATATATACATAGGTACAATCTCCCAGGTGAGTGAGTATTTTGTTTAGAAATGTCTGCACACGGTAGCTGGGGCCATACGATTATTATTATTATTTAGCGATAAATAACGACGCTTTTGACGCAACGAACTTAAAAGTGTCTTCATCCATCCATTATGTAAGCTATATGTCCTTGTGCTGCAGTTCTTTCAGTAAGTTTTGATTGCTGTCTTTCGTGTCACATATTGTAATCCATGAAATATGAAATGGCGTATGGCTTTTAGTGCCGGGATTGTCCGAGGACAAGTTCGGCTTGCCAGGTGCAGGTCTTTTGAATGGACGCTCGTGAGCAACGTGCGCGTCGTGATGAGGATGAAATGATGATGAAGATAACACATACACCCAGCCCCATTGCCAGCGGAATTAACCAATTTTGGTTACAATTTCCGACCCTGCCGGGAATCGAAACCGGGAACCCTGTGACCAAAGTCCAACATGCTAACCATTTAGCCATGGAGATGGACTGTAATTCATGGTTTATCCCGTATACGTCTTCCTTTCTTTTTTGTTCTTGTTCTGTGATAGCAAACATATTATATTATATTATATTATATTATATTATATTATATTATATTATATTATATTATATTATATTATATTATATTATCACTAATGAATTCGTATTAATTAAACAAACACAGAACTGTCCTTCATTTTTGCTGAACTATGATAAAATACAGTATGCAGTGGAGTGGTGCAATGACCGCATGTTACAATCTTTTATGGGAGTAAACCTCATAAAATAATAAAAAAGGATCTTCGATAAACGTCTATGATAGTGCAATACCGTCCTTACTCAAAAAAGCCATTTTTTCAATTGTTGCTCGATTGAATGGATCGTCGGTTCGAACTCTAACGTATGTATGCAGGTTTTAATGTTTTGTTGGTATAAACGAATGTCAGCTCTCATCTCAGTCAGCCATTCTTTATGCTTTCGATTGTACATCGCTGAGTTGAGTAACCTCGATAAACAAGAGAACGCTGAAGGGCTTGTTGGCAGGACGAGTGACTGAGGACGTTTGGTGCCTCAAGCTGGGCTTTACCAGGAACACATTCCTGTAAATATTTCGGCTCGCTACTTCTAAAATATAGTTTATAGATTACTTTTGTGCTGCATTGTTTAGACATTGCTGCATTCCGAGTAGTGGGACTCGGCAATGCTCCAACACCCACCTAATACAATGAGAAATAGTATACTAAAGGTAAAGATACTTTATATTGTTGCTAGTGGTTACACGTGATTCGGGAGATAGTGGGTTCGAACCCCACTGTCGGCAGCCCTGAAGATGGTTTTCCGTGGTTTCCCACTTTCACACCACGCAAATGCTGGGGCTGTATCTTAATTAAGGCCACGGACGCATCCTTCCCACTCCTAGCCCTTTCCTATCCCACCGTCGCCATAAGACCTATCTATGTCGATGCGACGTAAAGCAGCTTGCAAAGAAAATATTCAGATAGGTCATCGACCTTATATGAAAATGGAAAACTACGGAAAACCATTTTTGGACTGCCGATGTTGGGGTTCGACCCCATCACCTCCGGAATGCAAGGTAACAGCTACCGCAGGCCGAGCCGCGTAGCCATCTCGCTCAGTGAATGGATAGTTCACATCATGTCTACTAAGAAGAGACACTCTGGTGGGGCGCAGGTGTAAACTGTGCCGTATTTCTGGATGTAGCCGTATTTTACGGCCGGATGCCATTCTTCCCGCGAACTCTATCTGGAGGGACGTATTCACTATCGCGCGTTGCTTTGGTTGGTAGTGTGGTGTGTAGATGAAGAGAAGTGTATTGAAAAAAAGAAACAGGTGGGTACTCGGTTCTCGAACTGAAGAACCTGATGCTGTTCCGTGAATCGGACTCGGGACCCCTCTGAATCGAAGGCTTCGACGCTGACTATTCTGCTTAGGAGCAGTACATTATGAAGGACGTAGTATACCGAAAAAAATGCGTTGTGATGTATCATGCCTTTATAGTGAGTAAACTGTATTTGAGATTATTTCCAGCCGCGCGTGCTTTAAACAGTGAGTGATCAATCACCGTCACTCTGTTAACATGATCGGATAGGCAGTTTACCTGGCTGCCTACCAATGTGGTGAGTGCTTCGTATAACTAAATCGTAGATGTATGCTGTAGTTTATTTATCATCTAGTGTATTTATTGAATAAACGGGCAAGGATCAACTCGACTGTTTACGTAGTTTTGTACTATTGTAGGCCTATGTTTAGTTAATATGTTTTTTTTTTAACAAATTGCTTTACGTCGCACCGACACAGGTAGGTCTTATGGCGACGATGGGACAGAAAATGACTAGGCGTACAAAGGCATCACCCGTGGCCTTGATTAAGGTACAGACCCAGCATTTGTCTGGTGACAAATGGAAAACCACGGACAACCGTCTTCAGTGGGGTTGGAACCCACGATCTCCCGAATGTAAGCTGACAGCTACGTGACCCAAACAGCACAGCCACTCGCTCGGTAGTTAATTCTGAGTGATGATCATTTCGTGGGTTTGCATGCAATACACATATAGTCAAACATCGTATATTTGAGACAAAGAGGTTTGAACGTTTTCACACATTTAGATTGTCAATATCTGCGCTCAGAGTAAGAGTTGCGATGGATTTGTCAGAGTTTCTAGAATAGCACTGTGTAAATGCAATGTTTGTTTCATAGCTAGCCAAGTTTATAAAATTATGTCCCTGATTTAATAAATGAATATGTCTTACGAGCCCTAAGTAGTTCAGAAAAGTTACATAATTCGACTTAATAATTATAGACTTAGTTTATTTTGCATGTCTATATTTTACTACATACAGCACTTAGATCAGTTAAGACAAAACTTGTTACTTCATTCAGAAGGCGCCTTTTTTTAAAAAAAATTCAAGTTTTTATAAATGAATGCGAATAACGACACGAAAAATTATCAACAACTATTACCAACGAAGTTTGAACAGGTACAAATAATACTTCTCACTGCACCAAGTCAAGCAAGATCTCTGAAGCCCATAAGGTAATCAATAATGCAAATAAGTCACAATTAACAAATAAAATTAGGAGAAAAAACACACGAAGTCCAACTTACTCACTACTGAGATCACATTTAAATCTGGTTAAACACACTAAGTCAGTTAATGTACTTTAACTGAATGAAATTTATCTCATGAGATATACATAAGTACACACATCTTCATTATAGACTGTTATGCATTTCAGCGTTCAGTCTGCAGGCCTCTGTGAATTTACTAAATGCCACCACAAGCCTCTGTTTGTAACTAGCTCTGGGACCTTGTTCAGTTCTATAACTCTTATCCTTAAATCATTAGAAACTGAGTCTAGTCATCGTCATTTTGGTCTCCCTCTACTTATCTTACCTCCATGGCCGAGTACATTATTATTCTGAGTAATCTACCCTCCTATATTCGCCTCACATGACCCCAACACCAAAGCCTGTCTATGCGTACAGCTTCATCAATCGAGTTCGTTACTAACTTAGACTTTAACTCCTCATTCCCAGTATTCTCCTGCCATTTTCCCCACCTGTTTGTACCAACGAACAGTTTCGCTACTGAGTCCATCCAGGTTTCCCTCCCGTAAAGCAAATTTGGTCTGAAATCAGACCAGTGTAAAGATAGTTTCGTCCGGGAGCTGACTTCTATCTTACACAATACTGTTGATCGCGACTGCGAGCTCACTGCATTAGTTTCACTGCATCTTGATTCAGTCTCACATACTAAGCTACCATCTTTGGAGAATACACGTCCTAAATACTTGAAATGATCTACCTGTTCCAGCTTTGTATTTCCAACCTGATATTCATTTCTCTTAGGTTTCTTACCTACTTGCATCACTTTAGTCGGGGAAATGTGAATTTTCATATAATAATAATAATAATAATAATAATAATAATAATAATAATAATAATAATAATAATAATTGTACCTATTGTAAAGTTCCACAATATTAGACTGAATGCTTAATCCCTCCCTACCACTTTATACCATGTAAACTATGAACAACCGAGGTGAAAGATTATAGCATTGTGCAACTCCTGTAAGTACCCTGAACCAAGAACTCATTCTACCATCAATTCTCACTGCAGCCCGATTGTAAACATAAATGCCTTTGATTCCTTTTATTAAACTACCCTTAATCCCATAGCCCCCATTACGTCTAACATCTTTTCCCCCAATGCTCTGTCTTATGCCGTCTCTACATCTATCAAACATAATCATAACTACAGATTCCTCTCGTAGCATTTTTCACTTACGAGGCGCATTCTGAAAATCTGATCCTGACAGCCCCTCTGTGGTCTGAAATCACACTGGTTTTCCTCCAATTTGCTCTCAAACATTTATTTATCCATTCCTCAAGCGTAATTTCCAAACATAATTGTCCCCTTCCCCATGAGCTCTGTTGTTCGCGACGTCACCAGAAAGATTTCTTTTTTCATTGAGAAAATATTCAAAATATTCCTTTCACCTGTCAAGGGATTCCCTGGAATTACCCAACACACTATTCATTTCCTTTTTCCCTCCCTTTCTAAGATGTTTTTATTAGTGTCCAGAAAGGTTTCCTTGCCGCTTGACCTAGCCTTTCCAGGTTATTACCGAAATATTCCGACGACTTCTTCTTGGATTCAACAATTATTTGTTTCGCTCTTTTTATCTCGTCTGTGTAGAATTCCCTGCCAGCATCAATCCTTGTTTGGAACCATTTCTGATACGCCTTCCTTTTACATTCACAAGCTGCCCCCAATTTATCTTTCCACCAAGATGTTAGCTTTTCCCCGTCTTTAAACACAGTTGTTACTAGGCATTCCCTTGCTGTTTCTACTACAGAATTTCTGTATGCCATTCATTCTCTTTCTATACCCCGAACCTGCTCGCAGTCTATTGTTTGAAACTTTTCACTAATCATATCCATGCACTTCTGCCTAATTTCCTCATCCTATAGATTTTCTACCCTCATTTGTCCGTAGACAGTTTTCACTTTTACTATCCTAGGCCTAGAGATACTTAGTTCACTACAGATCAGATAGTGGTCTTAATCATTTAAAAAATCCACGGAATACCAGAACATTTCTAATAGATTTCCTGAATCCAGAGTCGGTTATGATATATTATGGCTCTGGTGCCCGTACCCTCCCATGTGTAGCGGCGAATAGCCTTATGCTTGAATAATGTATCCATAACGGCTAATCCCTTACTAACATAGACGCCTAGGTAAACGCTTCCCATTCTTATTAGCTTCCATATCCTCCCCACATTTCCCCGTCACGTCCTCGTATCCTTCAGTTCTATTTCCAGCTCTCGCACTGAAATCTCCCATTAGCACTATTCCGTCCTTGCTGTTGAACCTGACTACGATATCACTCAGTGCTTCAAAAACTTCTGAACTTCACACTCATCTGCACCCCTCGTATGGTGAGTAGACTGAGACAGTTCCTGTGCTAACTCCACAAACAGCTGAATCTACCCATATCAAGAGATTTATCAAGAAAATAAAAATTAGAAATTCAGTAACCGAATGACCTCGTACGGGGTAATGGATACCGCAAGTGGATGTGTAGTGCAAAAATGATACAAACTAAAAAACTGGAAATGTGTTTTTCTTGTAAACCCACGATTTATTAATTAAACTAAATGCATGTAAAATACAATATAAAATGTAAATATAAATATAAAATGTAAATATAAAATCAGTTCTCCCTCCTGTAATAAAGGAGACAAAACATGACGCTTAGATTTAGTTTTGATTCCGTAATGACAGTTGGCAGCACTACATAAGGACGTTCGTTTTTGTCAGTAGAGACGGTATCTGTGTTCTATTCTGTTGTGTAACGTTCTTTGGAATGCCAAACAAGTTTACTAATTAAATTTACATGCTTCATCAATGGTGAACGTATGACAAAGAGACTTCCAGACTGCATACCGACTTTAATATGAGGTTTCCTGATGTATCGTTACTAACCAGGCAACATTTGCGAAAACTTAACCTCAGACTTGAAAGAAAGTTAAACATTTGAGATGCATCAAGACCCGGTTGGCCACGTAAAGTCAGTAATGAAGTAAAAGTTCAATTAGTTGCTCAAACATTTGAAGCCAGTCCTCACAAGTCAACGAGGAAGGCGTCTGCTCAGTTGAACATATCTCGAAGGGAGAATTTTAAAGGATGTAAAATTGAAGACTTTTCACCCAAAATTACTTAACGCAATGTAAGAAGATGATTATAACATAAGACTTGAGTTTTGTGACTTGCTTGTAATCTGGAACGAAGCAGATCGAAATTTTTGGCAGTGAATTTTCTGCACAGATGAAACAATATTCAAACTAAATGGACGTGTTTATCGCCATAATAGTATTTATTGGTCCAACACAAACTCAGTGAGATAATGGACATGTTCTAGAAACAGTTATTTCAGTAGCTTATTTAGAATTCTGCATAACACTATAGTACCTGAGGTGGAAAACATCCGCATTCACCATTTCACCCCCGTGCCAAATCTTCCTACGAATATCGCACTATAATAGACAAAGTTCCGTTCAAAAATAACTTCCTTCCTGACAGCCAATGCTTGGGTGTTACTTATTACAAGGGAACGGATTTATGTGTACTAATAATTAATCAAACATGTAGTTATTCTTACTGAAATATGGAAATATACATATTGAAAATTACAAAAGACAATCACGTCTTTAGTATTACAGCTCAATGAAGCTAAACAAAGTAGGCCTGCATGAAACATAATCTTGCACTTCTCGTTTTTATACTAACTTGGAAAGAGACACAATGTTTCATTCTCTGTTACCAAAACAATGGATGTCAAACATTATTTTAAGTGCTGGAAAGTGAAACTTCTGTTTTCTCTAAGGATAGGCCTACCCCTAGATCTATAGACTAAAACTGTGTTGAACGTCTGAAGAGGTAATGGGACCAGGTTTGAACTTGACAGTGTCTGCTGGCTTAGGTCCAACACTGACTTCACACTTAAGTCTCCATACAACATTGCAGCAACATTTCCGATTTCTTCATATCCAGGATTCTTTGAAGGTACAGTGGCCATATTCATTTTTGCTATACCTGCAGCATAGCATATTGAAAGAGGAAGTGTGTGCTATTTCGTAGTTAACAGGCGGTGGCGGCAGACTGCGCTAGTGTACCTATGGGTGAACAGCGCAGCAGCGTTAATACAATAAACGGGCGCGGCACTATACAAAACGTACACGAAATAAATTCTCTAAGGCCTCCAGTTGCCAGAATGACCTTTGAATTATTCCCTTTCATGTGCCATGTGTGTACAGTCCAGGAATATTTCAATAGAGGAAGCTGGTAAACACACTAATTTAATGTCTTAATGTTATCCCCTGAAAAGATTTGAACATCAGTAATTCTGAAATGACTTAAAAAGTATTGAGATATAGTTGAAACTATTTGTGATAGTACATATATCACACCCCCGAATTATATGTAGAAGTTATAGATATTATTGTCAGTATTCGATTTATTATTATTATTTTTATTATTATTATCAGTATTTCATTTGTATATTTTGCCATTTATATTTGTAAGCTGGAAGATATCCACATATGTAGGTATGAGTAATTTGTTTTGCACGAGTGGGAAAACATTGCTTTAATAACTCTGGTAATTTGGATGATTCATGTGGCTACCCCAGTGTTTGTTGTGATGTACTTGTGTCGGGATATTCCATGAGTCATGTATATATCCCAGCCTGAGGAGATGAGCATATTGTTGTATTAGGGAAGTTCGTTGACTCATGTAATAAACCCCAGAGTTTGTTATTGTCTTGGGAGGTAGAAGTAGTTCGGGGCTTGGTCTTGACTAGAGGTTCACTCATGATTGGCGGGCAAGCACCAATCCAGACGTATCATCTGAGAGGAGGGGGAATGTTGATATCTATACAGGTTGATCATACGGCGGCAACCGGGGTCATTGTAAAGGAACCAGAAGGAAGACAACTACAACCAGTGACACTGTATAAGAGAACCACTCGGTATGGATAAGAAGGACAACTGACGCACTGTACGAGTAGGAAGTAGTGCTGGATATACGGTATTCGTGTGACACGGCTGCAATGGACTGGACTTCAAACGTTCGTGGAACGTAGTCTTGTTATGTTCGTGGAAAGTGGATGATCAACAAATTGTGGAGGGCGTATGCATTGAGTATTGTAGTACTTGTGGAGGTCTGGCATTATATGTTGGTGAAAGCTATCTCAGACTTTCCATAATTTATGTTGAGGATCGACAGACGTGTGTATATATCTTTACAACAAGTGTTAAAATATGTGAACACAGTATTACAAGGTACAGTATCTGTGTGATGTGATAACTGCCGATTATGAGAATCGGTAAGTCGAATTGATATAGAGACAGTGAAGGGTATTTATCTTCATAAATGTACATTGTTCATCGGACTATCTACAAATGGTAGCTTAGTTCTCGCTTTCGTTTTCCCATGGTTTTCATTATTGTTGTTGTTGTAAATATGGAGTCTTCCAGCAATATTTTATGTGTATATTATATGTATAATGTTGTATGTTGATGAGGTGCTCATGCACGGATTTTGTTAAGAATATAGTTAGCTATTTTAAAATCAGTGGAGTTATTGATGAACCTAGGTGCAGTTCCTACCTATTTAGTCGTTTTCAGGAGGTTAGGTAAGGCCTGCAGCAGATGTACCAGTACGCAGCATTATGTACACGCCCTGGGATATAAAGTTTATCATGCTCTATCAAAATTCGAGGGATCCATTCTGGTGAACTCTGGCGCCCATACTACGGACATTTCGGTTCATTATGTTTATTAATTTTATTAAGTTTTTGAGTAATTTTATTAATTTACATATTTTTATTTATGATATATTTTATGATATTTTATTGATTATATTTATTATTATCATCAAAAAGTTACAATTGGCTTCCCAACGTGTGGCTGAATGATTGGTACATCTGTTAGGCATATTAGCGTAGGTGCACTTGTCAGGTGTGGTTGGAATCATCAAATAGTTACATATTATGCATTTCACATTATCTATGACATATACAAAAAGTTTTAACTCATCCTCGAAGGCGTTAGTTGTCCGAAACCTTTGAGAACTTCCGGGACGATTTCGCTGATTTGGACGATAGCAGCTCTTTCCTATTTCCTTCGTACGGAAGAAGAATCGGCACTTAATGAAATGAAACACTAATTTTCCCACGAGGTCATATCTGTGATCACTGCTGCATCCAAAGTCTGTGTGTCGGACAACTATAGAGTCTGCTGTCCAAACATGCCAAAAATATATATATCACCCCATAAATTATGTTCTCATCGCAATTTTTCTGAGACTACCTCTTCTACTTGCAATAGCAACCTAAACACACACGTGGAGAATATGTCAAGTATCGCAAGCCTTTCTTCGTGCCATAATCTTTAATGAGGGTAAATGTTGCCAGTGGAAGCTCGGGTTCATTAGGAGGAGTGCGTGCACAATCTAAGCAGTCAACATATTTGTCACTTTTTCTTACTATGTAGCCTGCCAAGTGAAAGACTGAATTCTGATTTGTGAGGTTTCCCTCGTAAGGAAGAGTTATTTCATTTTTCCAGTCCGTGAGTTCTATTTTTCCTTTCATTTTGACCTCTGCTGAATCTTTAATTACCGGACGAGTTAGCCGCGCGGTTAGAGGCGCGCGGCTGAGCTCGCATCCCGGAGATAGAGGGTTCGAATCCCACTGTCGGCAGCCCTGAAGATGGTTTTCCGTGGTTTCCTATTTTTACACCAGGCAAAAGCTGGGGCTGTACCATAATTAAGACCACGGCCGCTTGCTTCCCATTCCTAAGCCTTTCCTGTCCCATCGTCGCCATAAGACCTATCTGTGTCGGTGCGGCGTAAAGCCACTAGCAAAAAAAAAGAATCTTTAATTTCTTTATTCTTACGTTCACTTTCTTTAGACATTGCACGGATATGACTAACAAATGAAGTGAGGGGGAAATCTATCACTGACTCGCAATTTGCGGTCGAATTTAAGGCGAGTTTGGTAGGTATATACACAGAATGCAGCATATGTAAATGTAGAAAGTCCACAGTGGAAGGGCGATCGTCACAACTAAGGGAACGCAAAATACCGAAATGGTGCTCCAAAGGATCTTGATTAAAATTTGCCTTCAGGACATACCCAAATCCTCTGCTCCACAAGTAGTCTGCCATTTCCAGAGTACTTTTCAAGGTTACTCTTAATGATTCCAAAGTTCTTGAAGATGCAAATGTGTTTTTTTGAGATGTGATATTTTCTAAAAATTCAAGCAATATTTTGTGTGACGGAGAACCTTTATAAAGCCCTTTTACGGGCAATGTGGAGTTAAGGGCATCTGCGAGATAATTGCTTTCTCGTGTCGAAAATTGCTGTGTGTTCACTATCACTCAGTTCATTAGGCTTGGTTTCTCTAAACAGCTTAATTGCGTCGGCTACACTGTTACTGAATAACTGAAAAACAAACCTAGCGTTCATCATCTGAAATGAGGTTAGGTCTATGTGAGAGGTTGTTATCTTAGGACAACTTCGGAGACCAGCGAACTCAGGAGAAGTGTAAATATGATATAACTGTCTATAAAAGTTGTAATTCACCTCTTTGCCTTTATACAGCAATAGAACGTTATCGTGGAAATAATTATGTATGCACTTCAAGATACGCACGAAATCAGAAAATGCACACACTCGCCTTTGATGATCTGCCGGGTTTTAAATGGACCATTTCAATTTATCATTCTTCCCTGAAATTCCCAAATTCATCCACGCCCTTTTACTACACAGACTACCATCACACGTAAGACCAATTACTTTCACCCCAGCTTGTTCCAATTGAATTATGACCTGAATTATTATTTTTGGCGATAGTTCTCCAGGAGTTGCATTCTTGCTAGCATACACTGGTACAGGCTGGATCCAGCTGTGCAAAAAGGGGACAAACAAATACAAGCGCATAATTTATTGGCAAGGACGTTCTTCTTATCGTAAGGAGTTTCATCTCATAAATCAACAAATCCGTAAACTGTCAGTGTAGTTGTATTAAATCTAATGTCTTCTCTCAATTTCACTTCACTATACCTAGTCGCTTGCTTTCGTCTTGCTCTTTTAAATACATATTTAAATGCATTCACGGCATTTCCATTAATACCATAATTACATTTGAAACCTTTGCATAGTCGTCTCAAATGAGCTTCGGTAGGGAGAGGAAGTAACTCATGCTTCAAACAATGTCTATAACACTTAGACCGGGCGAGTTGGCCGTGCGGTTAGGGGCGCAGCTGTGAGCTTGTATCCGAGAGATAATGGGTTCGACTTCCACTGTCGGCAGCTCTGAAGATGGTTTTCCGTGGTTTACCATTTTCACATCAGGCAAATGCTTGGGCTGTACCTTAATTAAGGCCGCGGCCGCTTCCTTCCCATTCCTAGACCTTTCCTGTCCCATCGTCGCCATAAGGACTATCTGTGTCGGTGTGACGTAAAGCAAAATAGCAAAAAAACAAAACAACAAAGAACATGTAACCCTTAGAGGATTTTGATTTTCAAAAGCAAACTATCTAATATAAATTCATTAGAATAACGCATACCTTTCCGGCTGATGCTACATTTTTTGAGCATTGCGTCCACAATTATATTTTGTTTCTTGCTGAGGAACTTAAAACTGTCTTCAGCTTCACTTGATACATTGACTTTATTTGCAATATGCTTCAATTTAGCTCTGCATGCAACTAATTTCTTTTGGTTCTAATTAAATTCCTACCAAGGTCTTTAACTTGTCTCCTTAAATTTTTTTTTGCTAATTGCTTTACGTCGCACCGACACAGACAGGTCTTATGGCGACGATGGGACAGGAAAGGCCTAGGAATGGAAAGGAAGCGGCCGTGGCCTTAATTAAGGTACAGCCCCAGCATTTGCCTGGTGTGAAAATGGGAAACCACGGAAAACCATCTTCAGGGTTACCGACAGTGGGGTTCGATCAGCTACTTAACAGGGCAAACCGAGACCAGGCCCTTTTATTTTTACACTATCGTCACTATTAAGTATTCTAGAAGTCGAGGGAAAATTTAGTTCATTATATTCTAAGCTGAGCCTCCGTAGCTCAGGCGGCAGTGCGCTGGCCTCTTACCGCTGGATACCGTGGTTCAAATCCCGGTCACTCCATGTGAGATTTGTGCCGGACAAAGCGGAGGCGGACAGGTTTTTCTCCGGGTACTCCGGTTTACCCTGTCATCTTTCATTCCAGCAACATTCTCCATATCATTTAATTTCATCTGTCAGTCATTTATCAATGCCCCAGAGGAGTGCGACAGGCTTCGGCAGCCGGCACATTTCCTATCCTCCCCGCTAGATGGGGGCTTCATTCATTCCATTCCTGACCCGGTCGAATGACTGGAAATAGGTTGTGGATTTTCATACAATCTAAGCTACTACTGTTAATATTGTCATTGCCAACATGTTCTTTGAGTAACTCTCGTTTTAATGAGGGTTTTCGAATTTTCAGGTATTTGCTTAAATAGGACGGTAAGTTAGGAAAAATGTAAGGGACAGCTCCTGGATTTAAGTTCCACTTATTCTCGGAATTTCAACTTTTTCCCCATTAATAACAAACGAGTCTACCTTTACAATAAGATCTTCCGAAAAATGACACTCACAAATCCTAGACTTACGCTTAAGCTGCATGTCTTTTCTGGGAGTCGCTCTAGCCCACTGAGAGAAATGCTTCTCATTTTTAGGTGGAGAGAAGAAATGTTTACCTTCACCTGACCTATTAGTAGATCGACACCCCGGCACAAATCACGACGGCATTTTCACACTCACTATATTCCAAAATATAGTTAATACACTCAAAAAATCACTCCCGCTACAAGTAAAAACGCGCGCACCCAGTATAAACAATGCCGTCTGTTCACCCAAAGCGATCGTTGCGCTGCAGTGGCAAATCTCCGCACTGTAGCCACTAGTTTCTCTATTGCTGTAATGAGAAGCGAGTTGAGGTGCTCTTACTTCCTCTTTCTATTCGCTATGCCTGCAGATTTACCTCTATCGCGATTCAGTTATTCCATAGTATTATTCACATTTTCGAAACTTTCAGAGGACTTTAAGAGGACTGTCAATCGAATATAAAATATTTTAGTCGAAATATGGACTATATTGATTTAAAACCAAGTATATGAAACATATGTGCTAAGCTCCAAAATATGGAAAAATATGGAAAATAAACACAGCACTCCACACGTCATGATTCGTAAAGAGAATACAAAATAGAAATAATGTTTTTACATAGAAATCCGTTCTGTGCTCATTACGTAACGCAAGGCAGAAATGGGGTAACTTAAAGATGTGAAAGATGGTCAATGCAGAAATAAAATACACTGACTGACAGAGCAAATGCAACACCAAGAAGGAGTGGTCAGAACTTTATGCCAATTGCAGGGTAGACTGACGTCACTGAGGTATGCTCATGATGTGAAATGCGCCGCTGTGCTGCGCACGTAGCGAACGATAAATGGGACACGGCGTTGGCGAATAGACCACTTCGTACCGTGATT
The DNA here is from genome assembly GCF_040414725.1 of Anabrus simplex. NCBI lineage: Eukaryota > Metazoa > Arthropoda > Insecta > Orthoptera > Tettigoniidae > Anabrus > Anabrus simplex. The sequence continues at coordinate 1,033,614,735 of NC_090266.1, read as the reverse complement.
TCTCAGCCGACAGTCAGTGTAGAACGTGTTGTCGTGTGCCACAGGACACGTGTATAGCTAAGAATGCCAGGCCGCCGTCAACGGAGGCATTTCCAGCAGACAGACGACTTTACGAGGGGTATGGTGATCGGGCTGAGAAGGGCAGGTTGGTCGCTTCGTCAAATCGCAGCCGATACCCATAGGGATGTGTCCACGGTGCAGCGCCTGTGGCGAAGATGGTTGGCGCAGGGACATGTGGCACGTGCGAAGGGTCCAGGCGCAGCCCGAATGACGTCAGCACGCGAGGATCGGCGCATCCGCCGCCAAGCGGTGGCAGCCCCGCACGCCATGTCAACCGCCATTCTTCAGCATGTGCAAGACACCCTGGCTGTTCCAATATCGACCAGAACAATTTCCCGTCGATTGGTTGAAGGAGGCCTGCACTCCCGGCGTCCGCTCAGAAGACTACCATTGACTCCACAGCATAGACGTGCACGCCTGGCATGGTGCCGGGCTAGAGGGACTTGGATGAGGGAATGGCGGAACGTCGTGTTCTCCGATGAAGTCACGCTTCTGTTCTGTCAGTGATAGTCACCGCAGACGAGTGTGGCGTCGGCGTGGAGAAAGGTCATATCCGGCAGTAACTGTGGAGCGCCCTACCGCTAGACAACGCGGCATCATGGTTTGGGGCGCTATTGCGTATGATTCCATGTCACCTCTAGTGCGTATTCAAGGCACGTTCAATGCCCACCACTACGTGCAGCATGTGCTGCGGCCGGTGGCACTCCCGTACCTTTATGGCCTGCCCAGTGCTCTGTTTCAGCAGGATAATGCCCGCCCACACACTGCTCGCATCTCCCAACAGGCTCTACGAGGTGTACAGATGCTTCCGTGGCCAGCGTACTCTCCGGATCTCTCACCAATCGAACACGTGTGGGATCTCATTGGACGCCGTTTGCAAACTCTGCCCCAGCCTCGTACGGACGACCAACTGTGGCAAATGGTTGACAGAGAATGGAGAACCATCCCTCAGGACACCATCCGCACTCTTATTGACTCTGTACCTCGACGTGTTTCTGCGTGCATCGCCGCTCGCGGTGGTCCTACATCCTACTGAGTCGATGCCGTGCGCATTGTGTAACCTGCATATCGGTTTGAAATAAACAACAATTATTCGTCCGTGCCGTCTCTGTTTTTTCCCCAACTTTCATCCCTTTCGAACCACTCCTTCTTGGTGCTGCATTTGCTCTGTCAGTCAGTGTATTATAGGAATATTCTGAATAAAGCAAGAAGTGACAGAATTAGGAATGAAATGGTAAAAAATGAAATAAGAGCATATCCATTAAGGAGATACAGTCGGTGAGGTTCAGCTGTTTAGTGGGGGTCACTAGTTGAATAATAATAATAATAATAATAATAATAATAATAATAATAATAATAATAATAATAATAATAATAATCATAATAATAATAATAATAATAATTGTTACCATGTTTTGGTGGATCAGCAGAGGTGAAAGAAGGTGCGGGCTGGAATGGGTCTAACTACAAGTCCGAAAGATGAATTTAAAATTTAAATAAAGGTTATATTTTCAATAGACAACAAGGTTTAACAATTTTCACTACGTGAAATAACAAAGAAAAGTCACGTACAATGTAATTTTACAAACGAAAGCACAAGTTAATGGGTCTTTACAAATTCTGAGCTACGAGCCCCAAAGTTTAACAATTTCTCAGCTCTCAGCTCACAACCACATATTTTAGAAAAGGACAGAAATTCCCTCAATACAATGGAGCACTTGCTCCCAGCAATCAAAATGTCACGCCTCCCCGAGGCACCTTTCAAAATACCAGAAAGAGCTGACCCGCTCTCAATCTTTCAAGCCTATTCACGGCCATACCATACATTACGATCGCTTGCCGTCACGGCACAACTTACAAGAATTAAACAGGGGTATCTTGTACCCAGCCTACTGGGCCTTCGTGGAAAAGGAACCGATTAATTAAATGGCCCAAAATATCAAGATGAATGGAGGCGTATACTAGCACTCTTACACGAAAGCTTGTTAAAACCTACGTGGCGCTAAGCCGATACACAGGGGCTATTCCCACACTATAGAGGTGACTTGTATAAGAAAAATTTTAACACATTAGGAAAGATTAGAAAATCAGTTACGAAAACATAGTCACCTCAAGTCAAAATGAAGGGGAGCTCGAGAGGGTAAAGCACTCTCTATCCCCAATTTACATTTAAAGATATATGAAGTTTTACAAAGATGGAAAAAGATGTACATAATTTAAGTTAAAGGTTACATATTAAAAGTTTCGGACCTGCCCCGCGGGTTAATCTGCTGAGCTAGCAAGGAAAAAAGAAGTATGTTAAACGGCCATTACCTTGTTGAAGAGCTGCTGCCCGAAGAAAGAGGCGCTACCCGCCCCCTGCTATGCTTCTATACACTAAGCAAGATGTTGAAGTGGCCGGGAGACAAGAAAATCGGGAGTTTTTATACCCTCGTGGAAAATTCGAGACCTTTCATGAATAATTAAGACACACCCACAGACGTGTATTGGTCGTCTAAAACTTACAGATCAAAAATTGAGGAAGAAGGACACGATTGGTCCAAAATTAATTAAAGAAATTCGGGATTGGCTAAGTTCAAAACTGGCGGAAAGAAAAATTAATATTGCCAACCCATAGATGAAAGAACGAAATTTAGTTATAGGAAAACTTATGAGTATAAAATATCTTCAAGAAAAGTTCCATCACTTCGCACCAGGGTGCATGATCATAGTTTTTGGTAGAGACATCTGTGAGAGAATGTCCACACTTCTTGATAATTAGTAAACAAAAACAATTCGAAATTAACACAGTGACATCTTCAGATAAACGGTTGAATTAATTCAGTTTTTAAGTTCAGAGTTTCAGCTGTAGAGGAGTAATTTAAGGCGGAAAATTCAAATGTGCGGCGTATAGGTGTACCAACCGGTACAGACCTCGCCCCCCCCAAAAAAAGTCCTTCCAAGGGGTGACAGAGAAGAATGTTGAATAAAATTATTTTCCAAAACAAAAGTCCAAGTTTTGTTTAACCCAACTTGAAGAACATTTTGCTTCCCTGGTGATAGATTTGTTGAAGTACAAGGAAGAAACCTTAATCGATGGAAAGGTCTCTTAATATTGAAGAAGAAGAATTTTGAAGAAAGAAAAAATTTCCGAAGTCTTTTCGTTGATAACTTGTTAGACTCCAGATTTAGAGTGTCTTGTTTGCCGTAGAATACCAGGTACATGTTGCTACTTTTAACGGCAAGACCAGCCGCCGCTTCCAAAGTCCAGTCGAGGTCGCCCGGACCCCTCAAGTACCCTGAGATACCTCTCTCCCGCACTATGAGAGGGGTAGTCGTAGTGAAGGACGCCGCAGATGTGAAGTTTGTTTACAGCCCCCAGATAAGCTTGCGGTTGGTGCGCCGCACTTCAGCCTGTGCCGGGAGATAGACTCCGGCGCGCCGCACACAGAGGGTCATCACGATAGAGGAGTGGGCCCTTACCCCACCACTATGGCGGTAAGGCGCCGAAGGGCTGCGGGGCACTGAAACAATAAAATCTCGGCGACAGAATTGTTGTTGGAACTATTGCTTTAGGGTACTATCTCGGAGGAAAGGCTGCGGGGCCAGCGGCGTAGAACATTTTTATTTTTTAATTTTTTTATTGCCACTGGTATGGTTTAGCAGGAGACGGGAGCTTGGTAATGGCCGTACGGGAAAGGACAGCAGAATGACCGGCGGGTAAGGTCTTACATACATATACAAGGTAGATGAGGGAACAAAGGGCAGAAGGCCTAACATTAATAGAAGATATAACCTTTACATCGTTGGAAGACACAGATGGCAATTTCGCAATTACATTACACAGGTTTCACCTGAGACAGGTGAACCCTAAAGATCCTCTCAGAGGCTGTATTGCTTACTAATAATGTCACTGGGGTTAAGAAATCCAAAATTGTGCACGGCCCATGAAATCTGGGGGCAAGCTTGCCCGCGGGAACAAAGTTTTTGACCATAACTTGGTCTCCTACCTTTAAATTGGTGGGTCTCCGTCCACGATCATATCTTTCTCTAACCTTTTCATGAGAAATTTTAAGGTTGGCCTTAGCCTTCATCCAAAGATCTCTAATATTATCTGGATCTATTGTCTCAGACAGAATATCACTAAGAGACCAAAGGTTAGAGAGCGGCGTGTTGGGTACAAACTTAAACATCAAGGAAGCTGGAGTAAACTTATTAGATTCATGAACCGCCGAATGAAAGCGAAAGCTAACCAATGCAAGGATGTGTCCCATCTGGAATGATCATCATGATGATAGGCAATTAGAGCCGACCTAAGATTACGATTGACCCGTTCAGCTAGAAATGGTTGAGGATAGTATGCAGAAGTAGTCACATGAGATATGGACAGATCAAAACAGAATTTATGGAAGAGATTGGAGGTGAAAGCTTTAGCATTTTTAGAAACAACATATTGACACGGACCAAAAGAAGCGAATATGGAATTTAAACACGAAATGGTGGACTGAGCGGTAGCCAGCTTAGTCGGAAATAACCAGGAAAATCTTGTGAAACCATCTACACACACAAGGATGAATTTGTTGGCGTTCCCCTTAGATTGGGGGAAGGGTCCTACGTAGTCGACGTAAAGACGTTCCATGGGGCGCGACGCATGGTGAGAAGACAATAAACATAGCTTAGTGGACATGGTAGGTTTACTCAGCCAACAAGTTTTACAAGTTTTCACCAACTCACGAATTTCACCGTCCATACCTTTCCAAATTAACATTTCTCGGATCTTTTGTCGAGTTTTGAAGATGCCTAAATGCCCCCTAATGGGGTCTCATAGTAGTATTTGAAGATCATCGGTACAAGGACAGCTGGAACCACAACTTTCGTCTTCTTATCATGCCCCGACGGGCAACATAAAACACCATTCCTCAATACATAACGGACGACATGTTCCCCAGAAGAAAGGGTTTCCATAATAGGAGCTAGCAGTGGATCTTCAAGTTGATATTTTTCGATATCTCTAAATAGCATGAGAACATCAGTTAGAATGGCATTAACACCAGGAGATATGGACTCGGGAAGTGAAGAACTGTCTTCCTGTTCAAGGGGCTCTACCTCATTGGAAAACATACGGCTTAGTCCGTCAGCAACAACATTTTCAGAGCCTCTTATATGCCTAACATCAAACTGGAAGGCAGAAATTCGGATGGCCCAGCGGGCTATGCGACCAGTGCGACGCGGCCTACCTAAGACCCAAATTAAGGCTTGGTTATCAGTCTCCAAATCGAACTTGACATGTTCCAAACATAGGCGTAACTTTTCTAGAGCAAATAAGACTGCCAAACCTTCAAGTTCATAAATGGAATACTTGGCTTCTTGAGCCGATAAAGTTCTAGACGCATAGGCGATGGGTCGCCTCCCTAGTTCAGTCTCTTGAAGAAGGACTGCAGTCACCGCCGACGACGACGCGTCGGTTTGGACGATGAATTTCTTCGAGAAATCAGGCATGACAAGAACAGGTGCATTACACAGAGCTAATTTGAGATCTTCGAAAGCGGCTTGTTGAGAAGGACCCCACTCAAACTTGACGCGTTTCCTACGAAGTAAGTTCAAGGGCGTCGCTCTATTAGCGAAGTTAGGAATACATTTCCTGAAGAAATTCACCATACCAATGAATCTTGTAATTCCTTTGATATCCTTAGGAGGTTTGAAATCACGGATGGTCTGTGTTCTAGAATGGTCTACTGCGACACCATCGGGCGACACAATATGCCCTAGAAATGACATGGAAGGCTTAGCGAAAGCAAGCTTGGACAACTTCACCGTTAACCCTGCCTTACGAATGCGACTCAGGACCTCTTTCAGATGATCTGGATGTTCTTCAACGGTCTCAGAAAATACGACGACATCATCAAGATAAAGGTATAGATACTCAAATTTGATGTCTGAGAAGACCCTGTCTAGCAGTCTAGTAAGCACAGCTGCTCCCGTGGGGAGCACGAAAGGCACGCGGTTGTACTCATCCAAGTTTCAATCCGTGGCAAAAGCTGTCAGATGTTGAGATTCTTCAGCTAGAGAGATCTGATTATACGCCTGATTGAGGTCTAAGATGGTGAAGAATTTAGCTTTACGAAACCATGAAAAGCAAGAGTGAAGGTCGGGAAGGGCCACAGATTGTAACACCACCTTCCGATTGAGAGCCCTATAATCATTCACAGGCCTGAAGCCACCTTGGGATTTCGGAACAAGGAAAATAGACGATGATTACTCCGACTTAGAGGGCCGAATTATACCAACTTTCAACATCTGATCTATGATTTCTTTCAGAGCCTTCATTTTAGGTGGAGATAACCTATAAGGTAGAAACCTAACAGGGATCGCATCAGTAACCTCAATCTTGTATTCGATGAGGTCGGTAACACACAGAGTATCGGAGAAAACATCTGGAAACGACTGATACAATTTACGAATACTATCGGCCTGCTCCTCAGGTAGATGTCTAAGGTCTAACAACATCTCCTCCTGGGTAGGCGAAACAGATGAGCATGACACAGAACTAAATTTAAGTCAGGGGATTTTGAAATTACTAGCAAATTTGAAAGTGCACGACTTGCTCTGAATGTCGAGCACTAGGCCGGTGTGCGACATGAAATCCGCTTCTAATATGAAATGAAATGGCGTATGGCTTTTAGTGCCGGGAGTGTCCGAGGACAAGTTCGGCTCGCCAGATGCAAGTCTTTCGATTTGACACCCGTAGGTGACCTGCGCGTCGTGATGAGGATGAAATGATGATGAAGACGACACAAACACCCAGCCCCCGTGCCAGCGAAATTAACCAATTACGGTTAAAATTCCCGACCCTAACGGGAATCGAACCCGGGACCCCTCTGACCAAAGGCCAGCACGCTAACCATTTAGCCATGGTGCCGGACCGCTTCTAATATATTGGGGCAAGACAAATGCTTCGCCACAAACAGTTTAATTTTCCAAGTAAATTTAGCAATTCTAATTTTGGCATACAGAAAACCTAAACTTTCTAACGGGGAAGTGTTAGCCGAAATGGATTGAACCGAAGACGAACAAAAATCAGGAAGTTTACAAACAGTTTTTAATTTGGAATATCATTCAGCCGAAATAATGGAACAAACACTGCCTGAGTCTAAAAGAGCAGTTACAGGCTCATTATTTAATTCAATTTTGAGAAATGGTACAGGAGCGGGGATATCCGCCGCAATCCTAAGACATTCTTTAGGGCATTCAAATGCGGGGTTGGAAGACTTCCTACCATGTTCTGAGCCTGAGATTTCGGCTGGTTTACTTGGGGCTGAGCCTCGGAAAGATGAGTTAGCCGACTCAGCCGAAGCCACTCGTCACTTTTGATTGTTGGTGGAAGTTGCACCCGAAGTTGAGCAGGAAGGAGTGCTATTAGAATTCGGGCAATTCTTGGCAATATGGGAAAAAGCGCCGCATTCAAAACATCCTCGAGGTGACCCTGCTCCATTCTTTGTCCCGTTGGATTTGATCAAGGGGCACTTGTTGCGGAGATGGTCTGCAGACCCACAAGCATAACATTTGCGGGATGTGACAGTTCGGCGAGGTGGAGGCCGAAGATTACCTAAAGAAGGAGGGGCTCCCTCGCCACACGTAGAGTGTCAGCATATCTAAATCCCTCGGCTGAGACAGCCATAGCTTCTAATTCGGCAAACGATTGTGGACGCGACGCAAAGCACAAGTATGACCTATATGATGGGGAAATGCCTTCTACAATAGCGTGCACAATTTGGTCTTCAGGAAAATGAAGAGCAAATACCCTCGTGTAGAATTTAATGTCTTGGATGAAGTCGGCAAGGTTTTTCATCCAGACGCTGTACACGGTAATAGTACTTCTGAATTAGTGATGATCTAGCTCGAGCCGGAATAAAATTAGCTAACAGATGGGCGTGAAAGTCTTCTATAGATGATTGATCAGCAATTGCTCGTACTATCTTGTCTGAGAGAACATCAATGGAATAGGGGTAAATAATCTGAAGGATTTGACACGGGGAAAGCGAAAATACAAGAGCATTGTCTTGGAACTCAACTAAAAACCTTAGGAATGAAATAACGTCACTGGTGGAGTTAACAGAAAACTTAGAAATACCCCTGAGCAACATTGCTAATGGATGAGGCAAACTACTGAACCCGGGTGACATAGTAGGTAAAGGCCTAAGGGGCGGAGAAGCTGTTTCAGAGGGTGCATTATTCAACACAAAGGGTGGAATGGATGTGCGCCGACCGGACTCAGTTTCTAATGGGACAGATGTTTGTTGAACTCCTACAGATTTCCTACTTTCTTCCCCGGTGGGGGAATGCTCCTCGCTTACTACGTTTACCAGAGTGGGTTGGTCTGTTTTGGGGGGTACTGCCCCAGTTAACAATAGGCTAACCTTACTGGACAATTTAGAAAAGTTTTCGAGAACAGCACTAGCCTCCTTCCCTTGAATGTCATTTAACTAAAGAGACAATAGATCAGTAACCCTATTGTAAAAATGGAACAATCTAGCTTGCACACGCTTAAGTTGAGGTGATGGATCACCCCCTTCAAAAAACTAACTACAGATGCTAGCTCAGTAGCATTATCAGTGATCGTGGAGAGAGCGTCGTCAATATCTTTCTCCCCTAAGATGGAAATACTAATCGGCAAGTCAAGAGAATCTTTAAGCTTGGTGGTATCGGCTGCAACCGTGCCTCCAGATTGAACATTTCTAATAGTTAATTCATAAATTAATTCCTCCTTGCGCAAATAGCCTGGATGGAGGACATCGCGAGGGCCGGGCATTATGAAAAAAGATTGACAAATTTAGGAAATAAGAAAGAAAATTCCAGCGATGGAGAAGATTGTTAGAGTTCAAACAAAAGCAATGTTTAGCCGTCAAAAGGGGCTAAATTGAGACCCATTCAACCACGCTCTGCTACCACTTGTTACCGTGTTTTGGTGGATCAGCAGAGGTGAAAGAAGGTGCGGGCTGGAATGGGTCTAACTACAAGTCCGAAAGATGAATTTAAAATTTAAATAGAGGTTATATTTTCAATAGACAACAAGGTTTAACAATTTTCACTAGGTGAAATAACAAAGAAAAATCAGGTACAATATAATTTTACAAACGAAAGCACAAGTTAAGGGGTCTTTACAAATTCTGAGCTACGAGCCCCAAAGTTTAACAGTTTCTCAGCTCTCAGCTCACAACCACATATTTTAGAAAAGGGCAGAAATTCCCTCAATACAATGGAGCACTTGCTCCCAGCAATCAAAATGTCACGCCTCCCCGAGGCACCTTTCAAAATACCAGAAAGGGCTGACCCACTCTCAATCTTTCAAGCCTATTCACGGCCATACCATACATTACGATCGCTTGCCGTCACGGCACAACTTACAAGAATTAAACAGGGGTATCTTGTACCCAGCCTACTGGGCCTTCGTGGAAAAGGAACCGATTAATTAAATGGCCCAAAATATCAAGATGAATGGAGGCGTGTACTAGCACTCCTACACGAAAGCTTGTTAAAACCTACGTGACGCTAAGCCGATACACAGGGGCTATTCCCACACTATAGAGGTGACTTGTATAAGAAAAATTTTAACACATTAGGAACGATTAGAAAATCAGTTACGAAAACGTAGTCACCTCAAGTCAAAATGAAGGGGAGCTCGAGAGGGTAAAGCACTCTCTATCCCCGATTTACATTTAAAGATATATGAAGTTTTACAAAGATGGAAAAAGATGTACATGTTTTAAGTTAAAGGTTACATATTAAAGGTTTCGGACCTGCCCCGCGGGTTAAACTGCTGAGCTAGCAAGGAAGAAAGAAATATGTTAAACGGCCATTACCTTGTTGAAGAGCTGCTGCCCGAAGAAAGAGGCGCTACCCGCCCCCTGCTATGCTTCTATACACTAAGCAAGATGTTGTTGAAGTGGCCGGGAGACAAGAAAATCAGCAGTTTTTATACCCCCGTGGAAAATTTGAGACCTTTCATGAATAATTAAGGCACACCCACAGACGTTTTTTTTGGTCGTCTAAAACTTACAGATCAAAAATTGAGGAAGAAGGACACGATTGGTCCAAAATTAATTAAAGAAATTCGGGATTGGCTAATTTCAAAACTGGCGGAAAGGAAAATTAATATTGCCAACCCATAGATGAAAGATCGAAATTTAGTTATAGGAAAACTTATGAGTATAAAATATCTTCAAGAAAAGTTCCATCACTTCGCACCAGGGTGCATGATCATAGTTTTTGGTAGAGACATCTGTGAGAGAATGTCCACACTTCTTGATAATTAGTAAACAAAAACAATTCGAAATGAATACAGTGACATCTTCAGATAAACGGTTGAATTAATTCAGTTTTTAAGTTCAGAGTTTCAGCTGTAGAGGAGTAATTTAAGGCGGAAAATTCAAATGTGCGGCGTATAGATGTACCAACCGGTACAATAATAATAATAATAATAATAATAATAATAATAATAATAATAATAATAATAATAATAATAATAATAATAATAATAATAGTGAAAGCAATCAAATCTTCAGTGCTCAATATGGACCAGTTAAAATATTACATAAATCTAATATAACTTGATGCAAATATTTTGCGAAAACGCTGCAAAGAAAGGCCTTAGGAGAACATTGAAATGTTTAACATATCGAGCGAGTAGATGTGTGGTTTGGGTCACGTATCTGTCAGCTTGCATTCGGGAGATAGTGGGTTCGAACCTCATTTTCGGTAGCCCGGAAGATGTTTTCTCTGCGGTTTCCCACTTTTACACAAGGCAAATCCTGGGGCTATAACTTCTTTAAGGCCACGGTCGCTTCTTTCAAACTCCAAGCCCTTTCCCATCCCATCATCGCCATAAGACCGGTCTGTGTGGGTGCGACGTAAAACAAATTGTAAGAAAAAATTAATTTACATTTGTCGATTACAGTTTTGGTTAAACAAAAATGCTGTTAAACTTCGTTTTATTGCTGTGCTAAGCTATGAGTTATTCCCTTTTTTAGAATTAACATTGCCGTAATTTAGTGCATCCTATGTCAACAATAAATGCATTTTTAATTATATTTAAGTGCAATACTTCTGCGTGCCAAAGCCGATATAACGCACAGGGAACATTGCAAAGTACACCGGTACTTGTAAGTTTCTATTTATAGCACTGCAAAATATGCGTATGATCAGAAACTATTTAGATTTAGAACGATTTTCATAAATGGAATGCCTTAATGGGCTAACATGGGCAACATATGGGGAGAGGTAAGTTTTCAAATCAATATATTTTTAGTGTACCTTAAGTAAGAAATTTATAAATTTAATATTCGCGCTCGTGAGATAAGCACTTATTGGAGTACGTTTCTTTTTAAAGAATGCTCAATTACCCAGTAATTAACCAACGTGTTAACTTCAGATAAATACTGATGTTTGATGTCGCGTCACGTGCATCGCACATTATACACACTTAACTTGCTTATTGTTTCGGCGCAGATCATGTTATTTCAGAGCCAAGTAACACCTGTTTTACGCATTCTTATTCAATAAAAGGACTTAAAAACTGTATACCCGTATGTGGACATAAGTCTGCATTTGTACCTGTGCTCCCGTGTATCCAACAGTTCATCCGAATGTTTATTTTCGTCACTGCACTCTGCAAAGAATCGAAAACATTACTTCGTTGTTCTCTTTGTAAGGGAAACTTGCAGGACTTGAGAGTGAACTCTTAACATCCACAGACTATGCTGATGTGATCGATACCTCTGCCTAACAGAAAGTGCGAAGAAAACTTCTTCAGCAGTGACCTCATATTGACAGCCTTATTGACATTTGAATTGTTGTATACTTCTGCGTACAATTCCTCTTTAATGTTTTTAAACGTTATATTAGTTAATGACTCGGGGCATCAAAAATGTTAAATATGGCCTTGTGAAATGCTGCAACAGTGAATTCATCTCTCGTGTCGCTTACGGATAATTGAGGACCAAATATGGAAAAGCGTGAAAGTGCCAGAAACATGTTTCCGAGTAAACGCCAATAACAATGTCCCCGAGCACAATGGTACTTTCACCGTTCTCTGCCAAAGAAGACCAGGAATTAATGATTACTTTTGAAGTGCAAATTTTATATATTTTTTTGCTAGGGGCTTTACGTCGCACCGACACAGATAGGTCTTATGGCGACGATGGGATAGGAAAGGCCTAGGAGTTGGAAGGAAGCGGCCGTGGCCTTAATTAAGGTACAGCCCCAGCATTTGCCTGGCGTGAAAATGGGAAACCACGGAAAACCATCTTCAGGGCTGCCGATAGTGGGGCTCGAACCTACTATCTCCCGGATGCAAGCTCACAGCCGCGCGCCTCTACGCGCACGGCCAACTCGCCCGGTAAATTTTATATAATTACATAGCAATATTTAACTTCTACAAATTTAATTTCTTTTCTTTAATTAAGTGGCTCAGAAATTAGAAAATACATGAGTGATAGCACACTGACATAATGGATAGCACAGAAGAATTGCATTGCGAGAAGCTGGCACATTCACCCTTCCCCACCAAACTCATCTGAGCACATTGGACTGTTGAACTTCCCACCAACTAAAGTAATGACCTCAGGCACATGCACGAGTTACCACCATATGCGGCATGGCTAATACTTCCCCTTATTACAAAGAAACCATATTTTTCATATTTCGTCACTTTCACCCTTTTCCACCTTTGGACCTCAGTTGTTAAAGTACCAACCGTAATACGAAACTTTGATTATCATACGAGATTTTGTGATATCAAATAGGAAAGTCACTTTATATCTAGTCGAACGTTGTTTTGCTATGGGGAAGCATGGAGGTGCGAAGGAGAATTTGCTATTTTTGTTCAGGATTGTAGTATAGTAAGTGAAACTGGATTAAGGTGCAGCAAAGGTAAAGCAGTGACCACGCAGTTGTGATCAACGGCGTTCTACAAGAAAGAATTATCGGACGAAACTATTTTTACATCGGTCTGCATTCGGACCAACTTTGCTGTACAGGAGTGAAGGCTGGGTGGATTCAAGATATCTTGATCATGTGTTAGAAGTAACAGATATGAAAGTAGCAAAGACGATTGTTGGTACAAACAGATTGGAACAATGCTAGTTGGCTTTACGTCGCATCGACAAAGATAGGTCTTATGGCATTGGAACAAAGATAGAAGGTTACTCGAAATGAGGAGATAAATCCTAAGTTAAGAATAAACTCAATGGATAAAGCTGTACGTATATACCAGCTTCTGTGGTGGGGTCATGTGAGTCGAATGGAAGAGGATAGGGTACATAAGAGAATACCATGGAGGACACGAGAAGTAGAGGGAGGCCAAGGCGACAATGGTTAGACTCATTATTAAAATATGTGTTATTATCAAACTGTCTCAGACAACCTGGTTTGCGATACTCAAGTAAAGAAGAGATAAGGAGCCAAAGAAAACGTTCTTTGTTTTACATACGTGAACCAGATGTACACTGTACTGTCTGACATTTTTCAAACATTGGCACCCCAGTATCTTAAAACTCGTTAAGTGTGGCTTGTCATTATTTATGCCTACTTCCGAAGCCTTCATTTAATGATTTTTCGATATGAGGGGTTGGATCTAAATGAAGCGACATAGCTAGTTGTAAACAGAGGATTTTGACGGTGCTTAATTAATTCACAAAAGCTTGCACACTGATAGCCGAAAGGCATGAAGATATATTATGTAATAATTATTGTTATTATTGTTGTTGTTGTTGTTGTTGTTGTTGTTGAAACTTAATAAATGTGATAGGAACCTCACATATCTCTTTCCGGCGAAACCTGAGAAGATACTGATTCAGCCCTGCATACATCTTCAGGAGACAATTGGTATGACATGTTCAACGTACGAATTGGGAAACGAAAGTAAAACCGATCTGTGAAGAAAGGAGAAGAAACAGAAGAAGACAGAGGCGTGGATGTTTGCTAAACAGAGGGAATTGGAAGGAAACTGAGGTAAAGAATAAGAGACTACCAAAGGAACTTGGAGAATGGATGAAAAGGATAAAAGAAGAAACCCAGACAATGTAACGGGACGATGGGAAGACAAGGAAGGAGGGAGTTAGTTTATGACGTGTAGTATACCACGGGTTGAAAACGAGAGGATAAGTGCCAATGATTTTTGTCCCGAAGAGTCATAACTACAAGGTTATCGGTCCAAGGTTTTAAAGCTAAGCGCCATACATTCAGCGTTCCAACAACTGAAGGCAGAAACATTATCAGTCACATCAAAGTATGTTTCCTGTTACACAATAAAAAACATATTATCATCACCGACTTCCTGTTAAGTGCGGTCACCTTTCTTTTCCCCAACAGAGAGCCGTGCTGTACTGAACTTCCTCCTTCCTACGTGCCACAGACGAACTTCGTCATACCGCGCTGTAGATTAGTGCTGCCAGCTTCTTCCTCGACATATTCATTTAAATGGTAAATGATATGTGGCATCAATAGCCCTATACTTTCTGTCTACATAACCTACGGATGAGGAATGTTATCATCTACCAATCTAATATTCAGTGTGTTTGTCCAGCGAGTCGTGTCGGGCCAAGGTTAGAATAGCAATGTTGACAAGTAGTAGTTTTCTTGGAAGGCTTGGAATATTTAATGTAGCCGAAGATGTGTTAGGTGTTGCGAGCATATCTTTACCGGGAAGCCCCGAGTTTATTTCCCAGGCAGGTCAGGGAATTTCACCTGGATCTGAGAACTTTTTTTTGCTAGTTGTTTTACGGCGACGATGGGACAGGAAGGGGATAGGAGTGGGAAGGAAGCGGCCGTGGCCTTAATTACGGTACAGCCCCAGCATTTGCCTGGTGTGAAAATGGGAAACCACGGAAAACCATTTTCAGGGCTGCCGACAGTGGGGTTCGAACCTACTATCTCCCGAATACTGGATACTAGCCGCACTTAAGCGACTGCAGCTATCGAGCTCGGTGATCTGAGAACTAGTTCGAGATCTAGTCAGCAGGTGACCTGTAAATCGCGCCCAGCCCGGTCCTTACCTGTCAATCAAACTGACTCTCATTGTTAAATGGCAAAATGCAACTTGAATATATTTAACGTAGGTGTGCATAATTCATCACCATTTTCTTTTATTTATGTATTCATTTAACTGATTCCCATCATACTTTATTCAGGCTTCAGACTGAATAAATAGCAAAAGTAATTTTTGTCGTTTACGGCCAGTTTCATCACACTCCGTTAAGGATGTAACGTCACGTTAAACAGCTTTAACGGTATAGTGAACAGAATGGCTATTTAACCTTCCTTAAAGTTAACGTGCCAATAAACTCTCTGGTAATTAAACGTAGCACTCTGGTCCCGTTAAGCTGCTTAACGTCACGTTAAAATAAAAATAGGTGGAAGAGATTTTGTGTTTGGTGCTCAGGTGCTATGAATATTACTTTCAGAATGCTGAGAAACAGCAAGTTTTATGGAGAAGAAATTACATACCGGTACTTGAACTAACAGAAATGCAGTTTTTGGAGCGTAGGTTATCTAAACCTGTCGCGAGGAAAGTACGCGAAGATATAAAAGATAGGTTAGAATACCGTAGGTCTACAGGACGAAATTAACCCCTGTTTCCAACGCAGCTTTTATGCTAGTGGCTTTACGTCGCACCGACACAGATAGGTCTTTTGGCGACGATGGGATAAGAAAGACCTAGAAGTTGGAAGGAAGCGGCCGTGGCTTTAATTAAGGCACAGCCCCAGCATTTGCCTGGTGTGAAAATGGAAAACCACGGAAAACAATCTTCAGGGCTGCCGACAGTGGGATTCGAACCCACTATCTCCGGGATGCAAGCTCACAGCCGCGCGCCTCTAACCGCAAGGCCAACTCACCCGGTGCAAACGTTTTCATAAACATTTCAGCAAAAGTAAACTGACTAATACAACGTGGAAATTACAAAGCAGAGATATGAGGAAGGCTGATAGAGTAC
Source organism: Anabrus simplex (assembly GCF_040414725.1). NCBI lineage: Eukaryota > Metazoa > Arthropoda > Insecta > Orthoptera > Tettigoniidae > Anabrus > Anabrus simplex. The sequence continues at coordinate 1,033,598,708 of NC_090266.1, read as the reverse complement.
ACAAAGTGTAGAACAGGTTCTCTTCGACAGCTAAGCGGCCTTTTTTTTTTCGGGGGGGGGGGGCCGAAGCCCGCTCCCCCCGCGTGGCCAACGACTCAATCTACATGGCCTCCGACATGCTATTATTTCTAAGAAGAAGAAAGAGATAGCAGGGAAGAGTGGGAAGTGATACAAGGAGTATCTGCCTGTTTCCATGTCAAACACGCTACCAGGCGATATTGTATTAGGTATATGGTATTGAAGTTTGGTATTGAAGGGTCAGGGAAAAACCACATAGGCAGAAAGAAGAAAGAGCCTACATGTAAAACCTGACATCTTGTGATAGCACATGCAAGGATGTGGGCTGGAAAAAGACCAGAGGTTGTGTTAGTTAGGAACAGGTAACATGCACAAAACATAAACCAATTCCTCGCCATTCCATCGCCTGGGGATCAGTCCGTCTGGGCACTGCTGGGACTAGCGCGGTCCTTGCCGGCTGCGGAGCCATGCGTCAAGTACCACTAGGGCCTGTCGCACGACTCCACCTCCTTGGGGTACCTCGTACCCAGTCTCCGATCCCGGAGAATGAGGCCAAGCCCGCCGAGGCGGGGGCCTCCTGGAATGGGGTGGGTCATGGCGCCGGGCCTCCCTCCTCTCTGCCCGCGCCATGGCCCTGTAGACTGGGCAACTGCGGTGGGAGTCCGGGTGGCCCCCCGCGCAATTGGCGCACACCGGCGCCTCCTTAAGTGTTGCGCAGGCCGTGTAGTGGTGATCACCACCACAGCGGTTGCACTTCACTTGGAGTCCATAGCTAACTTGACGGTGGCCCCACCTCAGACAGCGGAAACACTGCAAGAGCTGCTGAGGGGGACGTTTGACTCTCACCTGACTGCCGCTACCCGCTGAGGTCCTCTCCTGATTGGCTCCTCGGTTGACTGCTATCCTGGGAGCAGTCCTGGGTTGCGGCTTGGCGGTCCTCTCCTGGTGAGCCAGCGACGCCTTCTGCTTCCTGGTGCGGCGTCTTCTTCTTCTTCTGCTTCCCGGGGGTTGCTTCTCGGCGGGGGAAGAGGCCTCGTCCTGGTGGCCCTCCTCCCGGCCTGGTGACCCCAGGGTAGCTGGTGGCTCCGCTGCGTCGCCATCTTCTTCTTTCCCCTGGCTGGCGGCGGCGTCGGTCTGTCTCACGGGTTGCTTCTCGGCTGGGGAAGAGGCCTCGCCCGGGTGGCCCTCCTCCCGGCCTGGTGACCCCGAGGTAGCTGCCGGCTCCTCTGCGTCGCCATCGTCTTCTTTCTCCTGGCTGGCGGCGGCGGTGGCGTCGGTCGATGCTAACACTCGACTGCGTTCCCTGTCCTGGGGGGCGCACATCGAGGTCTGCAACTCGACAGACGTGCAGGCAGGCTGGACCTGGGCAGCAGTCTCAGTACGCCAGGGGGCGTCCTTCTCCACCGCTGTGCTGCTTTCCACCATCACGGGCGCGTTCCTGGTTTGCGCCCGGGTAACAGGCCCTTCCTGGTAGGCCTGCGTCTGCGACCACTTCGCCCTGGTTGTCGCCTTGTTGGTCTGCGTGTACTTCGAGGAGTACAGCTTTCCAACTGGAGTCGCGCCGTCGCGGCGCTTGGTAGCGCCGCCGTCGTCCTGGGTCGTTGGCTCCGTCTGCGAGGCTGCCTCCTGGTAGCCCGAGACGTCCAGGTGCTCCCTGAGTCCTGGTAGCCGGGCAACCTGGAACTGGTGGGACGCGCGCTCCTCGTAGATCCTGTAGCTGGCTGCGTCGTTAGGGCGAATTATGATCGCCCAGGTAGCAATCATAATGCCGATGATCGGCAGGAGAGGCTCTCCGATGATCTCCGCAGTCGCATTCAGGTGGTCGAAGACGCGCAGCGTCCCCTGGTGGTCGCCTTCCCCCAGCCGGTTGAACACAACCAGTCCCGGGCGTTCGTAGCTGGGGACATCCATCTCGTCGATCGCGTCCAGCAGCTTGTCGACGGCTCCCTCGTAGTCGTAGTCGACCAGCCTCACTGGTAGGGTCGGCTTCTCCATCCTGGTCCTCCTGTAAGAATTCCTGAAACAGAAGAAAGAGCGAGCACTGAAAAGTGCTACAGCTCAGACAATGCTCTTTCGAAGATGTACTAACAAGTACAGCTGCCTGACTAGTACTGGGAAAGTACAGAGCGCCTGGCAAGGAGAGAGAGAGCGAGCGGGAGGAACACGTCCTTCCACTACGGCTGTCGAACTCGTCCTAGGTGCAGGTTTTCGATTTGACTCCCGTAGGCGACCTGCGTGTCGTGATGAGAATGAAATGATGATGAAGACGACACATACACTCAGTCCCCGTGCCAGCGGAATTAACCAATGATGGTTAAAATTCCTCACCCTGCCGGGAACCGAACCCGAGACCCCTGTGACAAAAGGCCAGCACGCTAACCACTTAGCCATGGAGCCGGACATTATACTGATACTCCATTTATTAACATGGAACAAAACATTACATTTTGCATTGAAATATAAACTGAAAGGAAGGGGAGGATCATAATAACATGTAGCCTGCACCATATATAACCCGGTAGGCCTAATTTGTACACTAGAGTCCAAAAGTTAAGCATAAGTTACGAGTAAGCAGAGAAACAGGAAATAGACCGCAAATCGCACGACATGTGCACCTACCAACATTACGTGTTCGCTCTGTATAGGAAAGGAGTGTTCCCTGCTTTGACTAACGGCGTAACCGCAAGGTAAACACAGTCAGTGCCTGCGCCTCATATTCCCTCAGTCGTGTTTGCCCTGTTATAGTGTGCGGAGTGTAGCCTCGTGGTGAATGTGACAGCATAATGGCACAACGACGCCATTTGGACCACGTTTTGCAGGGTACAATACTCGGCCGCCTGGAAGCAGGCCAGACACAGACCGAAGTCGCCGTATCCTTGAATGTGCCACAAAGTGTCATTTCCAGGCTTTGGAGACAATTTCGAGACACAGGAGATGTTAGTCGTAGGCCAGTACCAGGTCGACCAAGGGTAACCACCCCACAGCAGGACTGATATCTGGCCTTAACCGCCCGACGAATTCGGAGTGCACCTGCAAGACAATTGTCGGCGGAGCTTGCAGCCGTCTGAGGGGTTGCCGTTTCCCGGCAAACTGTGTACCGGAGACTCAGAACAGCAGGGGTGTTTGCCCGACGTCCAGCGGTGTGCGTCCCGCTCACTCCAGCACAGAGACGGGCCCGTTTACTGTGGAGCCGTCAACACCGAAACTGGACCATGAATGAATGGAGGCATGTGCTCTTCACAGATGAATCCCGCTTCAGTTTTGCAGAACGGTTCCCGTCGCACATTAATCTGGAGAGAACCGGGTAGCCGGTACAACCACAAGAACATCGTGGAACGGGACCAGTATGATGGTGGTGGCGTCATGGTGTGGGGTGGCATCATGTTGAATGGCCGTACGGACCTGCACATCTTCATGGGTGGTCCGAGGAACAATGTTAACGCTCGGAGATACAGGGATGAGGTACTGAGACCACATGTTCGACTCTTCAGAGGTGCGGTTGGCCCAGACTTCCTCTTAATGGACGATAATGCCCGACCGCACCGCGCAGCTCTGGTGGATGAATTTCTGGCTGGGAAAGACATTCATCACATGGACTGGCAAGCGAGGTCTGCGGATATGAATCCTGCAGAACATGCCTGGGATGCATTGGGGAGACGAATTGCATCCCGTCAACCTCCACCAAGGACCCTCCAAGACCTTCGCATTGCCCTTTAGGAGGAATGGGATCAACTGCCACAAGAGCTCTTGGACCATCTGATAGAGAGCATGCCACGTCACTGCGAAGCATGTGTGGCCGTTCGGGGTAACCATACATCCTATTAACAGCATAATTTGTTGTGGAAGACATTGTCAAGTTTTGTAAGTTGTTGTCAAATGTGTACCTTAGCTATCAGAACCTTTCTGATACTGTTTTCTTGGACAAGTTGTGTGACATATGGTGTGTGAGTCAGCTTCCGTTTGTTCAGCAATCCGTCTGACATTCCTATCAGGCGGTATGGCCTCGTTTAGTGATTATACTGATTATGCTTAACTTTTGGACACTAGTGTAATATGATTGTGCTACTGTAGTTATGAATGATCTGTCCAGCTAATAAAATTCTGATTTTGCGATATTCTGCATCACAAGTCGTCATTACGGAGAGGCTCAACTTCGTCGCCGATCATCGCAATAATCTTCCAAGTCATCTAATTTAAATACTGGAATATGTATACCACCTCCGGTCTTGGACGGATCCAACTCGTTTTTCGAATACTCTTTTATTTTTTGCCCTTCTTTCTTTGATTATCGTACAGATATTTCAAATGGAATCTCTTATTCTGCGCAAATGGTGTACAGGAAAAAGGTGACAAATTAATAACATTATGCCCGGTACCGTTCAGAAGAGCGAAATTATGTTACTGCTACACACTGCTGACTTGATCGTTAACGTTAACGCGACGTTAGTTAACGAGCTTGTTGTAGTGTTCTGTGAAACGCGATTTCTATAATGCTACGTTAAAATCTTAACAACGTGTTAACTAACGCTCCGTTATCGAATTTTTGCAATTTGCTTTACGTTGCACCGACACAGATAGGTCTTATGACGACGATGGCATAGGGAACGCCTTGGAGTGGAAAGAAACCGGTCGTGGCCTTAATTAAAGTGAAAGTGGTGTGAAAATTGGAAACCACGGAAAACTCTTAATGGATGCCGACAGTGGAGCTCAAACCCACTATCTTCCGGATACAAGATCACAGCTGCGTGCCCCTAACCGCACTCGCCCGGTATTGGATTTTTAACAGTGCTTGGTGAAACTGGCCCTTAGGCGGGTTTAAAATCAGCTCGTAAGGATCGTCATTACTTTCCTTTTTTATATAAAAATCAGCTTGTCATTACATTATATGGGACCATACACTAATGTTGAACTGAATTTACTCAAGTTTTTCGATGTATGCTATGGTTTTAAAACATGTCCTTATGTCACCGTCTTCTTTATACGTTTTTACTGCTTTCCACAGCCGTTCGTCAAATCTCGTATAGGTTGTTTTCCTTCGATTGCCATCCATGTTGAGTTCTGTCCTCATTAACACACATGCTGTTCCTTCTGCTTCCGTCTTCGTAACTCCGATCACGTCTTTAATTTTTGGGTTAGGCATTCCAGCAATATTGTTGATCTTGCTGTTCCCGCCTTCTACAGCGTTGGTTGTTCGATACCGCCGACCGTAGCGACTCCATACACTGATTGGGACTTCATCATGTTCTAACCATCTCTTCACAAAACAATCGAAAAACTCCGTCAGCTTGGTGACATCAGGTCTTTTGGAATGGATCTCAAGCCAGCCACCCAAGACATCTTCAGGCCGGAGATAGGCTAGCGCAGCACACATGCGAATATGCAGTCTCACGTCTTCGTTTTCCCTGTATTCTTGAGTCAGTCCCAATTCCTGCACTTTTCTCCAGAGACATTGCTTCATATGGAAATAACATCCATGCATATGGACAGATGGGAATACATCTACTAATGCAGAAATAAATGCAGTTTCAAAGTCAACCGTCACATTCTTAGGGTTACATTGTGGAACATGTTCTAGTATATTACGAAACAAGCGTATACACGTTTCTTTTTTTTTATTTGGTAAAAATCCAAAGGCCACTGGATGGATGTTGGATTAATTCTTCAAACTTGCTAAGCCTGCATGAATCGCGTTGTAATGTCCCCTCCCGTGCTACTACTATTTACGACACGCTCATTTACGAACATACCTTGTTCACTGGTTCTCCCGGCCATCTCTTCTCGGCGTCGGCTGCTCTACTGGCGAGCATCAACTTCCTCCGGGCCGCCTGCTTGCGTCACATCGCCACGTCACACCTGCCAATCTACACCTCGTGATAGCTCCAGCATGTTCCACACACCAACTCTCTCTGCTATATAAACTCGCATTTTTTCCCGACTCATCAGTCCGGGATTCCACTGTGCTGGTGTGTGGAGGCTCTTAATTGCTTTCTTCGCAGCGTGCTGGTCACGTTGATTTTAACTGGAACTCTTTCTGCAAGGCAGATGGTGAGCTGAGTTTATTACCCAAATTTTAATGTCTTTTCGGCGGCCCTTCAAGCCCTTTTTGTATTTTCGCCTGGCCATTAAAAAACTTTGAATTCTTTCCCCCTGCCATGACAACAGGGTTTTTATCATGAAGATTTTGAGTGGCTGAAAACGCAGTGACTGACTCAGTGGAACGTTCTATCCATCCTTAGTGTTTCCCCCTTAGTTTTTCTCTTCTCTTTTCTCTTGCCGGTTGAGCTGCACGTCCCTTTTTCGCCTTCCTCATCCCTATCCTTTTCCCATTCGGGTTCGCTTTCTTTGGTTTTCTTTTCTTGGTATTAATCTCTACTGTGATGTCATTAGTACTCGATTTTGCATTTATCCTCTGAAATGCTTGTTCAAAACAAAAATTTAATGGCTTAAAACAAAAGAAAACATAACTAGTTGTGTACTGACTTTTCTCTTTTCTTGGTGTTTTAATCTTTCCTTTTTTGGTCTTACTTCTTTGTAAATGATTTTTTGCAAAACTACAATATATTCACTTATTAAAACTTGACAAATATTTTTACTTGTTTTGTACCTACCACGGTCCTCCGATTTCTTTCACACGCTTCCCTGGCATTGTTTAGTAAGACTATGACCCTTTATAATCACAATTATTAAATTATCGCAACAGGGTATATTTGAGAAAACAGCTTTTGCAGGTCCCATCTATGAAGAAGTCTTGTTTACTCTTTAGAACTTCTCTTCCTTCTTTCCCACTAAAAGCCATGATCCTTTCTTCTGACTTATCGTCGCATAAAATAAAACTGCTACCGTCCTTCGTATTTAATATTTCTGCTTGAAGCTCAACTTCTTGAGATGATTTTGGTTCGTTTTGATTTCCTTGTATTTTATCGCATTTGATGTATAACGTCCTCAGCACTATTTGCTGTCCTGGCATTTCCGTGACAAAATCGTACCCTCGATTATACAGGTCACCTAGCTCTTCAGAATATAGTTTACAAATCAAAATATATTTCTCTCGTGCTTTCTTCTTCGCCTGATTCAGTGACTTGTACACTTCCAAACGAGCGTCATCCGGAGCTCCACATCGATGCTCATTTCAACTAAAAATTAACAAATTTAACAAATTTTTATTTATGCCACGCTCAAAAAACGTTTAGACATCACATAATGGCAAAGACTTTTTAAACTAGTGATAACATTTCCATTCCTATTTTATTGTCTGACCATCAAGTTTTAACTTGTAGATTTCGTAAAAATTATTCTTGAGCATCATGTTGTATATTTCTCTCATTTTATATTATCTCATTATTAATGGTTTATATTCTGTATTGTAAGATATATAGCTTTGTTCATTTAACCTGTTATGACTGAGGATGATTTCCAAAGACATCGAAACCGGTCCCTAATAAAAATGTTGTGATTTTGTATTAACAACATAATTTGTATTGATATAAGGTGGATCATTTATACTCTCTTCTGTTGTGTGTTAATCTCCTTTAAATACGGACCAAATATAAAGTTTTTAACATTAGAATTGTACAGAAGGAAGAGGAATTATTTAATGAGGGGCAGAAATCCCCTAATTCAAGAGCACTTGCTCCCTAATTCACAATATCTAGCCTCCCCAGAGGCACACTTTACAGTTACAGAACTTGGAAAAGAGCTAACAGGCTCTCAGTTTCTTCTAGCCTATTCAAGGCAATATCCGAAAATTACAATCACTCGCCCATCAAGGCACAACTTACAAATTGAAAGGTAATGTTATACAGGGGTATCCAGTACCCAACCTACAGGGCCTTTGCGAGAAAGAACAGATTAAGTAAAAGGCCCGAAACACAAACTGAATGGAGGCGTATACTTGCACTCCTAGATATGAACACTAAAACAACCTAAGGGGCTCTAGGCCGAAGAAACAGGAGCTATTCCCAAACTACTGAGGTGACTCGTATAGAATTTACATTACCACAATACAGAATGAAGAACAGTTATGAAACGTAGTCACCTCAAACCAAGATGAAGGGGAGATCGAGAGGGTACATCACTCTCTATCCCCGATTTACAGTTAAAGATTTATGAATGTTTTTACATTAGCCGGCAGAAAGTTACATTTTTAGAAAAGAAGGTTACATAGTTAACGATTCTGACCTTTCCCTCTGGTTAAACTACGGAGTTAGCAAGAAAGAAAGATGTTATGTGGCCATTACCTAGTAGATGTACTGCTGACCGATGAAAGAGGTCGCCCGCCTCCTACTTTGACGCACACACTTAGTAAGATGACGATCAATTGGCCAAGAAACGTGAAAAGCCGCAGTTTATAAACCCTCAGGGAAAGTTTGAGATCATTCAGGAATAAACCAGCCACATCCTCTCAATTTAATTGGTCAAATTCAAAGTTACACTTCGGGATCGAACAAGAAGCCTGTGATAGGAAGAAAATTAATTACAGAAATTAGGGATTGGCTAGATTCAAAACTGGCGGAAAGAAAAAGAAATATTGCCAACCCAAAAATAAATTAACATCAATCAGTTAAAAAACCTAGAAATACAAAGCTTCTTTAAATTATAAGTTCTTCCACCTTGCAGCAGGGTGCATGACCATAGCTTTTAGTAGCGCCATCTGTAGAAGAATGTCCAAACTTCTTGATGAATGTAAAACAAAACAAATAGAAATTCACTCAGGTTAGGAAACTGCACAATAACAAAATTACTCGATATTTAGGTGGTGACAACTTCTGATTAAAGTTCCAAGTTGGTGTAGTTTCAGTTTTACTGATTTACCAATAGAGGAGTTCGTTTAGGCGCTAGCTTTGAATGCGCGGCATTGAGATGTACTTCCCGGTACAATTATTATTATTATTATTATTATTATTATTATTATTATTATTATTATTATTATTATTATTATTGTTATTATTATTATTATTGCGGGGTTACCCGTGGAATGCAGAGGTGTAAGAAGGTGCGGGCTGGAATGGGTCTAACTACAAAGCAGAGATATTGATTAAAATTGCATTAAAGGTTATATTTTCAACCACAGCAAAACTTAACAAGTTTCACATAAAACTTCAGATTTTAACCAATAACAACAAGTTAAATCAGGTACAAGACCAGGAAAGCCAAGATTTAGAGACAATTAAACAATCTGGGCCACAAGCCCTAATTTTTACAATTTCTGAGCTCTCAGCTCACATCCACATATTACCAAAGGGCAGAAAACCCCTCATTACATGGAGCACTTGCTCCCACCTAGCAATGTCAATCCTCCTAGAGGCACATATCCAAATACAAGAAAGAGCTGACCCGCTCTCAATGTTCTGAGCCTATCAAAGGCCACAACGGACTTTACTATTCACTGCCCTCAAGGCACACTTACAAAGAAACAGGCGTATCTTGTACCCAACCTAATGGCCTTAGTAGAAAAATAACAGGTTAAGTTAATGGCCCAAAATGCAAAACTGAATGGAGGCGTGGATCTGCACTCCTACATGAAACTTCTTAAAACCTAAGAGGCACTAGGCCGATGAAACAGAGGCTATTCCCAGACTATGGAGGTGACTCGTATACAGAATAAATTTAACACATTAAGGAAGAGTAGAAGAACGGTTACGAAAACGTAGTCACCTCAAATTCAAAATGAAGGGGAGGTCGAGAGGGTAAAGCACTCTCTATCCCCGATTTACAGTTAAAGATATATGAAGTTTTACAAAAGTGACCGCATTTTACATGTTTGAAGATAGGTTACATAATAAAGGTTTCGGACCTTCCCCGCGGATTAAACTGCTGAACTACCGGGCGAGTTGGCCGTGCGCGTAGAGGCGCGCGGCTGTGAGCTTGTATCCCGGAGATAGTAGGTTCGAATCCCACTATCGGCAGCCCTGAAAATGGTTTTCCGTGGTTTACCATTTTCACACCAGGCAAATGCTGAGGCTGTACCTTAATTAAGACCACGGCCGCTTCCTTCCAACTCCTAGGTCTTTCCTATCCCATCGTCGCCATAAGACCTATCTGTGTCGGTGCGACGTAAAGCCCCTACCAAAAAAAAAAACTGCTGAACTAGCAAGAAATAAAGCTGTTAAGCGGCCATTACCTTGTTGAAGAGCTGCTGCCGGATGAAAGAGGCGCTTCCCGCCTCCTGCTACACTTCCGTACACTATGCTAGATGTAGTTCGAGTGGCCGAGAGACAAGAAAATCAGCAGTTTTTATACCCTCGTGGAAGATTCGAGACCTTTCATGATTAATCAAGCCACACCCTCTTTCTTTATTGGTCCGTCTTGAAAATACACTCAAAGTCGGAGAAGAAATACATGATTGGTCAAAAATTAATTACAGAAATTCTGGATTGGCTCAATTCAAAACTGGCGGAAAGAAAAGATTAATATTGCCAACCCACAAATGAAAGAACGAAATTTAGTAAAGAACAAACTTATGAATACAAATTTTCTTCAAATAAAGTTCTTCCACTTCGCACCAGGGTGCATGGTCGTAGGTTTTTAGTAGAGACATCTATAAGAGAATGTCCACACTTCTTGATCAATAGAAACAAAACAATTTGAACTCCACACAGTACTGACAACTTCGTAATCACAAAATTTACGGTAGTGACATCTTCTGAGAAAATTTAGGAGTTGATACAGTTGTTAAAGTTCAGAGTTTCTCCTGTAGAGGAGTACTTTAAGGCGGAAATAAAAATGTGCGGCGTAGAGGTGTACCAGCCGGTACAGACCGCCCCCCCCCCAAATGTCCATCCCTGGGGTGACACAGAAGAAGTTTTTTATCAAAATGTAATCATCAATAGAAGAAAATTTCTGCTTCTTTGTAAATAGATTGTTGAAAAATATGGAGGAGACATTAAGAATTTTCAAAGTTTGTAGAAGAATTTTGAAAAAACATTTAAAGCATCAAAAAACTTTTTTTGTCTCTTTTGTTTAGAAGTAGATAGTTAGGAGTTAGTTGAACTCCGCCTTGAGAGTGTCTTTGTTGCCATAGAATGCCAACCACACGATGAAAATTTCGACGGCAAGACCAGCCGCCGCTGCTGATGTCCAGTCGAGTTCCTCTGGTCCCCTCAGGTACCCTGAGATACCTCTCTCCCGCACTATGGGAGGGGTAGTCGTGGTGAAGGACGCCGCAGATGCGAAGTTTGTTTACAGTCCCCAGATAAGCTTGCGGTTGGTGCGCCGCACTTTAGCCTGTGCCGGGAGATAGCCTCCGGTGCGCCGTACACAGAAGGACATCACGGGAGTGGAGTGGACCCTTACCCCACCACGGTGGCGGTAAGACGACGAACGGCTGAGGGGCACTGAAACAAAAATATCTCGGCCACAGAAAGGTGTTGGTGACTTTTATTTTAGGGTACGATTGTGTTGGGGAGGCTGAGGGGCCAGCGGCGTGGAAATTTTGTTTAGCCACTGGTATGGTTTTGCAGGAGACGGGAGCTTGGTAATGGCCGAAAGGTCAAGGACAGCAGAGTAACCAGAGGGGAAAATCTTACATCAAATAATAATTTCTATAACCACTAAAATAAATTGGGGCAGAAGGCCTCTTAAAAATATAACCTTCCCATTATTACACAACGTAGATGGCTAAGTTAACAATAACATTACACATGTTTCACCTGAGACAGGTGAACCCTATAAAACCTCTCGGTGGCTGGAGTGCTCACTAATAAGGTAACAGGAGTAAGGAAATCTAAAAAGATGCACGGCCCATGAAATCTGGGGGCAAGCTTGCTCGCGGGAACAAAGTTCTTAATAATTACTTGGTCTCCTACCTTTAGATTGGTGGGCCTCCGTCCACGATCATATCTTTTCCTTACCTTTTCATGAGAAATTTTAAGATTGGCCTTAGCCTTCTTCCATAGAACTCTAATATTATCAGGATCTATTGTCTCAGGTAGAATATCACTAAGAGACCAAAGGTTAGAGAGCGGCGTGTTGGGTACAAACTTAAACATCAATGACACTGAAGTGAATTTATGAGATTCATGAACCGCCGAATTCAAAGCGAAGGCCAACCAATGCAGGGATGTATCCCACCTGGAGTGATCATCATGATGATAGGCAATAAGAGCCGATCTCAGATTTCGATTGACATGTTCAGCCAGATATGGTTGAGGATAGTACGCTGAGGTACTATAAATGGATAAATCAAAACAGAATTTATGGAAGAGATTGGAGGTAAAGGCTTTAGCATTATCAGAAACAATATATTGACACGGACCAAAAGAAGCAAAGATGGAATTTAAACAAGAAATGGTGACTGAGCGGTAGCCAGCTTAGTCGGAAACAACCAGGAAAAATCTTGTGAAACCGTCTACACACACAGGGATGAATTTGTTGGCATTCCTCTTTGATTGAGGGAAGGGTCCTACGTAGTCGAAATAGAGGCGTTCCATGGTTCACGATGCTTGATGAGAAGACAATAGCCCTTGCTTAGTGGACATGGTAGGTTTACTAAGCCAACAAGATTTACAGGCTTGACAAATTCACGAATTTCACCGTCCATACCTTTCCAAATGAACATTTCTCGGATCCTTTCCCGGGTTTTGAAGATGCCTAAATGCCCATGTAATGGGGTCTCATGGTAGTACTTGAAGATCATAGGTACAAGAACAGCTGGAACCACAACTTTCGTCTTCTTATCACGCCCCGACAGGCAACATAAAACACCATTCCTCAATACATAACGGACGACATGTTCCCCAGAAGAAAGGGTTTCCATAATAGGAGCTAGCAGTGGATCTTCAAGTTGATATTTTTCGATATCTCTAAATAGCATGGGAGCATCAGTTAGAATGGCATTAACACCAGGAGATATGGACTCGGGAAGTGAAGAACTGTCTTCCTGTTCAAGGGCCTCTACCTCATTGGAAAACATACGGCTTAGTCCGTCAGCAACAACACTTTCAGAGCCTCTTATATGCCTAACATCAAACTGGAAGGCAGAAATTCGGATGGCCCAGCGGGCTATGCGACCAGTGCGACGCGGCCTACCTAAGACCCAAATTAAGGCTTGGTTATCAGTCTCCAAGTCGAACTTGACATTTTCCAAATATAGGCGGAACTTTTCTAGAGCAAATAAGACTGCCAAACCTTCAAGTTCATAAATGGAATACTTGGCTTCTTGAGCCGATAAAGTTCTAGACGCATAGGCGATGGGTCGCCTCCCTAGTTCAGTCTCTTGAAGAAGGACTGCAGCCACCGCCGACGACGACGCGTCGGTTTGGACGATGAATTTCTTCGAGAAATCAGGCATAGCCAAGACAGGGGCGTTACAAAGCGCTAATTTGAGGTTTTCGAAAGCGGCTTGTTGAGAAGGCCGACACTAGAATTTGACGCCTTTCCTACGGGGTAAGTTCAAGGGCGCCGCTCTATTAGCGAAGTTAGGAATAAATTTCCTGAAGAAATTCGCCATGCCAATGAATCTGGCAATACCTTTGATGTCCTTGGGAGGTTTGAAATCATGGATGGCGTGTGTTCTAGAATGATCCACTGCGACACCATCGGGCGACACAATATGCCCTAGAAATGACATGGAAGGCCTAGCGAAAGCAACCTTAGACAACTTCACCGTTAACCCTGCCTTACGAAAGCGATTAAGGACCTCTTTCAGATGATCTAGATGTTCTTCAAAGGTCTCAGAAAATACGACGATATCATTAAGATAATGGTATAAGTGCTCGAATTTGATGTCGGAGAAGACACTGTCTAGTAGTCTCGTAAGCACAGCTGCTCCCGTGGGAAGCCCGAAAGGCACGCGGTTGTACTCATACAAGTTCCAATCCGTGGCAAAAGCTGTCAGATTTTTGGATTCTTCGGCTAGAGGGATCTGATTATACGCCTGATTAAGGTCTAAGATGGTGAAGAACTTAGCTTTACGAAACCATAAAAACAAGAGTGAAGGTCGGGAAGGGGCACAGATTGTAACACCATCTTCCGATTTAAAGCCCTGTAGTCAATCACAGGCCTGAAGCCACCTTGGGTTTTCGGAACTAAGAAAATAGGCGATGAGTATGCCGACTTAAAGGGCCGAATTATACCGTCCTTCAGCATCAGATCTATGATCTCCTTTAGAGCCTTCATTTTAGGTGGAGATAACCTATAAGGTCGAAATCGAAATGGAATTGAATCCGTAACCTCGATCTTGTATTCGATAAGGTCATTAACACCAAGAGTATCGGAGAAAACAGCTGGAAATGACTGACACAGCTTACGAATACTCTCAGCCTGCTCCTCAGGTAGATGTCTAAGGTCTAACAACATCTCATCCTGGGTAGGCGAAATAGATGATCATGACACAGAATTACATTTTAGTAAGGGGATTTTGAAATTACTAGCAAATTTGAAAGTGCACGACTTGCTCTGAATGTCGAACACAAGACCGGTGTGAGACATGAAGTCCGCTCCTAATATGATGGGGCAAGACAAATGCTTAGCCACAAACAATCTTTCTTTCCAAGTGAATTTCGAAATGCGAATTTTGGCATATAGGGAACCTAATATTTCTATGGTGAGGAGTTTGCCGAAACGCATTGAACCGAAGACGAACAATAATCAGAAAATTTACAGGCAGACTTTAATTTAGAGTACCATTCAGCCGAAATAATTGAACAAACACTGCCTGAGTCTAATAGAGCGGTGACGGGTTCATTATTTAATTCAATTTTGCTGGTTGTGCTTGTTGTTTTAAGGGGCCAAACGTCTAGGTCATCGGCCCAAAATCAATTTTGAGAAATGGTACAGGTGCGGGGGAATCCGCAGCAATCCTAAGACATTCTTTGGGGCATTCAAATGTGGGGTTGGAAGACTTCCTACCATGTTCCGAGCCTGAGATTTCGGATGGTTTACTTGGGGCTGAGCCTTGAATAGATGAGTTTTCCGACTCAGCCGAAGCCACTAGTCACTTTTGATTATTGGTGGAAGTTTCACCTGAAGTTGAGCAGGAGGAGGTGCTATTAGTATTAGGGCAATTCTTGGCTATATGGGAAAACGAGCCGCATTTAAAACAGCCTTGGGATGACCCCGCTCCATTCCTTGTCCCACTTGATTTAATCAATGGACACTTATTCCGAAGATGGTCAGGCGACCCACAAGCATAACATTTGCGGGGTGTGAAGGTTCGGCGAGGAAGAGGCCGAAAATTATTTGACGACGGAGGGGGCTCCTTCGCGACGCGTAAAGTGTCGGCATATATAACTCCTTCGGCTGAGACAGCCATAGCCTCTAACTCGGCAAAAGTTTGCGGACGTGACGCGAAACACAAATATGACCTGTAGGATGGTGAAATTCCTTCCACAATGGCGTGAACAATTTGATCTTCTGGGAAATGAAGAGCAAATAACCTAGTATAGAATTTAATGTCTTGGATGAAGTCGGCAAGATTTCCATCCAGACGCTGTACTCGGTAATAATACTTCTGTATTAGAGAGGACCTTGCCCTAGCCGGAATGAAGTTTGCCAGAAGCCGTGCATGAAAATCTTCAATAGTGGATTGTACCGCAATTGCTCTAACTACACTGACTGACAGAGAAAATGCAACACCAAGAAGGAGTGGTCAGAACTTTATGTCAATTGCAGGGTAGACTGACGTCACTGAGGTATTGCACCCATAAGCGAATTAACGTAATTAATTTATGAATTAAAAGTTGAATAATTCGCATATGGAATACTACAGTAGGCTGTGAAAGCTAGCAGTCACAAAGCAACATTCTGGTGCCAGTCAGCCGGCAAGGAAATCCTCGAAACTCTTCTAAGAGCACGAACAGCTTATAGACCGACCTGAGTGCTGCATCCAATAAAATTTATGGTACCGGCTAGGAGTGGCAACTTTCTACTTGGTTCTCACGAAAAAATCACGCGTTGAGGCTTGACCTACTTAGAAGGACAAGGGAGACAACGATAACACCCACCAACCCTTGGGAGAAAATGGAAGCATCCACGCTGCGAAGAGCGCGAAAGTCTCAGCCAATCAAAAAATTCGAAATTTGAATGTCCTGTCATAGCGGGAATCTACAGTCAGTATTTCGCTATTTGGAGCCCGGAGTAGTTGTAAAAAAACAGTGTCCTGACTTCCTAATAATATTTGAAAATTTATCGGTGCGAAGTTGTGATTAATTATTGGCTAATTAATAAAAATTTAACTTCACACGGAAGAGTAGTATCGCCCAGGAATTGAACTGTCATGGCGGGAAGAAGCCATTCGCTGGAAGAAAATAACGCCGGTGACGCGCGCCGTCGTGTGGATTACCCTGTGATCGTTTCCCACGGCGCAATATAACAAGTAAGTCAGACCGAAATTAGGAAGATTTTGTACATAATTTTTGAAGCTTTAACCTACGGATGTATGATAAAGCGCTCCCAAGTGCTAGATTACTACGCCACATCCCTTCCACAGAACTATTTTCGAGGTGGGGGAGAACTGATTACAAAACCAGCGAGCAGAGTGGTGATTCTTCAGTAGTGGGTTAGTTGAATTCAGAGTGTGTTTAGAGTGTGTCAGCTAATTCAGTTAGTCAGCTTTCGAATTCAGTCTTGTGTGAACTTTACTTTGGTGAATTCTGAGTCTGTTAGGAACGCGATCAGAGACACTTGTTGGCATTCCGAGTGAGCCATGTATTTTACTTGGGAGAGTAATATTTCAGGAGAAATGAACACTTTAACAAACTTTTACTTACTTTGAATTTATGCAGAGACAACAGGCAATAGCCACGCTTTTCAACACTTGCCTTAAATGAACTCACATTACCAACCGAGAGGGACAATGGAACATGTTGCGACACGTAATTGCATAAAACCTTTCTAATCCACGTGTAGTTTGACATTTGTTGGAAAGCTATTTTATTCTTTCATTTTGGATGACGATCAGTATAAAATTTCTCCACACATCATTGGAAACTGTACTTTTAGCTTGCTTTTCATCACTTACAATAAACTGTCATGGCAAGCGAAATGTTACGGGGAGAAACTAATTAAAGCAGACAGGGAGGAGAATGACTTCTCATTAATGGAAGGCCGCGATGTTTAGACCTTGAACAAACTGCTATGTTCCGAAGAGGTGAACAACCGGTAAGCTGTAGGTAAACAAACTGAGAGGGGTGTGAGAGACCAGCAGGAGGCGTCAGGCAGGTAGCGGAGAGAAAACTTTCGACTTCACGTCAGATGTTATGCAGTGCTATTGTATAATCTTCACTGAAGTGCTAGAAGATGCGAGTGTTTGTGTAAATGTGAACGTGTGTAACGCCATGATGAAAATGTATCAAGTATGCGTGTGTGAAAATTTGGAATACCACATCAGTTTCAAGATGGAATTCTAATTCATCATGACGGAGCCCGGAGGGTGATCCAACCTGCCTCCAGCACCCAGGTATGAGCAACAACAAAAATAATGCGTAAATAGAATATGTAGGACTATGAACTAGTCGATGATCAAATATAGCTCAGACTGTTAGATAGGATTGTAAATAATTCACATTTAATAATAATAATAATTATTATTATTATTATTTTTTTTGCACTTTGAGTTAGGGTTATTTGCGCATTTCCTTTACGTAAATGTGTTTGCGTATTATTATGGACCATTTATAGTAAGTCACTTTGACAGTTTAGGATGCTATATTATTAGATCTCAATGAGTGTAATGCCGATTTTTATAATATAATAATAATCATGTTGTTATAACGTTGGTTTTGAGCGATATTTCTGTCGAAGTTGTGATTTTTGTAGATGCCGCCTTGTTGATTTTAATGCTTATTTTGCTATTTGCGCATTCAGCTTGTTTTATATTGTGGAATCATCATTCAGATGACCGTTTCTGGTAGTTCTTATACCGTGTATTTTGCGACGATATTTGGTGGACGCGAGTATTTATTTCTGTGTGTAGTTGCGGTTACACATTTTTCAATAGCTATGTTTTGAGAGGCAATCTCGTCATTTTAGTAAACAGTTAGGGACAGGAAGCCATTGATGAGTCAGCTCTGATATTTTGTAACATGTGAAGCAGAGAATGATCTAGAGATCGAGCTAAGTGAATAATATCCCTGATGATCTGCGTTGATAATGGAAATGTGATATTTGGACCATGTCATGAACTGTCGTAAGAAACAGAGATGTGCACGACAGATACTTCGCCCGCCGGATACGAGCGAGGCCGTATTATGAGGTACTACGTCGAGATTAATGATGAGTAAATAGAATTGAGAGATGAATAATTTAACCAAGAGTGTTAAATACGTAACGACATGGGTTATGATCGTAGGCAGAAGCCTGTATTTTGTTTCAAATAGTTCCAGGGAAAGTAGATGCTCGGCGAATATGCTAATTAAAGTACGAGGTATACGTGGGCAGAGCGACGAATCAATGTGTATTTTGATAGTCATGTAAAGTCATGGATGACATGGAATAGCAGTAATTATTGTCCATAAAGGTTAAATAGTGTCATGGCCAGACATTTGTCGTCTTAGGATAGAGATTGCCGTCAAATTCACAATAGTTTTTTTTTTACTCGTAGCGGGGTAAAAATTTTCCTTTAAACTCCGAGAGGTGCGCATTTTATTTATTTATTTTATTTATTAATTTTCAGCAGGCAGCGATGTTGTGATCTAGATTTGTTTGTTTATTATTCTTTCTTGTGTACCTGTTATTACCGTTTATTTGTAGGATGTGATCGTACGTGAATTATTTGCATTTGATTTGATGTAAATAGATTGGTGTAGTTAGGCTAGTTTTGATTTCTGTATTTCTTTTGTTGGAGCAGTGTTTCTCCATTAACAGATTTAATTATGTAAATAAGATTTCATGTGTTAGGATAAGAGATCATCGATTAGGTCATAGTCAAAACCATAGTAGTGGTATGCTCATACCAGACAATCAGTAATTACCAAACCTTTAAAATCCACTACATTTTAATTAGGAAATGAAGCGATCTTTAATAAACCAGTTGTATAATAACTGCCGCAATGAATGAGGTAAATAAGATGGGATCTGCCTCCATCTAGTGGTGGTACCACAAATAATGAGTTCGTAATGAAATGCAGGCAGCGGCAAATTAAGTAAAATTTTAATGTACAAGGATCGCATTCATTTGAAATGTAAACATGAGCCACTTGGCCTAATCATTTGAATTATTTTAGGAAGTCCAGGCTATCACAGTCATGCAAGTGAAGTTTAAATAATTAAATGAGTGATTGTAACACTCAGGTTCATGTTTCAATAATTTCCTTTTCAACCATGAGTAGTTTGAATGTGGCAGTGGTTATATGGTGAATGAAGTACGATGTTCATGGCTGTTTTTCTTTGAATTCTGTCTTTATTTGTTACACATGGTTAGTGCAGTCCACGATTGTTTTAAAGTTGGGTGTTTCCCAACTAAGTCACATGTGTTAAATATTTGATAAACACCTCTGAGTCAGTGTTGATTTGATGACGTAACTAATTAATTAATTAATTAATTATTCAACTACACTAATTTATTTTGAAAGACATTTTTCTATGTATTACAATTCAGTATTTCAAATGAGGTGGTATTTCCTGACCAGAGTTTTGAATTTATTCACGTCATCGTCTTGAAGACAGTGTCAACATAACCTGGAATATTTTAAATTTTGATCGACTTTCAGTCAGTTTTATTAGGCAGTTTTGAGTTATTGTAAGGCAGATCTTCAAATCTTTTTTTAATTTCATTTCACTTCACTTTGTTTATTTATCACCAGTTTATTTTTTTCATAATTTTGGCACTTCGCTATTTGTTCAATAAATCAGTTTGTTATTTAAATTTTAATTCAGTCTTTGGGTACCGTCATTTATAGTTAGTTTACCCCATCTTTTCATTTCCGCACTCCCTGATCGACGGGTGGCCTATCTCCGGGGATATTATCGGACGCACCGCGACTGAGGAAGAAGAGTCTACATGCAGCGGTGAGTATCATTTAAATGTCATTTATTACAGGAGCAGCCGGCGCACAGAAGAAGGAAGGAGTTCACCGCATTTGTTGCCTTGAGAAGGGCACAGTATGCTCATGATGTGAAATGCGCCGCTGTGCTGCGCACGTAGCGAACGATAAATGGGACACGGCGTTGGCGAATGGCCCACTTCGTACCGTGATTTCTCAGCCGACAGTCATTGTACAACGTGTTGTCGTGTGCCACAGGACACGTGTATAGCTAAGAATGCCAGGCCGCCGTCAACGGAGGCATTTCCAGCAGACAGACGACTTTACGAGGGGTATGGTGATCGGGCTGAGAAGGGCAGGTTGGTCGCTTCGTCAAATCGCAGCCGACACCCATAGGGATGTGTCCACGGTGCAGCGCCTGTGGCGAAGATGGTTGGCGCAGGGACATGTGGCACGTGCGAGGGGTGCAGGCGCAGCCAGAGTGACGTCAGCACGCAAGGATCGGCGCATCCGCCGCCAAGCGGTGGCAGCCCCGCACGCCACGTCAACCGCCATTCTTCAGCATGTGCAAGACACCCTGGCTGTTCCAATATCGACCAGAACAATTTCCCGTCGATTGGTTGAAGGAGGCCTGCACTCCCGGCGTCCGCTCAGAAGACTACCATTGACTCCACAGCATAGACGTGCACGCCTGGCATGGTGCCGGGCTAGAGCGACTTGGATGAGGGAATGGCGGAACGTCGTGTTCTCCGATGAGTCACGCTTCTGTTCTGTCAGTGATAGTCACCGCAGACGAGTGTGGCGTCGGCGTGGAGAAAGGTCAAATCCGGCAGTAACTGTGGAGCGCCCTACCGCTAGACAACCCGGCATCATGGTTTGGGGCGCTATTGCGTATGATTCCACGTCACCTCTAGTGCGTATTCAAGGCACGTTGAATGCCCACCGCTACGTGCAGCATGTGCTGCGGCCGGTGGCACTCCCGTACCTTCAGGGGCTGCCCAATGCTCTGTTTCAGCAGGATAATGCCCGCCCACACACTGCTCGCATCTCCCAACAGGCTCTACGAGGTGTACAGATGCTTCCGTGGCCAGCGTACTCTCCGGATCTCTCACCAATCGAACACGTGTGGGATCTCATTGGACGCCGTTTGCAAACTCTGCCCCAGCCTCATACGGACGACCAACTGTGGCAAATGGTTGACAGAGAATGGAGAACCATCCCTCAGGACACCATCCGCACTCTTATTGACTCTGTACCTCGACGTGTTTCTGCGTGCATCGCCGCTCGCGGTGGTCCTACATCCTACTGAGTCGATGCCGTGCGCATTGTGTAACCTGCATATCGGTTTGAAATAAACATCGATTATTCTTCCGTGCCGAGTCTGTTTTTTCCCCAACTTTCATCCCTTTCGAACCACTCCTCCTTGGTGTTGCATTTGCTCTGTCAGTCAGTGTATTTTGTCTGAGAAGACACCAATGGAGTAGGGGTAAATAATTTGAAGAATTTGACACGGAGAAAGAGAGAACCCAAGAGCGTGATCCTGAAACTCGACCAAAAGTCTTAGAAATGAAATTACATCACTAGTAGAATTAACTGAAAACTTATAAATACCTCTAAGCAACATAGCCAAAGGGTGAGGTAAACTACTGAACCCGGGTGACACAGTAGGTAACGGCCTAGGAGGTGGAGAAGCTGTTTCAGAGAGTGCATTATTCAAAACAAATGGAGGAATGGATGTACGACGACCGGACTCGGTTTCTAATGAGGCAGATGTTTGTTGGACTCCTGCGGATTTTCTACTTTCTTCCCCCTTGGAAGAATCCTCCTCCCTTACTATGTTTACAACTGTGGGTTGGTCAGATTTGGGAGTAGCAGATCCAGATAACAATTGACTAACTTTACTAGACATTTTGGAAATGTGTTTAACAAGAGCACTAGCCTCCTACCCCTGAATGTCACTTAACTTGAGAGATGATAGGTAACTAGCTCTATGGTAAAAATGGAACAGTCTAGCTTGTACTCTCTTAAGTTGATTTGGAGATGGATCACCTACTTCAAAAAAACTAACTACAGATGCTAGCTCAATAGTATTGTCAGTGATAGTGGAGAGAGCCTAATCAATATCTTTCTCTCCCAAATTTGGGATACTAATCGGCAAATAGAGGGAATCCTTAAGTTTTGTGGTATCGGCTGCAACCGTGCCTCCAGATTGAACATTTCTAATAGTTAATTCGTAAATCAATTCCTCCTTGCGCAAATAGCCGGGATGGAGGACTTCGCGAGGGCCGGACATGATGACAAAAGCTTGACAAATTTAGAAATTTGGAAAAGAAAATTCCAGCAACTGAGAAAATTGTTAGAGTTCAAATTAAATTCAATGTTTAGCCGTCAAAAGGGGCTTAACTGCGGCCCATTCAACCACGCTCTGCTACCATTTGTTACGGGGTTACCCGTGGAATGCAGAGGTGAAAGAAGGTACGGGCTGGAATGGGTCCAACTACAAAGCAGAGATATTGATTAAAATTGCATTAAAAGTTATATTTTCAACCACAGCAAAACTTAACAAGTTTCACATAAAACTTCAGATTTTAACCAATAACAACAAGTTAAATCAGGTACAAGACCAGGAACCCCAAGATTTAGAGACAATTAAACAATCTGGCCACAAGCCCTAATTTTTATAATTTCTGAGCTCTCAGCTCACATCCACATATTACCAAAGGGCAGAAAACCCCTCATTACATGGAGCACTTGCTCCCACCTAGCAATGTTAAGCCTCCTAGAGGCACATATCCAAATACAAGAAAGAGCTGACCCGCTCTCAATGTTCTGAGCCTATCAAAGGCCACAACGGACTTTACTATTCACTGCCCTCAAAGCACACCTACAAAGAAACAGGCGTATCTTGTACCCAACCTAATGGCCTTAGTAGAAAAATAATAGGTTAAGTTAATGGCCCAAAATGCAAAACTGAATGGAGGCGTGGATCTGCACTCCTACATGAAACTTCTTAAAACCTAAGAGGCACTAGGCCGATGAAACAGGGGCTATTCCCAAACTATGGAGGTGACTCGTATACAAAATAAATTTAACACATTAAGGAAGAGTAGAAGAACGGTTACGAAAACGTAGTCTCCTCAAATTCAAAATGAAGGGGAGCTCGAGGGTGTAAAGCACTCTCTATCCCCGATTTACAGTTAAAGATATATGAAGTTTTACAAAAGTGACGGCAATTTACATGTTTGAAGATAGGTTACATAATAAAGGTTTCGGACCTTCCCCGCGGATTAAACTGCTGAGCTAGCAAGAAATAAAGATGTTAAGCGGCCATTACCTTGTTGAAGAGCTGCTGCCGGATGAAAGAGGCGCTTCCCGCCTCCTGCTACACTTCCGTACACTATGCTAGATGTAGTTCGAGTGGCCGAGAGACAAGAAAATCAGCAGTTTTTAACCCTCGTGGAAGATTCGAGACCTTTCATGATTAATCAAGCCACACCCTCTTTCTTTATTAGTCCGTCTTGAAAATACACTCAAAGTCGGAGAAGAAATACATGATTGGTCAAAAATTAATTACAGAAATTCTGGATTGGCTCAATTCAAAACTGGTGGAAAGAAAAGATTAATATTGCCAACCCACAAATGAAAGAACGAAATTTAGTAAAGAACAAACTTATGAATACAAAATTTCTTCAAATAAAGTTCTTCCACTTCGCACCAGGGTGCGTGGACATAGGTTTTTAGTAGAGACATCTATAAGAGAATGTCCACACTTCTTGATCAATAGAAACAAAACAAGTTGAACCCCACACAGTACTGACAACTTCGTAATCACACAATTTACGGTAGTGACATCTTCTGAGAAAACTTATGAGTTGATACAGTTGTTAAAGTTCAGAGTTTCTCCTGTAGAGGAGTACTTTAAGTCAGAAATTCAAATGTGCGGCGTAGAGGTGTACCAGCCGGTACAATTATTATTATTATTATTATTATTATTATTATTATTATTATTATTATTATTATTATTTCACAGCCTACAGCCTTATACACAGCAGATCATTTTGGAACTATACAGATAAAACCCTATATCTTGGATACGCCTTATGATTGGACATATATTGAATGCAACGTTTAATTTCCTATACTTTTACATGTTAAAAATTCTCTGTACATTTGACACCCCTCAGTGTGGACATTGAGAGGTTTTACTGTTTTGTAGTGGTTTATGGCAAACAATTTGAACACTGTCATTAGAAATGCTGCCTGTCAAAGAGCATTTCAAAACAGTAATGTTAAGACTGTCCTCCTGTATTTTGGCGTCATAACAGAAATACTGGATGACAGGTGATATTTTCGGTGAGTGGTTAAGAGAAATCAATCTAAAAATGATGAAGGCGAAGCGTAAAATACTGTTGCTTGTCAATAATGCTACAAACCATGTGTACCTAAATCTATCAAATGGCATTCTAAAATGTATTGCCCCCCAAAAAATCTTAACTACTGAAGTGCAACCACGAAACTAAGGGATAATCGAAGATGTATAATTACTGTACAGGAAACAACGCATCAGATAAGTGTAACAAAGCAATAGAATATACAACGAGTGTGACGGTCCTCGTCACAATTCGATGAATCCATGATGCTTGGATGGACATGTCCAAAGAAACAATTGTGAAATGTCTCCATCACGCCGAATGTGTGCGCCAATCAACTAAAGAGGAGCCGGTTCCATGGCTAAATGTTTAGCGTGCTGGCCTTTCGTCACAGGGGTCCCGGGTTCGATTCACGGCAGGGTCGGGAATTTTAACCATAATTGGTTAATTCCCCTGGCACGGGGACTGGGTGTATGTGTCGTCTTCGTCATCATTTCATCCTCATCGCGACGCGCAGGTCGCCTACGGGTGTCAAATCAAAAAGACCTGCACCTGGCGAGCCGAAGTCCTCGGGCACATCCCGGCACTAAAAGACATACGTCATTTTTTCAACTGAAGAGGAAGAAGCAGCAGCCTTCGCCGCCGGCGCGAACACACCCCCCCTCCTCCGCCCTACTTATCAAAAAGCTGGGCAGTGTTTTAATGAGTTGGAGTGTTGTGTGTTTGCGTATTACCAGTCAGTAAGGATTGAAATTCTATTTCGATTACGTCCCAAAATTGAATCACAATGGACACGATCAAATATTGAAAAAGCAAAGCAAAGTCTTCTGACTGATTTTTCACTAAGCAGTAAAGGGTGAGTAATGTACAGTACAATATGCAAAATAAAACATTAGACAATACTGCAGAGTTATTTTTAAGGTTTAGTGGGCATGAAATTCTGTGTACTGTACTGTATATAATTTCAAACAACCCCTGTTTTTATTATGTATATACAGTACACAGTACACACTAGTTAAGAGTTTTCACTTTCCTGCACTGTTAGCGTACTTTTAAAACACTGTACACCCAATCTGTAGATTGAACACCCCACTACATTTGGACACATTTTTAATGAACCGTGACGTGCGGTTAGGGGCGCGCAGCTGTGAGCTTGCATCCGGGATATAAGTGGGTTCGAACCCCACTGTTGGCAGCCCTGAAGATGGTTTTCCATGGTTTCCCGTTTTCAAACCAGACAAATGCTAGGGCTGTACCTTAATTAAGGCCACGGCCGTTTCCTTCCCTCTCCTAGCTCTTTCCTATCCCATCGTCGCCATAAGACTTACCTGTGTCGGCGAGACGTAAAACAAATTGTAAACAAAAATGAACCGCAGGTGTCCAACACAGACTATTTCAGAACACTGGATAAACGCTCCTTAAACTTATTTCCATCATAAAACTCTATACAGGACTTCCCAACACTAAGCTTCCTTCCAATGATCAGAAACTTGTTCCCATGTCTTTCTGAATGCAGTCCTGAGCTGAGTACATTAGTTCAAGAAGGGTGGAACTGTTATATGTAATGGCAAATTGCATTACGACACAAAAGCACTGTGGGTCTGTTCGTGGGTTCGAATCTTGTTTTGATCTTCATCTTCTTGCTCGTCTCCTTCTTCCGTCTCCTCGTTCTAAGCATTTTTCACTGCTAGAAGGACTGTAGCTGATTCGAAAATGTGGTGTGTCATTAAGTTGTTCATCACTTCGAATGACGTTCTCTGCCTTGCAGGGATCGTTTCTTGCTTGACATAAATTGGATATTGCCGATGCGTTTTCTAGCACTTCATTCGTTCCAGCATCCGTATTATCACTCTCTCGAAACACATGCATCAGTTAGTCCAAACAATGACATTGATCATACCAACACCAGAAATGCATAAATTCTGTACGTAGGACTACATCAGATTGTTTTCCGTGTGGCTATTTCTAGCCGACAGCAGCCCTTCTAAGGCAGGCCCTCCGATGAGGGTGGGCGGCATCTGCCATGTGTCGGTAACTGCGTGTTATTTGTGGTGGAGGATAGTGTTATGTGTGGTGTGTGCGTTGCAGGGATGTTGGGGACAGCACAAACACCTAACCCCCGAGCCATTGGAATTAACCAATGAAGGTTAACATCCCCTACCCGGCCCACAATTGAACCCGGAACCCCCTGAATTGAAGGCCAGTACGCTGACCATTCAGCCAACGAGTCGGACACTACATCAGTACAAGAAGACTTTAAAGAATCCTTTCATTTTTCGTTTCCGTGCCGCGTTGAGGAGATTCCGCATTGTACAAAAGTAAGAACATTAAAACGCCGTAAGCTTCGCCGGGACCGAGAAAATATTCCGTAGTAGACAAGGGTCCGCTTTATTCAAGTTCCGTTTTGAGCACGTTTTACTGTATCTCGGAGCTACAGAAGAGGTCCAGTAAGTATGATAAGAAAATTAGCATTTCCTAGACTAAGGGGATGCCATTTGGGATAAGCGCAACAGAACTGAATGTCAGGTAGGAAACTCAAAACTGTCAGCTTGCATCCGGGAGATAGTGGGTTCGAACCCCACTGTCGGCAGCCCTGACAATGGTTTTCCGTGGTTTCTCATTTTCACACCAGGCAAATGCTTGGCTGTGCTTTAGTTAAGGCTACGGCTGCTTTCTTCCTACTCCTAGCCATTTCCTATCCCATCGTCGCCATAAGACCTACTGTATCTATGTCGGTGCGACGTAAAGCAAATTGGATTTTTTAAATGAACAGAAATTAATGGTGATTAATTACATATTCAGGGAGGTGTAACGTGGTGCATGTTACGGTACAGTACGACTTAACACTTTGCCCCACATCATGAGAACACCGTGATTTGAATTAGAAATGAAATTGCTTTGCATCACTTAGTTTGGAAGACGTCTATTAGGCATGCGGGAGAAGTGGTCGGGGCGACCCATCGAAATTAAAGTTTGATAATTAATGCTTCAATGCTGGTGGTACTGGCTTCTTCCAAGGTACTTGTGTTTATTAGGCGTGCCTGTCAATTTTTTCTAGTTGCACTAGAAATGTACAGACAGTACAGCCACGCAGGACATTATCAGGCAGATTTAATCATTGGAGCTCTACAGCTTCCATCTATTAGTGATTTAACGTCGCACGAACTCAGACAGGCTTTTGGGTGATGATGGTATAGGAAAAGGCTAGGACTGCGAAGAAAGTGACCGTGGCCGTAATTGAGGTACAGCCCCAGCATTTGCTTAGTATTAGTGTACAAAAGGGAAACCGCAGAAAACCATCGTCAGGGCCGCAGATAGTTGGGCTTCCGACTGTAAGCTAACTTCAACGGGTTGCTCGTCCGGCTCCATAGCTAAATGGTTAGCGTGCTGGCCTTTGGTCACAGGAGTCCCGGGTTCGATTCCAGGCAGGGCCGGGAATTTTAACCATAATTGGTTAATTTCGCTGACACGGGGGCTGGGTGTATGTGTCGTCTTCATCAACATTTCATCCTCATCACGACGCGCAGGTCGCCTAAGGAAGTCAACTCAAAAGACCTGCACCAGGCGAGCCGAACTTGTCCTCGGACACTCCCGGCACTAAAATCCATACGCCATTTCATTTCCAACAGGTTGCTCGAAGAGAAGCAGTGGTAGTATGTCGTAGTCGGATTGGCCACGGTATAGCAACGCACTCCTTCTTACTGAAGGGAGAAGACCCTGTGTAGGCCTACATGCGGCGTTCTCCTTACCTTCGTACACATCCTTACGGTCGTGTGTGGACCTAGCCGATTCGCGCCGTAGTCTTTCAAGTACCATCTCCCTCATCCTACGAGATGACCAGCAGTCAGCAGACCTCACCATCCGTTTTATGAGGGATAGTGGCCTGTTTTTATCGTGTATAATAGTGAGTTTTTATCTGTTTTAATTTTATCTTTTGGTAAGTACGTTTTATTTTGTTGACTCTGTTTTAGCTTGTTTTCTGTGTTTTAATGTGTTTTTTTTTTTTTTTTTACTTTTAACTTGAATGATATATATGATTGCACTTCAAAGCAATGCCTTATTCTAACTTTATCTATTTAATAACAAAATAAGGCATTGCGAATTAGATCCACTGATTTTTTAATTCATAATCATTTTTCATCATCATTTGGTATAAATTCTAGTCAGTGGATATATTTCATCATCATCATCATCTGTTTACCCTCCAGGGTCGGCTTTTCCCTCGGACACAGCGAGGGATCCCACCTCTACCGTCTCAAGGGCAGTGTCCTGGAGCTTCAGACTCTTGGTCGGGGATACAACTGGGGAGAATGACCAGTACCTCGCCCAGGCGGCCTCACCTGCTATGCTGAACAGGGGCCTTCTGGAGGGATGGGAAGATTGGAAGGGATAGGCAAGGAAGAGGGAAGGAAGCGGCCGTGGCCTTATGTTAGGTACCATCCCGGCATTCGCCTGGAGGAGAAGTGGGAAACCACGGAAAACCACTTCCAGGATGGCTGAGGTGGGAATCGAACCCACCTCTACACAGTTGACCTCCCGAGGCTGAGTGGACCCCGTTCCAGCCCTCATACCACTTTTCAAATTTCGTGGCAGAGCCGGGAATCGAACGCGGGCCTCCGGGGGTGGCAGCTAATCACGCTAACCACTACACCACAGAGGCGGACGGATATATTTTAAAATGTTAATTATCATTACATTTCGTTCCACCTCGTACCAATAGGGGCCGAACACCTAGACGTTAGGCCCCTTTAAACAACGATCATCACCCTGAACCGAGCAGCCACCTCGCTGCGTTCGAACTTTTGACATCAATGACCAACAGTTCTGGCCCTTGCGAGCCAACTATCAGGAGTCCTTGGTTGGCCTTACGTTCACAAGATAGTGGTGTTTTTTTTTTTTTTGCTAGCTGTTTTACGTCGCACCGACACAGATAGATCTTACGGCGACGATGGGACAGGAAAGGGCTAGGAGTGGGAAGGAAGCGGCCGTGGCCTTAATTAAAGTACAGCCCCAGCATTTGCCTGGTGTGAAAATGGGAAACCACGGAAAAACATTTTCAGGGCTGCCGACAGTGAGGTTCGAACCTACTATCTCCCGAATACTGGATACTGGCCGCACTTAAGCGACTGCAGCTATCGAGCTCGGTGATAGTGGGTTTAATACAGGCTGCAGTCGCTGACATTTGAGAGTGTTTATCAAAAGGTACTACTCCATGTCGTGTCCGACTCGTTGGCTGAATGGTCAGCGTACTGGCCTTCGGTTCAGAGGGTCCCGGGTTCGATTCCCGGCCGAGACGGGGATTTTAACCTTACTTGGTTAATTCTTATGGCTCGGGGCTGGGTGTGTGTGGCGTATTCAACATTAGAAATCATCCTAGGTAGGGCCCTCATCTTCATAGACATGCAGGTCGCCTAATAGGCCGTCTACGAAAAAAAGACCTGCACGAGGCCTCTCCGGAGGCCATACGCCATTATTATTACTCTATGTCGTCGGTTTTCGGCACATGAAATAACTCCTTGTACGATAAGGTTTCGACAGGGGCCGATGACCTTAGATGTTAGGCCCCTTTAAACAACAATCATCATCATCATCATCATCATCATCATCATCATCAAAGGTTCGACATTCAGTTGTCCTTTAACATATATAGCAACTGAAGAGACGGTAAACAAGAGATATAGTGTGAAGAGTCCACAAGTCTCTCGCTATCGTTATGATATCCGTAACATACTGTACCAGTGACATGAATTAAGTCACTGATAAAGGAACGTCTTACAACAGAGGAACTACAGTATCTTATACTGCCAAGTGCAGGCATTCCACAAACTATCAAGTGTAAGTAATTTTTGCAGTTTTCCAGATGATTAATTTTTTCTGGAAGTAAATGCTTGTCCTTTTCTCACTTGTCTAGTCATGCGACGTAACTAGTTACAATTTATCAAACCAAGACATTAATCTACACATTTTCAAAACACAAAGACCACGCTTTTTCTAAATTAAAAATCTAATAGTTTTTCTAAATCACCTGACCGAGTGAGCTGGCTACACAGTACGAGTCATCTAGCTGTAGGTTTAGAAGCTGGAAATGTCGAGTTCCAACCCCACCGTTGGCAGCCCTTATTATTATTATTATTATTATTATTATTATTATTATTATTATTATTATTATTATTATTATTATTATTATTATTATTATTATTATTATTATTATGATCTTTACGTCCCACTAACTACTTCTACGGTTTTCGGAGACGCCGAAGTGCCGAATGTTTGTCCTTCAGGAGTTCTTTCACCTGCCAGTAAATCTACCGACACGAGGCTGACGTATTTGAGCACCTTCAAATACCACCGGACAGAGCCAGGATCGAACCTGCCAAGTTGGGGTCAGAAGGCCAGCGCCTCAACCGTCTGAGCCACTCAGCCCGGCATTATTATTATTATTATTATTATTATTATTATTATTATTATTATTATTATTATTATTATTATTATTATTATTATTATTCCGGAAATATTGTGGCCGGGGTGAATGGGCGGACGAGAGATTGACAAGAGCATAAGTTAATCTTTCTTTCCTTCCTCTTCTTTTTTATAGAAGATCTGAATAAACAATAACAATATAATAATTAGTTCGTCAACTCCAACATCATCATCATCATCTGTTTACCCTCCAGGTTCGGCTTTTCCCTCGGACTCAGCGAGGGATCCCACCTCTACCGCCTCGGGGGCAGTGTCCTGGAGCTTCAGACTCTTGGTCGGGGATACAACTGGGGAGAATGACCAGTACCTCGCCCAGGCGGCCTCACCTGCTATGCTGAACAGGGGCCTTGTGGAGGGATGGGAAGATTGGAAGGGATAGGCAAGGAAGAGGGAAGGAAGCGGCCGTGGCCTTAAGTTAGGTACCATCCCGGCATTCGCCTGGAGGAGAAGTGGGAAATCACGGAAAACCACTTCCAGGATGGCTGAGGTGGGAATCGAACCCACCTCTACTCAGTTGACCTCCCGAGGCTGAGTGGACCCCGTTCCAGCCCTCGTACCACTTTTCAAATTTCGTGGCAGAGCCGGGAATCGAACCCGGGCCGCCGGGGGTGGCAGCTAATCACGCTAACCACTACACCACAGAGGCGGACAACTCCAACAACATTACTTAAAATCCAAAAATCAGGTACAAAACTAGAGAGAATTATCAACATGATAATACACGAGGGATGAGCATTTTACCTCCGAAAGAGGTACACTATTTTATAAGAGCATGTTTGCTCTACTAAGTTCCCTAGCCTGGGAGTGTGAGCTCCAAAATTAATAATACAGCACAGCCTCTTAGAGGCTAAAGTTATCCAACTGTGAAAATTAACTTTCCCTTACCGGGCGAGTTGGCCATGCGCGTAGAGGCGCGCGGCTGTGAGCTTGCATCCGGGAGATAGTAGGTTCGAATCCCACTATCGGCAGCCCTGAAAATGGTTTTCCGTGGTTTCCCATTTTCACACCAGGCAAATGCTGGGGCTGTACCTTAATTAAGGCCACGGCCGCTTCCTTCCAACTCCTAGGCCTTTCCCATCCCATCGTCGCCATAAGACCTATCTGTGTCGGTGCGACGTAAGGCCCCTAGCAAAAAAAAATAACTTTCCCTTAAGAGTTAATTGTCCTTAATTCCACCAGAGGCATACAGCGCACAAGGTTATACAATGACAATCTTCAATTGAGGTATTTACAGTCACTTCTGCCCAACCGTTTTTCATTTTCTTCTCCGGAAACAGAAACAGGGGCAATGAATGCCTATGCTAAATGACCATAATGTAAAAAGAACCACAATATAAAATAAAAAAATAAACGATCGGTCAAAAACAAAATGCAGGGAGGCAAAAACCTACACTCCTTCTAGAAAACTCTTAAAAACCTAAGTGGGCTTATGGCCCAAAGATACAGAGACTAAGCCTATTCGATGGCGTGGGTGACTAAATGAGAAACATTAAATACCAAAAGAGTGTGAAGAATTTTAGAGGATAAGAAACTTTAGTCATCCCATACCAAGTTCAATGGGAATCAACAAAGGGAAATGACTCTTTGTTCCCTTACATTACATATTTCCCAGAAGGGAATAAAACCGAGTCCTTAGACTGACCGAAAATTTTACATTTAAACCACCAGGTTTAAAAATGTACATAAAATAAAAGAGCTTTAAAACCTTCCCCTCAAGCTATCGGCTGGAGCTATCTCACATGTTAAGAAAATTCTGCCATTACCTAGAGTTGCTGGGCCTTCCGAACGCTGACCTGCTGCCCCTGTTCCCTTAATACACGCTGCACACAATAAATTAGAGCGTTGAAGATGACAATACGGCCTTAAAGCGCCCAGCTTTTATACCATCTCGAGGGGAAGTTTCCAGAACTCTTTACAGATAGGCTGGATGCCTGTACACACACCCCAATTTTAATTGGCTAGAAAAAATATTCACAAAATTTCTGATTGGTTGATAGATACGTGAGATTGAGGGAGTCAGAAATGTTAACAACCTTGACTCAAGAACAAAACAATCTTCAAAAAAATAAGTCATCCAACTGTGAAAATTAACTTTCCCTTAAGAGTTAATTGTCCTCAATTCCACCAGAGGCGGCACTTGGGCCGATGGTAGAGACATCAAATTGTTAAAAATCCGAGTATCTTGCATGACATTAGTTAAAGTTCAATTACATAGATGGCCTTAAAGAAGGCGCGCACCTTAACTGGACGGAGAAGGTGTACCCCCGATACAATTATTATTATTATTATTATTATTATTATTATTATTATTATTATTATTATTATTATTATTATTATTATTATTATTTCTTAATCTGTTTACCCACCAGGCCTACCAAGCGACCGCTAATCAGCTGAAAGGCCTGCAGATTACGAGGTGTCCTGTGGTCGGCCGTTGATCTTGGCTTTCTAGACCGGAGCCGCTAACTTACCGCCAGACAGCTCCTCAATTGATGCTTGCTTGTTTAAAGTGGCCTAATATATAGGTCATCGGCCCTGTTCCTCAATTGTAAACACGTCCAGATAAAAATCTCTGACTTGGCCGAAAATTGAAACCGGGAGCTCCGGGCAACAGGCACGCACGCTACTCCTACTCCAACGGGCACGTAATAATAATAATAATAATAATAATAATAATAATAATAATAATAATAATAATAATAATAATAATAATTTCGTGCAGTTGCTGATAGCCTGGTGAAGCCCTCTTAAGGCAAACCCTCCGACGAGGGAGGGTGACATCTTCCGTATGTGGGAAACAACTACGCCTTATTGTGGTGGAGGACTCTGTCATTTTTGCGTTACATGAAAGTTGCGGACAGCACAAACACCCAGTCCCCGAAAAGGGAATGAACAGTTTATAAAACACACAACCCAGAGACGAAACGAATCCGGAGCCCCGAAAAAGAAGGCCAAGACACTGACCACTCAGCTATGGAGTGGACTCCAATCACTGATAGTTGTGACTTACGATCATGGTTACAACTGTACTAATCGTCTGTAATATGATGTGTTCTTTTACCTTGAACGAATGATACTGACAATTCTGGTTAGCCGGGCTGAGTAGTTGAGACGGTAGAGCCTGGCCTTCTTAGCCCAACTTGGCAGATTCGATCCTTACTCAGTCCGGTGGTATTTGAAGGAGCTAGATTACGCCAGATTCGTGTCTGTAGAAATACGGACACGATAAATAACTCATGGGGAACACAATTCCGGCACTTTGGCGTCTCCGAAAGTCGGAAAAATTAGTGGTACGTACAAAGAATAACATCATTACAACCTCAGTTGGCGAGATCTCAAGTTTCAATTTTTTTTAGTTATTCACCAAACTTACAACAGGAGTTCGTTTTCATGTACAATGCGAGAAGCCATAGACTTCATTGCTGGTCAAAAATCCGACAACTTCGACCAGGATCGAAATCATGATTTTGAGTACCGAGCGGGTTGGTTGCACGGTTCGGGTTGTGTAGCTGTTTACTTGCATTCGGATTTTGTGGGTTCGAACCCCACTGTCGGCAGCTCTGAAGATCGACATTTGCAGGGCATACGCAGCCCTTCATGGCAGAGCTTGCAAGAGGCATTTTTCAGCAGGAAAAGGCTAGGTGCACTAGACAGACAGTCGGTCGGCTATTATTATTATTATTATTATTATTATTATTATTATTATTATTATTATTATTATTATTATTATTACTATTATTATTATTATTATTATTATTATTATTATTATTATCATCATCATCAGCATTATTGTTGTTACGGGGTTAGCCGTGGACCACCAGAGGTGAAAGAAGGTGCCGGGGTGAATGGGTCTAACTACAATGTCACGAATTGATTTAAAACTTTAGCAAAGGTTATATTTTTAAAGAAACAACAAACTTTAACAACTTTTCACTCAGTGAGATAACAATGACATAGCAATTCAAAAACAAGACTTAGAAAGATACAAGATTTCAGAATTTTCACGCTCTTGGGCTACAAGCCCCTAGTTTTACAATTTTTGAGTTCCCAGCTCAAAATTACAAAAGAGTACAAATTTATATCAGGGCAGAAATCCCTCAATACATGGAGCGCTGGCTCCCAACTCACAATATCAAGCTTTCAAAATGCATTCAGTAATCTTACTTTGAAAAAGAGCCAACAGGCTCTCAGTTTTCAACCTTATTCAAGGCAACACCAAAAATATCTTACACCTTTTGGCCTTCCATGGCCCAGCTTACAAATTGAAACAGGGGTATCTCGTACCCAACCTATAGGGCCTTCGTGTGAAAGAAATAACAGCTAAATAAATGGCCCGAATGCAAAATGAAAGGAGGCGAATGCTTGCACTCCTAGACATGAATTATTAGAACCTAAAGGGCACTAAGCCGATGAAACAGGGGCTATTCCCAAACTATGGAGGTGACTCGTATAAGAATAATTAAGACTTTACGGAAAGGAAGAAAACCAGTTACAAAACGTAGTCACCTCAAACCAACACGAAGGGGAGCTCTAGAGGGTACATCACTCTCTATCCCCGATTTACAGTTAAAGATATTATGCAGTTATTACATAAGCCGGCAGAAATTACATTTTCAGAAAGTATGTTACATAGTTAACGTTTCGGACCTTTCTCCCGGGTTAAACTGCGGAGCTAGCAAGAAATAAAGATGTTAATTGGCCATTACCTTGCTGAGGAACTGCTGCCTGATGAAAGAGGCGCCTCCCGCCTCCTGCTTTACACACACACTTAGTTAGATGACAATCAAATGGCCATGAGACGTAAAAATCTCCAGTTTATAAACCCTCGGGGAAAGTTCGAGAACTTTCATGAATAATCAAGATACACCCACAGGGTTTTATTGGTTAACATCAAAAGTGACACTCAGAATCGAGGAAGAAGCCTGTGATAGGCAGAAAATTAATTACAGAAATTCATGATTGGCTAAATTCAAAACTGGCGGAAAGAAAAGATCAATATTGCCAACCCAAAAATGAATGAACATAATTTAGTAAAAAAAAGTAACTTATGAATACAAAACTTCTTCAAATCTAAGTTCTTCCACTTCGCACCAGGGTGCATGATCATAGTTTATAAGCAGTGACATCTGTTTAAAAAAGTCCCAACTTCTTGATAAATGGTAAACAAAACACATAGAATTTCATACAGTACATGAAACTTCAAAACAAAAAAATTTCATTAGATTCCTGTGGTGACATATTCTGAGTAACGGTCAGTAGGTGTAGTTTCAAGTTCACGATTTCTCCAGAAGAGGAGTTCTTTTAGGCGCAAGATTTAAATGAGCAGCCTACAGGTGTACCTTCCGGTACAATTATTATTATTATTATTATTATTATTATTATTATTATTATTATTATTATTATTATTATTATTATTATTATTATTATTATTATTATTATTATTATTATTATCGTACCGGAAGGTACATCCGTCCCGTTCATTTAAATGAAGCACCTTGGAGAACGCTAGCTACCATCTAAAAGTCGCAACAACTAATACAAGAAGTTTGGACATTTCTCTGCAGATGTCTCTGCTATAAATTTAGGTTATGCCCTCCGGTGTGAAGATTGACTACTAAAATTATAAAGTAATTTTGTATTCCTAGGTTTTCTAAACTGAATTGATTATTCTTTGTTTTTGGTGTGTTAAAGATTTTTTTTTTTTTTGCTATTTGCTTTACCGACACAGATAGGTCTTATGGCGACGATGGGATAGGAAAGGCCTAGGAGTTGGAAGGAAGCGGCCGTGGCCTTAATTAAGGTACAGTCCCAGCATTTGGCTGGTGTGAAAATGGGAAACCACGGAAAACTATATTCAGGGCTGCCGACAGTGGGCCTCGAACCCACGATCTCCCGGATGCAAGCTCACAGCCGCGCGCCTCTACGCGCACGGCCAACTCGCCCGGTTGTTAAAGTTTACAACACTTCTATCTCTTCCCGCCAACTTAAGATGTTGGCCAATAGAAAATTTTGTATATTTATTTTTCATCCAAGTAAACTGTGTCTGGTATTTATTTAATTACCCAATAAAAACTGGGGGTGTGTCGGACTTGAGTTTTCTGGAATCTTCCTCCCGGGTATAAAAGCTGGCACATTTTTGGACCAGGTTGTCTTATTCATCGCTCCAGTCTAGGGTGTGTGTTTGTGAAGGGAGGTGGGGTGCCTCGTCCGTCATCGAGAAGTCAATCAGCTCAATGTAATGGCAGTCCTGGCTTAACTAAGTGATAGTCTTTGAAAGCTAGTTCGAGGGGAAGGTTTCCAATCTTTAATAATGTAACCTTAATTTTCTGAAATGTAAATTTCAACTTTAAATATAAACTCTATAATTCTAATGTACCGTAAATTTCAAACAAGCCAAAGGAACTTAACCGAAATCAGGGAGTAGAGAGTGAGCTACCCTCTCGTGTTCCCTGTTAACTTGATTTTGAGGCGACTATGATTTTGTAACCGTTTTCTCTTTTTAATCTCTGTAAAATATTTTCTCCATCTAGTCACCTCAGTAGTATAGCCTCAGCCTCTGTAACTTCGGGCCAGAAGCCCAAATAGGGTTTTTAGCTTTTCATTTCAATTTTCAAGGAGAGCAAGTGTCCGCCTCCTTTCCATTTTGATTTTTGGGGCCAGTAAATTATCCTGCTGTTTTTCACAAAGGCCTGGTAGAATGGGTACTCGATACCCCTGTTTAACTCTATTTCATTCCTTTCATGTAAAGATGTTAGACTGTTGAGCATATTGAATGAATTTGTAAAATGTACGTTGTGCCCTTGATAGGCCTGGAAAATTCTGGAAATAAATTCCTAAGTGTAAATTTTCTAGAACAAAGACGCTCTTTCTATTAATGTAATGGTTGAACAAAGATGCTTTTACTATAGTCTAAACGAAATTGGGAGATCCGTCTCCTTGATTATGGGGTGAATGGAGTAGTAATGCTTAAGTCACATTCGTAAAGTGGGAGCTTTAAGCT
Source organism: Anabrus simplex (assembly GCF_040414725.1). NCBI lineage: Eukaryota > Metazoa > Arthropoda > Insecta > Orthoptera > Tettigoniidae > Anabrus > Anabrus simplex. The sequence continues at coordinate 1,033,560,921 of NC_090266.1, read as the reverse complement.
CAGATTGTTTTTTTCTTTCTTAATCTGCTTACCCTCCAGGGTTGGCTTTTCCCTCGGACTCAGCGAGGGATCCCACCTCTACCGCCTCAAAGGCAGTGTCCTGGAGCTTTTGACACTGGGTTGGGGATGAAACTGGGGAGAAGGACCAGTACCTCGCCCAGGCTGCTTCATCTGCTATGTTGAACAGAGGCCTTGGTGGAGGATGGGAAAATTGGAAGGGACAGGCAAGGAAGAGGGAAGGAAGCGGCCGTGGCCTTAAGTTAGGTACCATCCCGGCATTTGCCTGGAGGAGAAGTGGGAAACCACGGAAAACCACTTCCAGGATGACTGAGGTGGGAATCGAACCGACCTCTACTCAGTTGACCTCCCGAGGCTGAGTGGACCCCGTTTCAGCCCTTTGCCACTTTTCAAATTTCGTGGCAGAGCCGGGAATCGAACCTGGGCCTCCGGTGGTGGCAGCTAATAACACTAACCACTCCACCACAGGGGCGGAGCTCAGATTGTTAATTGTTAATTTGTTGATTATTCTGATTTTTGCTACGTTGTGCCTAAACTAACGAGTAGTCCTGTATCTGAAATCTTGTTTTCGCTCAGCGAATTGTTTGTTAAAATTGAACATCTGAAAAGAATCCAAAAATAGCAGGAAAATGAATATAGCCCTAATTTTAATGTTTTAAATTGATCTAATTGTCTTATATCGACCTTTTCATGCCCGCACCTTCCTTCACCTCTCTGCTCCACAAAAACACGGTAACTATTATTATTATTATTATTATTATTATTATTATTATTATTATTATTATTGTACCGGGCGGTACACCTCTACACCGTTTATTTAAAAGTTGCGCCAGTTGAAACTCCTCTTCTGGAGGAAGGTTGAACTTTATCTATTCTATTAATTCTCTACTTTCTCAGAAGATGTCACCACGTGGAAAATTTTGAGTTTTTGAACTGTGTCACTTTTGATGTGTTTTTGTTTAGCTTGAAGTAAGAAGTGTGAACTTTCTCTTCTAGAGGACACTACTGAAGATCAACAATAGCGCACCCTAGTGCGGAGTCAAAGAACTATTTTGTTGGAGAAATCTTTATTTCAAAAGTTTGTTTCTTGTTAAATTTCTTTCTGTTATTGTTTAAGTTGGCTGTATACCCCTCTTTTCCCCTTGTTTTAGATTTATCCAATCCCGAATTTCTTTTAGTAATTTCTGACCAATCAGATGTATCTTCCCCCAACTTGAATCGATTGCGGGGTCCTATCCAATAAAAACATTGTGGGCGGGTGTTTTCATTCCCCTAACGCCTAGAAACTTCCGCGAGAGTATATAAACTGCTGATTTTGGGGTCTCCGGGCCACTTCTGTTCCATCTTTCAGTGTATTAAGTACATAGCAGGAGGCGGGAAGCGCCTCTTTCTTCTTCAGCCGTTCAACACCAGGTAATGGCCTATTAATAACTTCTTTTCTTGCTAGGTTGGCAGTTTAACACTCGCGGCGGGTTCGAAGCATTTCCATCATGTAACCTTTTCCTAATATGTAATTACTCTTTTCATCTTTTTCTTGTAAAGCTACATATTGGGATAGAGAGTGCTAACCCTCTCGAGCTCCCACTCACATTTGTTTTGAGGTGAACTTATTTTTTTCAAACTATTCTTCGTTTATGTAATGTAAAGTGTTCTTCTCTAAGTCACCTCTGTAGTATGGGATTAGCCCTTGCGTTAGTGGCCCAGAGCCAGATTAGGTTTTAAAAACAAAGTGTATTAGGAGTGCAAGTTCGCCTCCTCTCAAATTGTTATTTTAGAGGTCATGTAATCAACCTTCTTTTCATGTAATAGACCTCAGTAGGTTGGGTATTTTACCCCTGTGAATGCGTCCTTAGAGGACAGCTTGAAGGCAGAGTTTGGTGTGGCCTTGTGATAGGCTTACAATTTTGAGAGCGGATCGCTCTTTGAAATTTGTTTCTGTATGCCTCGTGCAGGCTTTATGTGTAATGTTTGGAGCCAGTGCTCCTGGGCATGAATGGGGCTTTCTGCCCCTTGGCTAAAATTTTTTTGGAGTAAGGCGGGGCTGATGGCCCAAGAGTTATGAAGTAAGGGCACTGAGCCCGAATCCAGTAATATTGTACCTACATTTTTGCTACTCTGTACCTGTTATGATTGTTATCTCTTGTTTTTGAAAAGAAAATATAACCTAGTTAAATTTTAAATTAATTTTACATTGCACGTTAAATTCGTAGCTTGAAACCCATTCACACCCGCACCTTCTTTCACCTCTACCTACCACGGATATCTCCGTAACAAGTGGTAGCAGAGCGTGGTTGAATGGGTCTCAATTTAGCCCCTTTTGACGGCTAAACATTGCTTTAATTCGAACTCTAACAATTTTCTCAGTTGCTGGAATTTTTTGAGTTTTTTTAAAATTGTTCTGTCATCATGTCCGGCCCTCGCGATGTTCTCCTCCTTAACTATTTGCGCAAAGAGGAGTTGATATACGAGTTAACTATCAGAAAAGTTCAATCTGGAGGCACGGTTGCAATAGACACTAACAAGCTTAGAGAGTCCCTTGATTTGCCCATTTCCATCCCCAATTTGGGAGAGAAAGAAATTGACGACTCTCTTTCCACGATCACGGAGAATATTACTGGGCTAGCTTCCGTAGTTAGTTTTTTTGATGAAAATGATCCGTCTCCTAACCAAATTAAGTGTGTGCAAGGCAGATTATATCACTTTTCAAATAGAGTTAATGATCTGTTGTCTCTGAAGGTGAATGACGTTCAGAGGAAGCAAGCTAATACGCTCTTTGAAACTATCTCTGAATTGTCTAGTAAAGTCACTCAATTGCTAACCGGCGAAGTTCCTCCCAAAACTGATCAACCCGCCACGGTGAATGTAGGTAACGAGGAAGAGCCTCCTCAGGGAGAAGTCAATAGGATAACCGTTGCTGCTCAAACTATCTCTGCCCCATCGAACAACGAATCTGAACGCCGTGCGTCATTGGGTAACATCCGCTCTGAATTAACTTCTTTGCCATTGAAACCTTTAACGACTATGTCACCTGGGTTCAGTAGCTTGCCTCATCCATTGGCAATGTTGCTTAGAGGTATCTCTAAGTTTTCCGTCAACACCACCAGTGATGTAATTTCATTTTTAAGATTTCTAGTGGAATTTCAGGATCATGCTCTTGTTTTTTCTCTTTCGCCATGTCAAATTTTGCAAATTATCTATCCGTATGCTATTGGTATTCTCTCTGATAAAATCGTAAGAGCCATTGCCGAGCAATCATCTATTGAGGATTTCCATGCCCATTTGCTAGCTAACTTCATCCCGGCTAGGGCCAGGTCCTACCTGATTCAGAAGTACTATTACCGTGTACAGCGCTTGGATGAAAACTTGGCTGATTTCATTCAAGATATCAAATTCTACACTAGGGTGTTTGCTCTGCACTTTCCTGAAGATCAGATTGTGCAGGCTATTGTAGAAGGTATTTCGCCATCCTACAGGTCATATTTGTGTTTCGCGGCGTGTCCGCAAACCTTCTCTGAACTTGAAGCATTGGCCGTCTCAGCGGAAGGAGTTAGATACGCCGATTCTTTGCGTGTCGCGAAAGAACCCCCGCCTTCCTTTAGTAACACTCGGCCTCCACCTCGCCGACCAGTCAATCCCCGTAAATGTTATGCGTGCGGGTCGCCTGACCATCTGCGGAATAAGTGTCCTCTGATCAAGTCAAGTGGGACAAGGAATGGAGCAGGGTCATCACAAGGCTGTTTTAAGTGTGGGGCCTTCTCACATATCGCCAAAAATTGCCCAAACTCAAATAGCACCCCCTCCTGCTCAACTTCTGGTGCCAATTCCACCTATGCCAATAATAAAAAGTGACTAGTGGCATCGGTTGAGTCGACTAATCCATCTTCCCGAGACTCAGCCCCTAGTAAACAGGTTGTAAATGCAGAGAACAATCAGCCTTCAAATTCATCTTTTGAATGCCCTAAAGAATGTCTTAGGATTGCGGCGGATACCCCCGCACCTGTTCCTTTTCTTAAGATTGAGTTAAATAACGAGCCTATAACAGCTCTTTTAGATTCAGGCAGTGTTTGTTCGATTATTTCGGCTGAATGGTATTCTAAATTGAAATCTGTTTGTAAACTACCTGACCATGTCTCAGCTCTTATTCAATATGTTTCGGCTAATTCATCGCCATTAGAAATTCTAGGTTCCGTACTGGTCAAAATTCGGGTTTTTAAATTTACATGGAAGATCAAATTGTTTGTGGCCAAGCGTTTGTCTTGCCCCATCATATTGGGAGCGGACTTCATTTCTCACACTGGTCTTGTGCTCGATCTCCAGAGTAGGTCGTGCACATTCAAATTTGCGTCCAATTGTAGAATTCCCTTCTTAAAGTGTAATTCTGTATCATGTTCATCTATTTCGCCTACCCAGGATGAGATGTTGTTCGACCTTAGACATCTACCTGAGGAGCAGGCTGATAGTATTCGGAAACTGTGTCAGTCGTTTCCCGAGGTGTTCTCTGATACTCTTGGTGTTACTGACCTTATTGAATACAAAATTGAGGTCACGGATTCGATTCCTGTCCGTTTTCCACCGTATAGGCTATCTCCACCTAAAATGAAGGCTCTGAAAGAAATCATCGATCAGATGTTGAAGGATGGTATTATTAGGCCCTCTAAGTCAGCGTATTCTTCGCCTATTTTTCTAGTCCCGAAACCCCAAGGAGGCTTCAGGCCTGTCATTGATTACAGGGCTCTCAATCGGAAGGTGGTGTTGCAATCTGTGCCCCTTCCCGACCTTCATTCTTGCTTTTCATGGTTTCGTAAGGCCAAGTTCTTCACCATCTTGGACTTGAATCAGGCCTATAATCAAATTCCCCTTGCCGAAGAGTCTAAACATCTTACAGCGTTTGCCATGGACTGGAACTTATACGAATACAACCGCGTGCCTTTCGGGCTCCCCACGGGGGCAGCTGTGCTCACTAGGCTACTAGATAGGGTCTTTTCCGACATCAAATTTGAGTACTTATATCACTACTTGGATGATGTCGTCGTATTTTCCGAGACTTTTGAAGAACATCTAGATCATCTGCGAGAAGTTCTGAATCGCCTTCGTAAGGCTGGGTTAACTGTCAAGTTGTCCAAGGTTGCCTTTGCTAAGCCCTCTATGTCATTCCTAGGGCATATTGTGTCACCCGATGGCGTAGCTGTCGATCATTCTAGAACACAGGCCATCCGTGATTTTAAACCTCCTAAGGACATCAAAGGTATCGCTAGATTCATTGGTATGGTGAATTTCTTCAGGAAGTTTATTCCTAACTTCGCTAACAGAGCGGCGCCCTTAAACCTTCTTCGTAGGAAAGGCATCAAATTCGAGTGGGGACCTTCTCAACAAGCCGCTTTCGAAGATCTTAAATTAGCTCTCTGTAATGCCCCTGTACTTGCTATGCCTGATTTCTCGAAGAAATTCATCGTCCAAACGGATGCGTCGTCGTCAGCTGTAGCTGCAGTCCTTCTTCAAGAGACTGAACTAGGGAGGCGACCCATCGCCTATGCGTCTAGGACATTGTCGGCTCAAGAAGCCAAGTATTCCATCTATGAGCTCGAAGGTTTGGCAGTCTTATTTGCCTTAGAAAAGTTCCGTCTCTATCTGGAACACGTTAAATTCGACCTGGAGACAGATAATCAAGCCTTAAGCTGGGTCTTAGGTAGGCCGCGTCGTACTGGTCGTATAGCCCGTTGGGCCATCCGTATTTCTGCCTTCCAATTCGATGTACGACATATCAGAGGTACTGAAAATGTTGTTGCTGATGGACTCACCCGTATGTTTTCTAACGACGTCGAGACCCATGAACCTGTCGACAGTTCATCACCTTCCGAGTCCATACTATCTGAGGTTAATGCCATCCTAACAGATGCTCCCATGCTCTTTAGGGATATCGAGAAATACCAACGTGAAGATCCGACGCTGGGTCCGATAATGGAAACCCTTTCTTCTGGGGAACATGTCGTCCCTTATGTTCTGAGGAATGGTGTTTTATGTTGCCCTTCGAGGCATGATAAGTTGATGAAAGTTGTTGTTCCAGCGGTTCTTGTACCTATGATCTTCAAATACTATCATGAGACCCCATTGGGGGGGCATCTTGGAATCTTTAAAACTCGTGAAAAGATTCGTGAAATGTTCATATGGAAAGGTATGGACGGTGAAATTCGGGAACTTGTAAAAGCTTGTAAATCTTGTTTGATCAGTAAACCCACCATGTCCACTAAAGTAGGCCTTTTGTCTTCTCATCAAGCGTCGCGCCCCATGGAACGCCTGTATATTGATTATGTGGGACCCTTCCCCCAGTCAAAGGGTAATGCCAACAAGTTCATCTTTGTGTGTGTAGACGGTTTTACAAGATTTTCCTGGTTATTTCCGACTAAGCTGGCTACCGCTCAGTCAACCATTACTTGCTTAAATTCTATTTTCGCTTCTTTTGGTCCGTGCCAATACATTGTATCTGATAATGCTAAGGCTTTTACATCTAATTTATTTCGTAAATTCTGTTTTGACTTGTCCATCTCTCATGTAACTACTTCCGCTTATTACCCTCAACCATCTCTGGCTGAACGGGTTAACCGTAATCTCAGGTCAGCACTTATTGCCTATCATCATGAAGATCATTCTAGGTGGGACACGTCCCTGCATTGGTTAGCTTTTGCTTTGAATTCGGCGGTCCATGAATCACACAAATTTACTCCAGCTTCTTTGATGTTCAAGTTTGTTCCCAACTCGCCGCTCTCTAACCTCTGGTCTTTGAATGACATTCTACCCGAGACAATAGATCCGGATAACATTAAAGATCTTTGGAAGAAGGCTAAAGCCAATCTTAAAGTGTCTCATGAAAAGGTTAGGGAAAGGTATGATCGTGGACGGAGACCCACCACTTTGAAGGTAGGTGACCAGGTTATGGTCAAAAATTTTGTTTCCGCGGGCAAGCTTGCCCCCAGATTTCATGGGCCTTGTATCATTCTCGATTTTCTTACGCCGGTTACCTTATTGCTAAGTAATCCAGCCACCGAGAGGATATTTAGAGTTCACCTGTCCCAGGTGAAACCGGTGTAATTTCTGTGTTAACTTGCTTCATATTATTTTGAAAGGATATGAAGGTTATATTTTTTTGAGTTTCACTTTTAAGGCATTCTGCCCCTTCTATAATATTTTGGTTTTAGATGTAAGCCTTGTGTAAAACCTGCCCCGACCCGTTAAACTGCCATCCTGTTCTTGCCACGGCCATTACCACGCTCCCGTCTCCTGCTCCACCTTACACTGTGGCTTCATAATAGTAAATGCCATGGATATCTACACGCCGCTGGCCCCTCAACCTCTCCACAAGCCTGTACCCTCAAAGAAGATGATAGTCCAACACAATTCTGCCGCCTAGCTTTAATGTTTCAGCGCCCCCGCAGCCGCGCAGCGCCGTGCAGCGACTGGGGAGGGGGATGGGCCCCCTCCTCTCCAGCGAGGACGACATGTGAACGGCGAGCCGGAGCTCTCCTCCCGGCCAAGGCTGATGTGCGGCGCACGACCTGCTACATGCCCGCAGCCTGTATCTGTTCACCGCGGGCGCGGCGTACTTCAACACCTCTGCTCCCCTCATAGTGCGGGCGAGCGGTATCTCAGGGTACTTGAGGGGTCCGAGCGGCCTCCGTTGGACGCAAGCTGCAACGGCCGGTCTGGCCATCCGACTCAATCTACATCAACTACATGGACAGTCACCATAAGCAATAACTACACTTGGGAATTCAACAACAATATTTGGTGGACATTGCAAAATTTTTCTTCACCTTTAAGTATTAAAAGTTTATCTTCAGAAATTCAAATTCTACAAACATAAAGACTTTCATTCACCTGCAACAACAACATTTTGAAACTGAATTAAGAAATCTTGTAAATGCTTCTGCTATCTATCTTCGTATCAACATCATTACTTGGACTTTGTTTCAAACTGATTTCATGTGTCACCCCTGGAGGAACTTTTGGGGGGGGGAGGTCTGTACCGGGCGGTACACCTCTACACCGTTTATTTAAAAGTTGCGCCAGTTGAAACTCCTCTTCTGGAGGAAGGTTGAACTTTATCTATTCTATTAATTCTCTACTTTCTCAGAAGATGTCACCACGTGGAAAATTTTGAGTTTTTGAACTGTGTCACTTTTGATGTGTTTTTGTTTAGCTTGAAGTAAGAAGTGTGAACTTTCTCTTCTAGAGGACACTACTGAAGATCAACAATAGCGCACCCTAGTGCGGAGTCAAAGAACTATTTTGTTGGAGAAATCTTTATTTCAAAAGTTTGTTTCTTGTTAAATTTCTTTCTGTTATTGTTTAAGTTGGCTGTATACCCCTCTTTTCCCCTTGTTTTAGATTTATCCAATCCCGAATTTCTTTTAGTAATTTCTGACCAATCAGATGTATCTTCCCCCAACTTGAATCGATTGCGGGGTCCTATCCAATAAAAACATTGTGGGCGGGTGTTTTCATTCCCCTAACGCCTAGAAACTTCCGCGAGAGTATATAAACTGCTGATTTTGGGGTCTCCGGGCCACTTCTGTTCCATCTTTCAGTGTATTAAGTACATAGCAGGAGGCGGGAAGCGCCTCTTTCTTCTTCAGCCGTTCAACACCAGGTAATGGCCTATTAATAACTTCTTTTCTTGCTAGGTTGGCAGTTTAACACTCGCGGCGGGTTCGAAGCATTTCCATCATGTAACCTTTTCCTAATATGTAATTACTCTTTTCATCTTTTTCTTGTAAAGCTACATATTGGGATAGAGAGTGCTAACCCTCTCGAGCTCCCACTCACATTTGTTTTGAGGTGAACTTATTTTTTTCAAACTATTCTTCGTTTATGTAATGTAAAGTGTTCTTCTCTAAGTCACCTCTGTAGTATGGGATTAGCCCTTGCGTTAGTGGCCCAGAGCCAGATTAGGTTTTAAAAACAAAGTGTATTAGGAGTGCAAGTTCGCCTCCTCTCAAATTGTTATTTTAGAGGTCATGTAATCAACCTTCTTTTCATGTAATAGACCTCAGTAGGTTGGGTATTTTACCCCTGTGAATACGTCCTTAGAGGACAGCTTGAAGGTAGAGTTTGGTGTGGCCTTGTGATAGGCTTACAATTTTGAGAGCGGATCGCTCTTTGAAATTTGTTTCTGTATGCCTCGTGCAGGCTTTATGTGTAATGTTTGGAGCCAGTGCTCCTGGGCATGAATGGGGCTTTCTGCCCCTTGGCTAAAATTTTTTTGGAGTAAGGCGGGGCTGATGGCCCAAGAGTTATGAAGTAAGGGCACTGAGCCCGAATCCAGTAATATTGTACCTACATTTTTGCTACTCTGTACCTGTTATGATTGTTATCTCTTGTTTTTGAAAAGAAAATATAACCTAGTTAAATTTTAAATTAATTTTACATTGCACGTTAAATTCGTAGCTTGAAACCCATTCACACCCGCACCTTCTTTCACCTCTACCTACCACGGATATCTCCGTAACAATTATTATTATTATTATTATTATTATTATTATTATTATTATTATTATTATTGTTGTTGTTGTTGTTGTCTGTGTCTGTTAGGTCATCAGCCCAGAGGCTGGTTGGATCCTCAAATAGCACCACCAAAGGCTATGCAGTTATAGGAAAACCACAAAAACCAACGGTAGTACCAAAATGAGGCGTACTAGGCAAGACGAGGAGTGAGGTAGTTTGCCATTGCTTTCCTCACTGGGCTAGACAGTGCTATTGTAGCACAACTAACCCTATGAGCAATACCTTTTATGACACTCAGACGCACTGGTTGTGCCCTGAATGTCATTACTCAGTACCACCAGTACACCAGCAGCTTCCATACTGTCACAGCCATGGATGAGACTGGCACTTCAGTGGGAGCTAAGGCCCGCTCCCACCTAGTGGAATGGAAGCGAATCGAACCGAACAGAACTTGTTTTTAACATGTGTTTAAACGGGAGATAGAGATGGCGATCGCCACGAATCGAATCGAATCGAACCGAACGAAACAGGATTCTCTGCCAAGAATATTTTTTGATTAGCGGAGCGAAATCGAACACAATTATCAAGATGTGTGCAACTTCGTAGACGGTCGGTTCGAGATCTTTCGGACGACCATTTGGCAGCAAACGTGCATCAGTTTCAGCTGGAAAGTCAGCTGTTTCTTTGATACGGTCGGGAACGTTCTGTTTTGTGATAGTGAATTCAACTTATTAATACTAGACACGGGAAAACTTATCAGTTTAATTCAAAAATATAATTTCATCTACAACAAGGCCCACGAGTATTACTGCAACAACAACGTAAAAAATACTGCCTGGGAGGAAAAATCAAACTTAATAGAATATTAAATTTTGTGGCAGGTTACTGCAGTCTATATGCAATTTATTTCATCATTTTTGTTGACCTATCACAAAATCATGTTATGATGGAGTCCACATACAGTACAGTATATCAGTATGATAACTGACATCACATCTCACATGGGATGTAGGCCTATCTTTGTTTATTATATTTACAGTGAACGATTTCGTAAGTGGCATTTCCTATGTTTCAAACTGTCGTACATGCGTTCCTAACAAATGGTAGGCTACTGTATACGAAACTGGTCTGCTGCGGACAATAAATACACTTCACAGTCTTTAATGAATGTTACCGAGAGAGCTGGCCGTGCGGTTAGGGTCGCGTAGGTGTGAGTTTTCATTCGGGAGATAGTGGGTTCGAAACCCACTGTCGGCAGTCCTGAAGATGGTTTTACGTCGTTCCCCATTTTCACACCAGGTAAATGCTGGGCCTGTACCTTACCTATCGTCACCAAAAGACCTATCTGTGTCGGTGCGACGTAAAGCAAATTGTAAAAAAAAAATGTTGAGGCTACCTCGATTAATGATTTCATCCTGCAACGGGACGCAATCTACCACATTAAAGTAGTTTTAAAAATGATCACGGACTCCAAATGCATCTGGGGTAGCATTTCCTCCTGAAAAATTGAAATTTTCTGTTAAATTCTACTATCTGAATAGTTGTTGAAATTGCAATAGGCCTACAGTAACTCTGGAGTAGGCCTGCCGTCGAGGCTTAGCTTCATCGAGCAAAAAACATTCAAATAAGTTTAAATACTCTTCTTTAGGCTCTCTTGTTAATTTTATGCACCCAGAAACTTTTCCGAACTCTCGCAATTTTCTGCCTCTTCACACCTTGTGTCAGACCGTCCATTGCAAGCCTGAAGTTGCGTTCGCTTCTGTTCCGCTAGATGTGAGCGGTCGAGTGGAAATTTCGGCTGTTCGGTTCGAGCCTCTACACTTTGCTCTGGCCTGTGCCAAGAGATGGAAGCAAAAGTACTGCATCCATCAAGAACTGACAGCAGGCATTATTATTATTATTATTATTATTATTATTATTATTATTATTATTATTATTATTATTATTATTATTATTATTATTATTATTATTATTATTATTATTATTATTATTATTAAGCGCATGACTTGTCAATACATTGATTACATAGTTAAATAAAGGAACTACAATTTAAATTTTAAAACTCTGGACATATTCAGTTGCCTGCGGTTTGAAAGGAGGAAACCCATGGTTTCCTATTTTCACACCTAACAAATACTGGGGCTGTACCCTAATTAAAGCCACGGTCACTTCCTTCCCATTCCTATCGTCACTATAAAAACCGAGTCGGTGCGACGTATAGGACATTATTTTAATTGCTGACCATATAACAAATGACCGTCATACACTCATTAGCAAAATACATTGCGCACCATGAAGGAATTATCATTTTGCTGAAAAGCTCGACAGGCAGTTACATCTCAGGCAGATAGTCAAATGATTAGCGCAGTGACGTGATTACTTGAACGGTCTTGCCACCAGAGGTCGTGAACTAGCTGCAAATCATGGCCTATAGTATAAAGACTCACAGAGGCTACTCGTACGCGGTCGGTTTATGCAGACTGGGTCTCGGCCCACAAGTGGCCACGGCTGGTCCGTGGTCCACCAGCTCTGCACTACGACCGGCCAACCGAGCAGAGGAGGGGTGGCCACGGATCTACCGTGGCTCTACGCCTCTGTATTCGGGAGACGGGGAAAGGCTGGACCTCAGGGCTGGTCCCCACCTTCGGCTGCCCTGACAATGGTTTTCCGTGGTTTTCGATTCTCCTGCACTAAGGCGAATTTCGGGACAGTTCCTAGTATAGGCCACGTTCGCCAACCCCCTCATCTTCCCCGAGCATCTCCTTCACCTTAAAAAATCTTCTGGCCTGAGAGACGGCGTCACCGTCTAAGAGGCCCGCCTCACCCTTCAGGGGAGGAATGAAAAGGTTTTCATAGTAGCAGTACTCGTACGCAGTGGAACGCTGCTTACGATTTTGAACATTTCGTCGAACACTCGACATGCCTCTACTGTGCAATCATAGAGATTTCGCCCAGTTATCAGAGTTTAAGAGGGGGTGTATTATCGGAATGCGTGACACTAACCGCCCTCCACCTAGGCCGTTCTGATCAGACTCTGAGGGCGAGCTGGGACCAGTGTACGTGTCAGGGCACACGCGGCAGCTGGGCTCAGGATGCTGTCGACTGACTACCAGAACAGATCTTCCGAACAAGTCCCAACAGATCAACTGTTACGGTGTCTGCCATTCTGGTACACGTAGCACCAACTTGGGAGGCCCCAGTGTCTGTGTGAACCATCTCCAGGCGCTTGGTTGAAGGTAATTTAATCGCATGACGCCCATCACGTGTCTTGCCATTGTCACAAACACACCGCCGTTTGCGTTCACTGTGGTGTCGGGAACGACAAAGTGGAGTGGTACGGACTCGGACCGTGTTGTCTTTAGTGACGAACTCATGTTATGTTTGTAGATTGACGATGGCCGTGTTCGTGTCTGGAAGCCTCCTGGCGAGCGCCTCAATCTCGCCTTTTCGTTTTGCGCGATACACTGTCCCCCACTACTGCTGAACTTGCCTCAGGGGTCATTGCATACGATATGCCGTCTCCCCTAGTAGTGATACAAGGGACATTGGAAGAATACTGACATTTGCAGGATATATTGCAGCCTTTCATGACAGGGTTTACAAGAGGCATTTTTCCAGCGGGATAAAGCTAAACAGACAGTCGGTGGGACATTATTATTATTATTATTATTATTATTATTATTATTATTATTATTATTATTATTATTATTATTACTTATTTCTTAATCCGTTTCCCCTCCAGGGTTGGTTTCTCCTGCGGACTCGGCGATAGATCCCACCCATACCACCTCAAGGGCAGTATCCTTGAGCGGGAGACTTGAGTTGGGGATACAATTGGGGAGATGGAACAGTACATCGCCCAGGCGGCTTCACCTGCTATGTTGAACAGCGCCCTTTTTGAGGGATGGGAAGATTGGAAGGGAGAAACAAGGAAGGGGGAAGGAAGCGGCCGTGGCCTTTAGTTGGGAACCACCGAGCTCGATAGCTGCAGTCGCTTAAGTGCGGCCAGTATCCAGTATTCGGGAGATAGTAGGTTCGAACCCCACTGTCGGCAGCCCTGAAAATGGTTTTCCGTGGTTTCCCATTTTCATACCAGGAAAATGCTGGGGCTGTACCTTAATTAAGGCCACGGCCGCTTCCTTCGCACTCCTAGCCCTTCCCTGTCCCATCGTCGCCATAAGACCTATCTGTGTCGGTGCGACGTAAAGCAACTAGCAAAAAAAAAGTTAGAAACCATCCCGGCATTTGCCTGGAGGGGAAATGGGAAACCACGGGAAACCACTTCGAGGATGGCAGAGGAGGGAATAGAAATCCCCCCCCCCCCTCTGTATTCAGTTGACCTCCCGAGGCTGAGTGGACCCCGTTCCAGCCCTAGTACCACTTTTCAAATTTCGTGGTAGAGCCGGAAATCGAACCCGAACCTCCAGGGGTGGCAGCTAATCACACTAACCACTACACCACAGAGGCGGACTATTGTTATTATTGTTATTATTCTTTCTTTCTTTCTTTCTTTCTTTTTTTCTTTCTTTCTTTCTTAATCCCTTTACCCTCCAGGGTTGTTTTTTCCTCAGACTCAGTGAGGGATTCCCCCTCCACCACCTCAAGGGCAGTGACCTTGAGCGGGAGACTTTGGGTTGAGGATACGGTTGGAGAGGAGGACCAGTACCTCGCCCATGCGTCCTAACCTGCTGTTATTATTATTATTATTATTATTATTATTATTATTATTATTATTAATCATATGACTTTTCAATACATTTAATGCATAGTAAAATAAAGGAACTACAGTTTAAAACTGAAAATCTGTACATATTCAGGTACCTGAGGTGTTAAAAAGAGGAACTAGGGCCTATTTCAGCCCTCTTGCATAAGCATACATATGAGATAAATTTTGAACCAATTATAGCAAACGTGTTGTGTTACAGAGTAATTGCAGGAGATTCCAAAGAGTAAATGTTGAACATTTAGGTATATGAGACACTCCTGAGTGATGTGCTGAAAAGTGTGTCTATCAGTCCCACATTCACACTGTGGAGAAGAGATGTCCTTGCATTTGAACAGGAGATTCCCACATACTCCATGTATAGTCCATGTGCGGTAAAGCGTTGAGAAGGTTCTGCTCGGTAGATAAAAACCAGGAACGCTTTCTCTGATGCAAGGTAAATCACGAAGTTCCGAATATGAGAACATTTGTCTTTTCTGGGACCATTGTTTGCCCAGTTCGAAATTGCTGGCAATGAGGTTTTCAGTCAGTCAAAGCGGAACATAGCCTGCCAACATGAATGCCAAAGAGATCTTCACGAATGGGCCGTAGTCGATTATCGAATATGAGCACTGCAGCTGCGAAGATTTAGCGGAGGAATGTGGCTTTTGTTAGGAAAGGGAGCCACTGTAGGTGGGTAATCTTTATACTTACCGTGATCAAACGCATGGAGTTATTCAGCTGTATAGCAATCTTCTTCATGTAAGTGCTGTTTAACAAAACAGGCGCACAGTACTCAGCTAGAGAATACACGAATCCAAGGGCCGAACAGCGAAGAATTGTAGCACTTGAACTCCATGTTGTTCCACACAGTCTCCGGAGGATGAAGTTTCGACTCTTGAGCTTGGCAACAGTACTGCTGTTTAAAAGACAGTGTTCTGTTGAGTGTAACACCCAGGTATTTGGGATACCTCCTGTTCGCTAGACGTTTGTTATTAAAGTACACTTCAAGGTCTCTCTTCGCCTTTGTATTACTGACGAGGGGATCCATTCATATGTGACAACCCAATTTGCCACTCTTCGCCCAGTGAAAGGGCGGTCGAAATAAGCGAACGCATGTTTCGGCTTATCCGTAGCAAGACCGACTCCAATCCCCAGATAGTAAAATTTAAAAAAAACATGGCAGCCGAAGTAGCCGCACTGCTCGTATTGTCTAACACAAAAATATCACGTACCACACATATTATACCAACGGCGGTAATTTAACGTGATAAATACAACATCATAGCGAAAATCACTTTTTCACGTACGAAAACGCTTCGCTAACAAGTACGCACCACATATAATCAACTAGAATCACATATATTCTACTAGAAAAGAGAACAACAAGCTGATTATTTACAAATTTCAATTTTTTTAGTTTAGATATTTGTTCGTGGCGTCGACCTCTGCAGATCTTTTGCCACTACTGTCATCATGAACCTGCGTGTAAGTGTAATTACGGAAGTGTAGAGTGTTGAATGTGACGAAAGGAACGTTAAGGACGGCACAAACACCCAGTCCCCAGGCCAGGGATATTAATCATTTACAATTAAAAATCCCTGACCCGGCCGGGAATCCAACTCGGGGCCGCCGGGTGACAGGCGGACGTGTTGTTCCCTACACCGCGGGGTCGGACACAAATTTCAATTAGTCAAATAACTTTTTCTCTTAAATTTCACTTCGCTGGATGGATGAAAATACATGATAAAACTGTTAAAATGATATTTGTAACATCATTTTGAATGTTTCAAAATAAATTAAGGTGCGAAATTTCTCAATTTATTCGCTTTCACGAGAACTGTTGCTGTAGTCTAGAAGTGGTGGACAATTTCTTATATTCAGCAGGCAATGAAAGGGAAGTACACCCAAAATGATAATCTTATTGGCTTTACTGCCCACTAACTACTTTTTTACGGTTTTTCGAGATGCCGAGGTGCCAGAATTTGTCCCGCAGGAGTTCTCTTACGTGCCAGTAAATATACCGAAACGAGGCTGGCGTATTTGAGCACCTTCAAATACCACCGGACTGAGCCAGAATTGAACCTGCCAACTTGGGGTCAGAAGGCCAGCGCCTTAACCGTCTGAGTCACTCAGCCCAAGTACACCCGAAATGATTATGTTAACCCAATGAACGGTCAGGGTTATGCTAACGTAATGTTGACATATGGCATAGCAGCACTTCACACAATGATGGTAACCTCAGTAATGAAACGTTCAGACAATAAAAATGTAATAGGTTTTTACCCATTAAAGAAAATGAGTTCAAAATCTCTATTGACTCAATATTTAACCTACATGGACGAGCTTCAGTTTGGTGTAGTCTGCTTGATAACAGATAACCACAGCATGAATCGGAAGGTGATGGTAGTGTAAAACCATGCGTTACAAACCCAGCTAAACCCCCCAAAGTCACTATTTCTTCTCTGTAACAGTGTACAGATTGCTCCATCTGTCACACTTATAAGTTTTGTTATACTCCAAGATCTAGCCAAATATTTCCGCAAGCAAGCACATATTATTGTAAAATACACTTGCATCTAAATCACTAGACACTCTGAAGCACATAGACACTGGCGAAATATCACAATGTCAATTATATTCTATCTAAATTAATATATTTCGAGGAACACGAATAGTTTCGCCGTTTGGAATTAGAGAAAATTCTTCCCTAACCTCAGACTTACTCTCAAAATAACGTATGCACACTACAGTTTTGTCATCGAATTCAAAATAATCACGATGTATATTCCTAATCCATTTCTCTCTTAATATTTTATTTTCTTTCTTAACCTGTTTTCCGTGGTTTCCCATTTTCACACCAGGAAAATGCTGGATTGTACCTTAATTAAAGCCAATGACGCTTCCTTCCCACTCCCATCCCTTTCCTATCCCATCGTTGCCATAAGACCTATCTGTGTCGCTGCGACGTAAAGCAATTTAAAAAAATAAAAAATATTTGGATAAGAACGTTTTGAGAAGGATATTTGGGTCGAATAAAACGGAGCAGAGCATGGATGGGGTATTAAGACGGATCAACAGGTCAGGGATCTGTACAAGATTTAAGTGTCCGTGGTGAAGGAAGCCGGAGTTCGTTGGTTGGTGAGGAATATCGAATGGACGCCACTAGGGAGCCGAAAAAGGTTTTGGAGGGTCATTTTGGTTGAGGAGGATATAAGGACAGACCAAGAAAGCGATGACTTGATAATGTGAAGGAGGATCTTCGAGCGATGGCGGTAAGGAGTTGGAGGACTACAGCTCAATATAGAGCTCAATGGAAAAAGGTGATTGTGGTGAGTAAGGTTCTGCAAGGATCGTAGCGTTGAGCTGCAAGTAAGGAAAGTTAAGAATACCAAAGCAGTTTTAATGAGCGAAATACTTTTATGAAAAACGTTCTTCTAGACACACAACAAAAAATAAAATTATCTACTTTTCTAACATAGTACGCCGATGAATACAGAACGTAAGCTGACACTATAAAGGATTCTTGATTAGATTTTATCACATGGGATTGCCCTGGCTCTAGATTTGGAGAAGTGAAACGGCTAATGTCGTCAAAGGATTTTAAGTCGTCATCACTAGTCGACAGATCACAAAATATCGTATGACTTGACAATGTGGAGGAGGATCTTCGAGCGATGGGGATTAGTTAGGAATTGGAGGACTACAGCTCAAGACTGGAAAGAGGTGATTTTGGAGAGCAAGATTCTGCAAGGACTGCAGGTTTGAGCAGTAAGCAAATAAGTAAGAAAGTTAAGAATGCCAAGCTAAGTTAAATGAGCATAACTGCGAATTTCATCACCTTTCTTGCATTATACTCAGCCATCTCATTAAGCAGCAAAAATTCCGAACAAGGCGAAGACAAACGAAGACGAAATAAGTTCAGCGTGACAACACACTTGCACTGCAGTTTAACAGAACAAGGGGATCGATCACTGATCTCTATACCTGGATGGCTGGTAGCTTGGGTAGCAGTAAGCCAAATAGAAGACGACTGGCGTCGTAAGATGGCAGAGAGCGCATGGTGCAACAGACCACGAGGAGCGCGCTTGCTTTGTTTATGCTTAGTTCAGTGACGCCAGGCCTCTTGATTGTAGTTTCACGAGTGTTCTGTGCTGTGTTATTGCAAAGTAAATAGTAGTGTATTTTACGAATTTAGGTTCGTTGCCTTGTAGTATGCTTGTGAATTACAAGATTAAATTTAAATATGTATGTGTTTATCTGAAATATGAATGAAGAAACATTCTGCGGGGTATTAACATACCGCAGTATTCAGCTTATGGATGTACAAACAGAACCGATCAGCAGAAGGAGAAATCATTTCATCGGGAAGTTTTAATAATAATGTTATTTGCTTTACGTCCCACTAACTACTTTTTTAAGGTCTTCGGAGACGCCGAGGTGCCGGAATTTAGTCCCGCAGGAGTTCTTTTACGTGCCAGTAAATCTACCGACACGGGGCTGTCGTATTTGAGCACCTTCAAATACCACCGGACTGAGCCAGGATCGAACCTGCCAAGTTGGGGTTGGAAGGCCAGCGCCTTAACCGTCTGAGCCACTCAGCCCGGCTCGGGGAGTTTTATACTGTACATAAGAATCTTCCTAGGGTAGTGTTTTGAGTTTTAGGTTTATTGTATCTTATTTCGCATATTCCGGGAGCAAAATGGCAATTAATTTTTGTAGGTTTCCTTTCTCGAGACCCGAACATCTAAGATCATCGATTAGGAGTATCAGGCGGGAGAATTGGGAGCCTTCTAAAACAGCTGTTCTCTGCTCGGATCACTTAGAGGAAGACTGTTTTGATAGAAATGGACAAACTGTACACCTTAGAAGTGATGTACAACCAACTGTTTTCAATTTTACTGAACATTAACTGCAAGTAAAGATTTACTTATATATATATTTTTTATTTCTCATAATTAAACTGACGGTTTCGATGAAATAATTGACGTGACCTTATAACAATCTTAGAAAATGAAGTCTGGAGGAATTCTAGACCTTATTTACATCAGTAATAATTATGGGTTTCAGACACTGGAGTGGTGGGAGAAGGAAAAGTGTGGTGGGTGTTTGGGGCTATTCCATTATACTATTCGTGGTATTTGGGACTCTTTTAACTGGTGTTACATATTTCTGTTAATGACTATCAATATCGCTTTGCTAGCTGAATTTAATTAAAGAGGTCTGTAATAGTACATTAAGCTGCAGATAATGTGATATATTGACTAGTTTTGAATATTTGCTGGTTTTATAAATGTGTACATTTGCTTCAATGATATTTTAATTTGATAATATGCGCGTTATTTCTTGGAAACAGGAAACAGAAATTCATTATCAAGCACCGATTACGATATGTCGAATCTAGGCCTGTATATTGAGCTACGTTTATAGGTACATCATTTTAAGAATGCATAATTTCGTGGCATACATGTATACAATTTACAGCAATGTTTCCAGAAACTGGTTTTCACTCGTATTGTGTTACCGATCGCTAATTGCATGTATTCAGCACCTAAGTTAATATTTGCCGGCCGTTATTATACACTCATGTTTATTGCTATCCCGGAGATTTACTGACCTCGGAATGACGTGTCAGTGATCCCTATGTCCTTATGCTTTGAGTGAACATGTCTCTATATTCTTAATTATTCCAATGCGCCATTAATTGCGACTTAAAATTGACTATATTATCATTGCTTTCCCATAAGGAGAGCTCGAGGTTGGGTACGCCAACATGGCGAACCGCGCGTTCAACTTGGCGTACTTTCTCCTGCAGCGGAGACCTGCCATCAGCGATCCATGTATAGAGATCAGTGGGATCGATGCATTTCATCACTAATCGATTTTGGAAAATACTGTAATAGTCTGATAGTTCATATCTGTTCTTAACATGTAGGCCTATCATGTGTAGCCTATATAATATCTAGACCTGTATTCACTCAAATTCATCACTAATGCGTATAATTTATATGTATGTATTGTAATATTGTAAGGTGTGCTCTGAAGGATAAGGACAGGAAGTGTGGAGTAAGATTAATCTATTTTGTTAATAGCCTGCTAGTGTTGGAAATAACGAGTGGAAGCAGTTGGAGTGTGCAAACATCATGTCTACTGAGGAAATGGATTATGCCGGAATTTCATGGAAATGTTTTTGGAACCTGTGTGTGGAGTCCTCAAGATTGAGAGTGCTTAATGAGGATCTGTCGTGAGTTCGCTCGAACCCAATCATGTCGCCATGATCCTCGTGTGAGTGTATAATAAAGAAGTTTGTCATAGTTACTTGACTGGAATAGCCTACAATCCTGGAACTTAATTTTAAGCTCTGAACAAAACTAAATACCGAGCTTGATAGCTGCAGTCGCTTAAGTGCGGCCAGAATCCAGTAATCGGGAGATAGTGGGTTCGAGCCCCACTGTCGGCAGCCCTGAAGATGGTTTCCGTGGTTTACCATTTTCACACCGGGCAAATGCCGGGGTTGTACCTTAATTAAGGCCACGGCCGCTTCCTTCCACTTCCTAGGCCTTTCCTATACCATCGTCGTCATAAGACATATCTGTGTCGGTGCGACGTAAAGCAAATAGCAAAAAAAAAAAAAAAAAAAAAAACTAAATACGTAGGTCACCGATATTTGTTGTAGCGAGAACGACCAGTTCTGTGCCTGTTTGAAATACAATCATCGGTCGATAACTCGTACTAAAGGGAACAGACCTCTGCCCAAGCAACGAAAAGTCCGTGTTATCGAAGGGAGATAAAATGCATTCCCAAGAAATGAAAACTAACGCTGTACTTTATCTATAGTAATATTACACTGAACTTTAATGCGACAAGGTTATCAATACTTACCAGGCAAAACGGAAAAACAAATAATACGGTAGCCACAGTGTCCTCATTCTTATAAGCTTCAGTGGTTCAGGGTAGCGAACGCTGAAACTGTCCAGTCTCGTCAGCTTTGTACAGAACATTTTTTTCTAGGGGCTTTAGTCGCACCGACACAGATAGGTCTTATGGCAACGATGGGATAGGAAAGGCCTAGGAGTTGGAAGGAAGCGGCCGTGGCCTTAATTAAGGTACAGCCCCAGCATTTGCCTGGTGTGAAAATGGGAATCCACGTAAAATCATCTTCAAGGCTGCCAACAGTGGGATTCGAACCCACTATCTCCCGGATGCGAGCTCACAGCCGCGCGCCTCTACGCGCACGGCCAACTCACCCGGTACAGAATAATTTGAGCGCGAATGAATCCGTCTTTCTTGATTAGCGTGCCAAGTCGAGTTCTAAACCGCTCAACACTAGTTCTTGGGCACTTCATGCCTTGTCAAACACTCTCTTGTTTATAATACTATACCGGTTGAAGAAACGATCGAGCCAGCCATCGTCTGCTTGATATTCTATGTTCTTGTGCTTAACCAGTCTCTAAACTGCAGTTCTCAAGCGCTACACCGCAAACTTCAGCCCCAGTAGATCGTTGCCGTAGAGCCCTTTCCAGGCTTTTGTCACTAGGCAACCGCGGTCGTTTTCTGCTGGAAACTGTTGTATCGACACAACTTTGCAAGCAATCGTCCTCAGCTTATTCTTGTTCTTACTAATGCTGAAACTCATTTTTGCGATGCCGTATTTCTTACACACATTTATCACAGAAACGCAGGACTCTAACACTTACCGAAATGTACTTTCTCGTGTTCAACGCCATTGTTGCGCACAGGCTCCGCTTGACTTGGTTTCTCTCACCTGGTCGAGATATTCAAGCGAGGTAAACCGGAATATGGATGCTTCTTGTGTTCAGTGACGGGATGGTATGAGAAGGGTAGTAGCACTGCGTTGCAGTACCTGCGTCAACCATTTTCATTATCAAATTTTGTAAGTAGTATAATTGGATGGTTCTGCGGCCTCCTCCTCCTCGCGCGGCGCGGGAAATTTGAATTCTGGCGGGAAATTTGAATTTTTGGCGGGAAATTTGAATTTTGGCGCGAGATTTGAATTTGTAAACAAAGCCACGTGCTTTTTGACAGCTGTCATCGACAACAACGCATCGCTAACCTCACTGCTGCCATCTTGACGGGCCTAAACCTCACTAGTACCAACTTAACCTAACTAGCGTGAGGTAAACAAAGCCACGTGTTTTTTGACAGCCACGTGCTTTTTGACAGACAACAACGCATCGCTAACCTCAGTACTGCCATCTTGACGGGCCTAAACCTCAGTAGTGCCAACTTAACCTAACTAGTGCGAGGTAAACAAAGCCACGTGTTTTTTTGACAGCCACGTGCTTTTTTTGACAGCTGTCATCCGCCATCTTTAAACCACAAAGCACTGTGCTGCCCTCTTGCGTCACCTGTCATCCGCAGTGCTGCCATCTTGACGGGTCTAAACCTTAGTGCTACCAACTTAACCTAACTAGCGCGAGGTAAACAAAGCCACGTGTTTTTGACAGCTGTCATCCGCCATCTTTAATCTATAGAGCACAGTGCTGCCCTCTTTAGCTACTTACCTTTGAAATGTGGTGGCGGATAATTTGCAAAATGCTTTTTGACAGCAGCCATCTTTGTGCACCATGCTGCCCTCTTTAGCTAGATAAATGTGGTGGCAGGCAATTCCACATGACAGCAGCCATCTTTAATCAAGAGAGCACTGTGCTGCCATCTTTAGCTAGATACCTTTGAAATGTGGTGGCGGCAAATTGAAAAATTTCACGTGCTCTTGTTTGGAAACAAACTCACGTGCTTTTTTGCCAGCTACCATCCGCCATCTTTAATCAACAGAGCATAGTGCTGCCCTCTTTAGTTTGAAATGTGGTGGCGGCAAATTCCACGTGCTCTTGTTTGGAAACAAAGCCATGTGCTTTTTTGACAGCTGTCATCCGCCATCTTTAATCAACAGAGCACCGTGCTGCTATCATGCGGGCAATTTCGTCAGCTGTCATCCGCCATCTTTAAACACCGTGCTGCCCTCTTTATGGCTACTACCTTAAGCACGTAGTAGCGGGCAATTTGAAAAGTTCTGTTAGCTATCATCCGCCATCTTTAATCAAGAGAGCGCCGTGCTGCCATCTTTAGCTAGATACCTTTGAAATGTGGTGGCGGCAAATTGAAAAATTTCACGTGCTCTTGTTTGGAAACAAACTCACGTGCTTTTTTGACAGCTACCATCCGCCATCTTTAATCAACAGAGCATAGTGCAATCCTCTTTAGTTTGAAATGTGGTGGCGGCAAATTCCACGTGCTCTTGTTTGGAAACAAAGCCATGTGCTTTTTTGACAGCTGTCATCCGCCATCTTTAATCCAGAGAGCACCGTGCTGCCCTCTTTATCGTAGTAGATGTAAATTCGTCACCTGTCATCCGCAGTGCTGCCATCTTTAGCTAGATACCTTTGAAATGTGGTGGTGGATAATTTAAAAAGAGAAATTCTACAGCAGCCCTCTCTCGACGCTAATTGCATAAGATGGCGGCTATACATGACTCCTTAAGGGTGCTTACGCAAGATGGCTGCTATACACAGGTTCTTATGAGACACCCTTGGGATGCTTGCGCAAGATGGCAGTTATACATGGCTCCTTATGAGATGCCCTAGGGATGCTTGCTCAAGATAGCAACTGCTCTTATGGGACGGCTTAAGTGTCCTTGCACAAGATGGCTTGAGACGCCCTAAGGATGCTTGTGCAAGATGGCGGACACAAGATGGCGGCTATACACAACTCCTTATGAGACGATTTAAGGGTGCTTGCGCAAGATGGTTGCTACTCTTAGCTTAGAGGCTAACGTGTCGTGCTAGTTCGATTCATTAAATTTAGGGCTTAAATGCAAAATGTTAAATATATCGAAAACGGTGCACCGTAGAGCAAAACGGACAAAATTTTTCTGCCTAATATCTAGGTTCGCAGTATGAGGAACAAGAAAACCACAGTCTAATGATGGGATCAACGGTTCGGTTCCTACTTAGGCCCTTTGACATTTGCTCTGTTTTAGCTTGTATTGAAGCGAATCTTCGTAACATGATCAGGTCTAACTATGGTAGAGAGTATAACGTACCGTGCTGGTTCGATTCATTAAATTTGGAGGCTTAAATGCAAAATGTTAAATATCTCGAAAACGGTGCATCGTAGAGCAAAACGGACAAAATTTTTCCGCCTAATACGTAGGTTCGTAGTATCAGGAACAAGAAAAAACATTGTCTAATGATGAGATCAACGGTTCGATTCTTACTTAAGCCCTTTGGCATTGGCAGCTATCTATTTCTACAAGATGGTGGCTGCTCTTATGAGACACAAGATGGCTTGAGACGTCCTAGGGATGCTTACGCAAGATGGCGGACACAAAATGGTGACTATACATAGCTCCTTATGAGACAGCCTAGGGGTGCTCGCATAAGATGGCAGCTACTCTTATGAAGAAAGCTAGCTTAGAGGCTACTGCGCAAGATAACAGCTGCTGTTATGCATGTGGTGGAGGGCAATTTGAAATTCTATGTGCTTAATCAACAGAGCACCCTGCTACCCTCTTTAGTTGAAATGTGGTGGTGGATAATTTGAAAAATTCTTTTGACAGCTATCATCTTTAAACAATGGCGACTATACATAGGCTGTTAAGGCCTTATCATTCTCCTCCTCCTCCTCCTCCTCCTCCTTCTCTACCTCCTCCTCCGCCTCTTATGTCAAGGCATAGCTTTATATCGAACAAGTTTAAACCTGCATCGCGAAGGCAAGCGTGTGCAGCGATAACATTATTATGCATGTTTAGACTTTCGAAACATAAGAAGAGTAGAATCAAACGCTGTACTCGATACGACATGTGATCAGAACATTGATTGATGCGTTCAGAAAACAAAATAAGTGATCAAGACTAGAATCGAACACTGTACTCAATACATCATGTGTTTAGAATATGTCAGGGGATACCCTTGTTCTAAGAAGATAAGATTGAAACATAACAAGACTAGAATAGAACACTGTAATCGATGTTGCTAACTTCAACATGTGATCAGAACATTGATTGATGTGTTCAGAACACAAAATAAGTGATCATGACTAGAATCGAACACTGTACTCGATACAACATGTGATCAGAACATTGATCGATGTGTTCAGAACACAAAATAAGTGATCAAGACTAGAATCGAACACTGTACTCAATACAACATGTGTTTAGAACATGTTAGGGGGTACCCTTGTTCTAAGAAGATCAGAATGAAACATAACAAGACTAGAATCGAACACTGTAATCGATGTTGTTAACCTCAACATATGATCAGAACATTGTTTGATGTGTTCAGAGCAAAAGTACAATTTTGATGATTTGCTTAGTGTAAAATCAAAAACTATGGAAACACACTGTGCACATATCGCTCAGTAAGCAATATTGCAAAACTACAACTTCAATGATTTGCCTAGTGTAAAAATCAAAAAACACACTGTACCCATACTGCGCAGCTAACTCGCTCGGTAAACGATATAGCCAAAGTATAACTTCAAATTATTTACCTTCCATCATTCGTCTTGTGTGAAAATCAGTCGAACAAGTTATCGCATAAACATGTAACATGAAATATCAGTCAATCTGTTGGCATGGGTTACAAGCATGTAGCTTATGCGGGAAGTAAAATTAAACAGAACGCTAGTGCTATAAGAAATACTCTGCTTACATTTAAGTCCCTAGCTGTTGAACAAGTTATTACATAAATATGTAACATGAAATATCGGTTCGGAAACATATTGTTTCAAGGATGAAAGGACTCTTCCTCCTCCTTACCGCACATTCCTTGTAGGGCTAAGGGGCTAATGGGCTAAAGGGCTAATGGGCAAAAGGGCTAAAGGGCTAATGGGCTAAAGGGCTAAAGGGCTGAAGGAGCAACAACCTCATCGATCGCTATCAGCAAGAACGCTTGTACTTTGTTAAGTGTAGAAAATTAATCTTTATTTGTAAATGGTTTCATGTTCAGAACAAGGAATGGAACCTAGGGGTTACGTCTTACCTAATAAAATCCCCGAGGTGCGATGAGTTACGTTTTTCGAACTAGTGTTTGGAACACTGAGCTTTTCAAGATGATAGCAGAGAGTTTAGCAATGTTCTGTTGTTGGATTATAAATTCCGCGCTACAACATGCATAAGGTGGCAGCCTTGAGGTTTACTGCCGTAAAGATGACAAGAGTGAGGTTAACAATGTTCCGTTGTTGGATTTTAAATTCCGCGCTATAACATGCATAAGGTGGCAGCCTTGAGGTTTACCGCCGTAAAGATGGCAGCAGTGAGGTTAGCGACGCTCTATTGTCCTTCAAAGTGAGGTTAGGGTTCGTCAAGAAGACAGCTGTCAAAAAAAGCACGTGACTATGTTTACCAAACAAGAGCACGTGGTCGTGACGTCACGGTCACGTAGTATGCTGCCTCTGCATGCAAAGTTCAATGTCTACACCTACGTAGTAAACATTCTGCTGTGTTCACAAGAGTTTTTACACATAACTATTCTTTATGCTTTAAGTTCATGCACATAGGCTATGCTAAGATAGCAGCACAAACACATGCGAACTTTGTACATTCTAATGGAATATGTTTAGTACTGCGTGCATCATAGATACATGATGTGTACACGCATTTAAACATGGCTATACTTAATGCTGCTGCTTTGTTTGCAAGATTTTTATACATTGCTATTCTTTATGCTTTAAGTTCGTGCACACACAAGCGATAGTCGTACGCTCTGGCAGGAGAAGTTTAGTACGATATTCGATACATTATCGGTGGGTGATGTGTACACGCTTTAGAACATAGCTCTTCTTTGTGCTTTAAGTTCGTGCACATGGGTTAGGGATACACAAAAGCGATTGCTACATGCTCTAGCGGAGGAAGTCTAGTACGATAGTCGATGCATGTAAAATCGATAGGATTTGCTAAGGTAGCAGCACACTTACACGATTTTAGCACAATCTAGTGGAAAAAGTTTAGTATGATAGTCGTTTCGTGCAAAATCATTAGCTAATGTGTACACGCTTTGAAACAAGGCTATTCTTTGTACTTTAAGTTCATGCGTACAGGTTATGCTAAGATAGCAGCACAACCTAGCGGAAGAAGTTTAGTACGATATTTGATGCATGCAAAATCAATAAGTAATGTGCACACGCTTTAAAACATGGTTATTCTTCGTACTTTAAGTTCATGCGTATAGGTTAGGCTAAGATAGCAGCACAGTCTAGTGTAAGAAGTTTAGTACGAGAGTCGATGAATGCAAAATCGATAGGTGATGTGTACACGCTTTGAAACATAGCTATTCTTTGTACTTTAAGTTCATGCGTCTTAGTTATGCTAAGATAGCAGCACAATCCACCTGAAGAAGTTTTGTTCGAGAGTCGATACATGCAAAATCGATAGTTGATGCGTACATGCTTTGAAACATGACTATTCATTGTACTTTAAGTTCATGGGTATAGGTTATGCTAAGATAGCAGCACAATCTAGCGGAAGAAATTTAGTACGATATTTGATGCATGCAAAATCGATAGGTAATGTGTACACGCTTTGAAACATGGCTATTCTTT
The DNA here is from genome assembly GCF_040414725.1 of Anabrus simplex. NCBI lineage: Eukaryota > Metazoa > Arthropoda > Insecta > Orthoptera > Tettigoniidae > Anabrus > Anabrus simplex. The sequence continues at coordinate 1,033,533,143 of NC_090266.1, read as the reverse complement.
GTACCTTAAGGACATGCTAAGATAGCAGCACAGTCTAGCGTAAGAAGTTTAGTAAGAGAGTCGATGAATGCAAAATCGATAGGTGATGTGTACACGCTTTGAAACATAGCTATTCTTTGTACTTTAAGTTCATGCGTCTTAGTTATGCTAAGATAGCAGCATAATCTACCTGAAGAAGTTTTGTACGAGAGTCGATACATGCAAAATCGATAGTCGATGTGTACATGCTTTGAAACATGACTATTCATTGTACCTTAAGTTCATGGGTATAGGTTATGCTAAGATAGCAGCACAATCTAGCGGAAGAAGTTCAGTACGAGATTTCATGCATGCAAAATCGATAGGTAATGTGTACACGCTTTGAAACATGGCTATTCTTTGTACCTTAAGGACATGCTAAGATAGCAGCACAATCTAGCGGAAGAAGTTTAGTACGATATGTGTTGCATGCAAAATCGATAGGTAACGTGTACACGCTTTGAGACATAGCTATTCTTTGTACTTTAAGGTCACGCGTATAGGTTATGCTAAGATAGCAGCACAATCTAGCGGAAGAAGTTTAGTACGAGAGTCGATGCGTGCAAAATCGATAGGTAATGTGTACACGCTTTGAAACATGGCTATTCAATGTACTTTAATTTTATGTGTATAGGTTATGCTAAGATAGCAGCAAGATCTAGCGGATGAAGTTTAGTTCGATGGTCGATGCATGTAAAATCGATAGGTGATGTGTACACACTTTGAAACATGGCAATTCATACTGCTGCTCTGTCCCCAAGACTTTTGAGCATAGCTAATCCTAATGCTGCTCTTAACGACGTCGAGCTAAGGATTGATTACGTGACCGTGACGTCACGACCACGTGCTCTTGTTTGGTAAACATAGTCACGTGCTTTTTTGACAGCTGTCTTCTTGACGAACCCTAACCTCACTTTGAAGGACAATAGAGCGTCGCTAACCTCACTGCTGCCATCTTTACGGCGGTAAACCTCAAGGCTGCCACCTTATGCATGTTATAGCGCGGAATTTAAAATCCAACAACGGAACATTGTTAACCTCACTCTTGTCATCTTTACGGCAGTAAACCTCAAGGCTGCCACCTTATGCATGTTGTAGCGCGGAATTTATAATCCAACAACAGAACATTGCTAAACTCTCTGCTATCATCTTGAAAAGCTCAGTGTTCCAAACACTAGTTCGAAAAACGTAACTCATCGCACCTCGGGGATTTTATTAGGTAAGACGTAACCCCTAGGTTCCATTCCTTGTTCTGAACATGAAACCATTTACAAATAAAGATTAATTTTCTACACTTAACAAAGTACAAGCGTTCTTGCTGATAGCGATCGATGAGGTTGTTGCTCCTTCAGCCCTTTAGCCCTTTAGCCCATTAGCCCTTTAGCCCTTTTGCCCATTAGCCCTTTAGCCCATTAGCCCCTTAGCCCTACAAGGAATGTGCGGTAAGGAGGAGGAAGAGTCCTTTCATCCTTGAAACAATATGTTTCCGAACCGATATTTCATGTTACATATTTATGTAATAACTTGTTCAACAGCTAGGGACTTAAATGTAAGCAGAGTATTTCTTATAGCACTAGCGTTCTGTTTAATTTTACTTCCCGCATAAGCTATATGCTTGTAACCCATGCCAACAGATTGACTGATATTTCATGTTACATGTTTATGCGATAACTTGTTCGACTGATTTTCACACAAGACGAATGATGGAAGGTAAATAATTTGAAGTTATACTTTGGCTATATCGTTTACCGAGCGAGTTAGCTGCGCAGTATGGGTACAGTGTGTTTTTTGATTTTTACACTAGGCAAATCATTGAAGTTGTAGTTTTGCAATATTGCTTACTGAGCGATATGTGCACAGTGTGTTTCCATAGTTTTTGATTTTACACTAAGCAAATCATCAAAATTGTACTTTTGCTCTGAACACATCAAACAATGTTCTGATCATATGTTGAGGTTAACAACATCGATTACAGTGTTCGATTCTAGTCTTGTTATGTTTCATTCTGATCTTCTTAGAACAAGGGTACCCCCTAACATGTTCTAAACACATGTTGTATTGAGTACAGTGTTCGATTCTAGTCTTGATCACTTATTTTGTGTTCTGAACACATCGATCAATGTTCTGATCACATGTTGTATCGAGTACAGTGTTCGATTCTAGTCATGATCACTTATTTTGTGTTCTGAACACATCAATCAATGTTCTGATCACATGTTGAAGTTAGCAACATCGATTACAGTGTTCTATTCTAGTCTTGTTATGTTTCAATCTTATCTTCTTAGAACAAGGGTATCCCCTGACATATTCTAAACACATGATGTATTGAGTACAGTGTTCGATTCTAGTCTTGATCACTTATTTTGTTTTCTGAACGCATCAATCAATGTTCTGATCACATGTCGTATCGAGTACAGCGTTTGATTCTACTCTTCTTATGTTTCGAAAGTCTAAACATGCATAATAATGTTATCGCTGCACACGCTTGCCTTCGCGATGCAGGTTTAAACTTGTTCGATATAAAGCTATGCCTTGACATAAGAGGCGGAGGAGGAGGTAGAGAAGGAGGAGGAGGAGGAGGAGGAGGAGGAGAATGATAAGGCCTTAACAGCCTATGTATAGTCGCCATTGTTTAAAGATGATAGCTGTCAAAAGAATTTTTCAAATTATCCACCACCACATTTGAGCTAAAGAGGGTAGCAGGGTGCTCTGTTGATTAAGCACATAGAATTTCAAATTGCCCTCCACCACATGCATAACATCAGCTGTTATCTTGCGCAGTAGCCTCTAAGCTAGCTTTCTTCATAAGAGTAGCTGCCATCTTGTGCGAGCACCCCTAGGCTGTCTCATAAGGAGCTATGTATAGTCACCATTTTGTGTCCGCCATCTTGCGTAAGCATCCCTAGGACGTCTCAAGCCATCTTGTGTCTCATAAGAGCAGCCACCATCTTGTAGAAATAGATAGCTGCCAATGCCAAAGGGCTTAAGTAAGAATCGAACCGTTGATCTCATCATTAGACAATGTTTTTTCTTGTTCCTGATACTACGAACCTACGTATTAGGCGGAAAAATTTTGTCCGTTTTGCTCTACGATGCACCGTTTTCGAGATACAGTATTTAACATTTTGCATTTAAGCCTCCAAATTTAATGAATCGAACCAGCACGGTACGTTATACTCTCTATCATAGTTAGACCTGATCATGTTACGAAGACTCGCTTCAATACAAGCTAAAACAGAGCAAATGTCAAAGGGCCTAAGTAGGAACCGAACCGTTGATCCCATCATTAGACTGTGGTTTTCTTGTTCCTCATACTGCGAACCTAGATATTAGGCAGAAAAATTTTGTCCGTTTTGCTCTACGGTGCACCGTTTTCGATATATTTAACATTTTGCATTTAAGCCCTAAATTTAATGAATCGAACTAGCACGACACGTTAGCCTCTAAGCTAAGAGTAGCAACCATCTTGCGCAAGCACCCTTAAATCGTCTCATAAGGAGTTGTGTATAGCCGCCATCTTGTGTCCGCCATCTTGCGCAAGCATCCTTAGAGCGTCTCAAGCCATCTTGTGCAAGGACACTTAAGCCGTCCCATAAGAGCAGTCGCTATCTTGAGCAAGCATCCCTAGGGCATCTCATAAGGAGCCATGTATAACTGCCATCTTGCGCAAGCATCCCAAGGGCGTCTCATAAGAACCTGTGTATAGCAGCCATCTTGCGTAAGCACCCTTAAGGAGTCATGTATAGCCGCCATCTTATGCAATTAGCGTCGAGAGAGGGCTGCTGTAGAATTTCTCTTTTTAAATTATCCACCACCACATTTCAAAGGTATCTAGCTAAAGATGGCAGCACTGCGGATGACAGGTGACGAATTTACATCTACTACGATAAAGAGGGCAGCACGGTGCTCTCTGGATTAAAGATGGCGGATGACAGCTGTCAAAAAAGCACATGGCTTTGTTTCCAAACAAGAGCACGTGGAATTTGCCGCCACCACATTTCAAACTAAAGAGGGCTGCACTATGCTCTGTTGATTAAAGATGGCGGATGGTAGCTGTCAAAAAAGCACGTGAGTTTGTTTCCAAACAAGAGCACGTGAAATTTTTCAATTTTCCGCCACCACATTTCAAAGGTATCTAGCTAAATATGGCAGCACAGTGCTCTCTTGATTAAAGATGGATGCTGTCATGTGGAATTGCCTGCCACCACAGGTATCTAGCTAAAGAGGGCAGCACGGTGCACAAAGATGGCTGCTGTCAAAAAGCATTTTGCAAATTATCCGCCACCACATTTCAAAGGTAAGTAGCTAAAGAGGGCAGCACTGTGCTCTATAGATTAAAGATGGCGGATGACAGCTGTCAAAAAACACGTGGCTTTGTTTACCTCGCGCTAGTTAGGTTAAGTTGGTAGCACTAAGGTTTAGACCCGTCAAGATGGCAGCACTGGCGATGACAGGTGACGAATTTTGCATCTAAAGAGGGCAGCACAGTGTTTAAAGATGGCGGATGACAGCTGTCAAAAAGCACGGGGCTGTCAAAAAGCACGTGGCTTTGTTTACCTCACGCTTGTTAGGTTAAGTTGGTAGCACTAATTTTTAGGCCCGTCAGGATGGCAGTACTGAGGTTAGCGATGCGTTGTTGGCTGTCAAAAGGCACGTGGCTTTGTTTACAAACCTGTCAAAAAGCACGTGGCTGTCAAAAAACACGTGGATTGGTTTATCTCGCGCTAGTGAGGTTAAGTTGGCACTACTGAGGTTTAGGCCCGTCAAGATGGCAGTACTGAGGTTAGCGATGCGTTGTTGTCTGTCAAAAAGCACGTGGCTGTCAAAAAACACGTGGCTTTGTTTACCTCATGCTAGTTAGGTTAAGTTGGTACCACTGAGGTTTAGGCCCGTCAAGATGGCAGCAGTGTGGTTAGCGATGCGTTGTTGTCGATGACAGCTGACAAAAAGCACGTGGCTTTGTTTACAAATTCAAATCTCCCGTCAAAATTCAAATTTCCCGCCAAAATTCAAATTTCCCGCCAGAATTCATATTTCCCGCGCCGCGGGCGGAGGTAGAGGCCGCAGAACTGTCCCATTATACTACTTTCGTAACATTTTAGTTTGCCATAATGTGATTGTCACGTCAATAATTAAAATGTTAAATTCGAATAACTTTTTGTCCGAGTTTTCGGAAGTCGGAGATATCGGAATCCGAGCTCTTGTGCGTTGACTGCATGCAGAAGAATTTAAACTTCTCGTGTACTGATATTAAAGGGCATTAGTAAACATATTTACAAGTCGCATAAGTTCAGTACTTAACTCCCTGCATTATCTTCGGGAATTCAAAAGATTTCCTATTAAGTTAGTGCGAAACTAGCAAACCACGGTATAAAACTCAATTCATTCACTGGCAATATGTTGTAAAGTTATTATTAAAGCCGTAAATTATCTTCGTGTCATATTAGTCAATTTCATCCAATGAATAGTGTAATTATGTCCACCTCTGTGGTGTAGTGGTTAGTGTGATTAGCTGCCACCTCCCGGTGGCGCGGGTTCAATTCCCGGCTCTGCCACGAAATTTGAAACGTGGTACGCGGGCTGGAACGACGTCCACTCAGCCTCAGGAGGTTAACTGAGTAGAGGTGGGTTCGATTCCCACCTCAGCCATCCTGGAAGTGGTTTTCCGTGGTTTCCCACTTCTTCTCCAGGCAAATGCCGGGATGGTACCTAACTTAAGAACACGGCCGCTTCCTTCCCTCTTCCTTGTCTATTCCCTTCCAATCTTCCCATCCACCCGCAAGTCCCCTGTTCAGCATAACAGGTGAGGCCGCCTGGGCGAGGTACTTGTCATCCTCCCCAGTTGTATCCCCCGGCCCAGAGTCTGAAGCCCCAGGACACTGCCCTTGACGCGGGTAGAGGTGGCATCCCTCGCTGAGTCCGCGAGGAAAACCGACCCTGGAGGATAAACAGATAAAGTTGAAGAAGAAGAATAGTGTAATTTTTTACTGTTTTGTATATTAACCTGTAGATGTCCGGCTCCATGGCTAAATGGTTAGCGTGCTGGCCTGTCGTCTTCATCATCATTTCATCCTCATCGCGACACGCAGGTCGCCTACAGGCGTCAAATCGAAAGACCTGCATCTGGCGAGCCGAACTTGTCCTCGGACACTCCCGGCACTAAAAGCCATACGCCATTTCATTTCAACTGTAGATCGTATATTTCTGTTGTTTTCACTTGCTTACTGACCAATTTACTGTACATATCCTCAAAAGCACGTTTTCGGGTGTAGATGAGGTAAAGTCTACCAACGGAATTGGATTCCCGATTCATCGGACAACACCTGAGACCTATTGACTTGAACTGTGACGTATTTAATGTTATTTCTGAGTTTATATGGGAGGTTATCTTTTCTATATTTTGTACGGTCACAAAATTGAAACCTCCGAAGAATTAAACTTTAATTTTCCTATCTGTTTGGAATGTCTTTCCATTATGTGGTTATGAGAGAAGCCTTAAGACAAAATCTGTTCCGACAGATCAACCTGCGGCAGTTTTAGTAGGAGTTATCAGCCATCTGACACTCTGGGGTTTAAACCACTTCCCTTCACAAATATATTGCCTGAGATTAAGTATGTCCTGTTCCAGTCCTCAGGTCTGGCTTAAAAAGTGCACAGCCGCGTATCGAACCCCAGCCAGCTCAGCGAGAAGCTAATAAATTAATGCTACAGCACGGCGGTAACAATCTTGTGTTCCCAAGCGGCTAAGTTGTAAAAGTGATGTTAGCTCGAAGAACACGCTATCATGCAATGCATTTTATTATCTATGCCACATTACATGTAATTACGTTATCGTCTCTGGGTATTATCATAGGTAGACCATGATCATTACATGACCTTCGATGTTAGGCCCCTTAAAACAACAAGCATCATCATCATCATCTTATCTAACAGTAAATATAGGAAATTTTCCATTCACTTCCAGTAGGAAAATCATGTCTTTCAAGCTTTCTTTTAAAGAAACCTGTTCTTAAGTCATTTGTTAAAATCAAATAAATAATTCCAAGCTGTCCGACTCGTTGGCTGAATGGTCAGCGTACTGGCCTTTTGTCCAGGTGGCCCCGGGTTCGATTCCCGGCCGGGTCGGGAAATTTAACCTTCATTGTTTAATTCCAGTGGCTCGGGGTCTGGGTGTCTGTGCCGTCCCCAATATCCCTGCAACCTGCACACTACACATAACACTATCCTCCACCACAATAACATGCAGTTACCTACACATGGCAGAAGCCGCCCCCTCATCGGAGGGTCTGCCTTACAAGGGCTGCAGCCGGCTAGAAATAGCCACACGAAATTATTATTATTATTATTATTATTATTATTATTATTATTATTATTATTATTATTATTCCAAGCTACTTTGTTTTATGGGTGTAAGCATTTCTTACTTTTTTCCTGATATTTTCATATTATGGTACACTTTATACTTAGTTACCGTACTTCAGAAAATGAATTGACATCAGCTACTTTCGAGGGAGTTAGCGCAAGATATCATCACTATTGCAAATAAGTTGTAGGATATGTTAAAGGGAATGGCGATCGGTCCCATGGCTAAACAGTTAACGTGCTGGCCTCAGGTCACAGTGGTCCCGGGTTCGATTCCAGACAGGGTCGGGAATTCTAACTATAATTGGTAAATTCCGCTTGCACTGGGGTGTATGTGTCGTCTTCATCATCATTTCATCCTCATTACTACGCGCAGGTCGCCTACGGGAGTGAAATCGAATGACCTGCACCTGACGAGCCGAACATGTCCTCGGACACTCCCGACACTAAAAGCCATACGCTATTTCATCATTTTTTTAAGGAAATGGTGAGTAGATTAAAAATAGACAAAATAAATGTGCCGTTGTCAGTTACGTTCTAAGTTTCAACCTACCGGGCGAGTTGGGCGAGTGGCTGTGAGCTTGCATCAGGGAGATGGTGGGTTCGAACCCCACTGTCGGCAGCCCTGAAGATGGTTTTCCATGGTTTCCCATTTTCACACCAGGCAAATGCTGGAGCTGTACATTCATTAAGGCCACGGCCGCTTCCTTCCAACTCCTCGGTCTTTCCTATCCCATCTTCGCCATAAGACCTACAGCTACTCCCATAAATATTCGGCCACTGATAAAATCCGCGAAAAAGTGATGACAATAAGGCAACCATGAGCAGGATGTGAAACCAAATGTTTCTAAGTAATGGAACTACATGTGGTTGCTTATGCCGAAGAGGAATCAGGGAGCTTTGATTTACATTATGCTGTAAAAGAAAGGATATTGGTCACATGGGTGAAATGACACGCCTCAAATATATTCGGTCACCCGGAAAGGCCAGGATTGCCGTTGTGTTCATTGACAGAGACAGGGCAGATAGCGTTGCAAATCTTTCAGTTCAGAAATGCGTTGCCGCAAGACACGTCGTGCCGAAGTCATTCGCTGCAGTGTTGCGGACAGGTATCAAATAGGGCGCAAAAGACAACACAATACCGCGTTTGAAGAACGCCAGTGCGTGATATTCCATCATGCCCGATGTAAATCGCATAGAAAGATATCGCAGATGCTTAACATAGCAGAATAATAGTTGGAGACATAATCAGAAGATTCAAAAATGAAAACAGAATTGATTCAGTTCCTCGCATAGGCAGACCAAGAAGGCTGACAGAACGACAGGAACGGTTTGTGCTTCGGAATGGGAAACGAAATCCAAAAATTAGTGCTCAGAAAGTGGTAGCAGCTGTTTTAGAGGACTGTAGAAAGAAAGTGAGTACTGAAACCGTGCGAAGAGCAGTGCGAAGGAATGTGTTACTTGGGAGAAGGGCTAGGAGGAACCCATTCATTAGCGCAGTATATAAAAAAAGCGGTTAGAGTTCGCAAAACCTACGTAAGCAAACACAGTGCTTGGTGAGAGGATGTGTTATTTGTTGATGAGTCAAAGTTCAACGTGTTTTGGTCCGATGGAAAGCAATTGGTGTGGCGGAAACGTCACGAGGAACTGAAAACAAGCAATTTACAAGCAACGGTAAAACATGAAGGAGGAAGTGAAATGGTGTGGGTATGTGTTGCATCGAACGGAGTTGGCGCATTGAGTTTCACTGAACATATTTTGACAAAAGAGGGCTATTTGGCTATCCTCAAAAACAATTTGCGACAATCTGCGGAACAACTTGGTATACAGCATACTTTCAAATTATACCAAGATAACGACCCCAAGCATAAGTCGTAACTTGTCAGGGAGTGGTTGCTGTACAACTGCCCGAAGGTTTTGGTGATTCCACCACAATCACCCGACCTGAACCCCATCGAGAATGTGTGGAGTCAAATGAAGGCAGCACTGCAATTCCGGCGACAAGTTCCCTCACAGACTTGAAGAGGAGACTGCTACAAGAATGGGCGGCATTAAGCCCTGATTATATCAAAAAAGTTATTGCCAGTATGCCGAATCGACTGTAAGAGGTCATAAAACATCAAGGTGGACCAACAAAGTACTGAAAGTGTAACAGGGTTTTGAATTATGCGAGTTTGTGTTGGTTTTTTGTACAGTGGCCGAATATTTTTGAGGCGGCACGGGAATTACTGCTTTTATTTAAATGTACGACTTACATCACAATGTGTCTAGAACGTTGTATTATGTTTTTCTACATGTTTCGTTGTATTATACATTATCATTATAGTGTAAGAATAATTATCCAATAAAAGTGTGTCAAAAATTAGAGTGACCGAATATTTATGGGAGTAACTGTATCTGTATCGGCGCGACGTAAAACGAATTTTTTTAAAAAAATATCAACCACCGCTGTTGACATGGAGCGGAACACTTGGGCAGAGAGGGCGGACGTACATCTCGTACACGGCAGAGCCCCGTTATACGGGCGACGAACTCCGAGACTTTACAGGAAATATTGTTTCCATCCGGACGATGTCCGGCCTATCGTACATTCAACTCGACAACTGCGAGAAACAGGTACACTCCAAAGAAGAAGGACGAGTATAAAACTCTGTTTTCGCATGGTATTATCGTATCTTAATTTATTTTAAGTACAATTCCTCAGTGTGAATACTGTTATTTTGAGTGCGAAAAGTTTGCCCCATTTTCCAGGCCAATGTAGGCCTGCATGACAGAGGACCTCCTCGAGGTGCGCGTATTCTTCACTTTGTTTCTCCATGAAAAAGTAGGCTATACCATGCACTCCGCAGTCAACTGGCGCAGGCTATGACTATTCTACTCGCGTACGCTTCACTCAGCGGTTTCGTAGCGCACATTAGAGGAAGATTATTTTGCATCAATTGTTTTATTTGCTGATGATGCTACGTTTACTCAGGAGGGAATGTACAATTCTCACAATAAACACTTCTGGACCGATGAGAATCCACAGCCTAGTAGGTACTGAACTTGGCATTCAGTACAAATCCTCTGTTAATGTGTGGACGGGTACTGTACTTAGGTAGAAGGGAGGTATTTCGAACATTTACTGAGATTAAGCAAATACTTCTTGAGGAAGCACAGTGCTCCATGTGGAAGATGTGTACATCCTAGAAAAAGGGACGCAGAACTGTGTGGCCTTTCTTTTCAATGTCCTTCCTTTAGGTCCCTACTATCGTCGAAATTTCTTTCGGGAAACATTTTCAGAAACCCCTGTATACATTCTTCTCAGAGTTAATACATACTGTACTGAAATATTCACATGTTGAAGAAAATAAATGTAATTGTATAATATCGCCCTTGTCAGCTTGGGCAGGGATTTATGTATTCGAATATAATCACTCTTTAATCCCGAATAGTGTTATCAATTGGAATCCGTGATCGAGCAGTGACGTAATTACACTACTTAACGTAGGAATTTGGGAACACTGTAAAAAATATATTTCTTCTTCTTCTACCACTTTTCCCACACTTGTGCGATTGCGGATGTGAACTGCGTCGCAGCCATGTTTTACGACCGAATACCCTTCCTGACGCCTACCTTATATGGAAGGATGTAATCACTATTGCGTGTTCCTTTGGTGGTTGGTAATGTAGTATGTTGTCTGAATATGAAGAGGAAAGTGTTGGGACAAACACAAACGCCCAGGCCCAGAGCCAGAAGAATTAATCAGAGGCGATTAAAATCCCCGATCCGGCCGGGAATTGAACCCGGAACCCTCTAAATCGAAGGCCTGAACGCATACCATTCAGCTAAGGAGTCGAACACCGTAAAATGAAATGGCGTATGGCTTTTAGTGCCGGGAGTGTCCGAGGGCACGTGCGGCTCGCCAGTACAGGTCTTTCGATTTGACGCCCGTAGACGACCTGCGCGTTGTTATGAGGATGAAATGATAATGAAGACGATACATACACCCAGCCCGATGCCAGCGGAATTAACCAATGATTGTTAAAATTCCCGACCCTGCCGGGAATCGAACCCGGGACCCCTGCGACCAAAGGCCAGCACGCTAACCATTTAGCCATGCAGCCGGACACCGTAAAATATATTTAGTGAAAACGAACGTTTGTAAATATTTACATCGGTGGAAGATATACCCATGATTAAGATTTGCTGTGATATGTATACAATACGTCGTACGTGGCGCTTCCATCGTTCTTCAGATGGCTTATACGAACAGTCCATAGAAAAGCACGTGTCATGTGACATATGTCAGGCATGTCATACTTGCGATAAACATGCGCAGAAGACGTAAGGTGCTTAACAATGAACACCTAAAGGTGCTTGAGAAAGGTCGCGAGAGGCATAGTGAACCGTGCACAGTAGTATCGTCATTTCGGACGTTCAGACCTCACAGCAATCGGCACGTGAAGGTACCCTTAAGCGACGGAACGGTTCTGAATAATTCTGATGAGTTACTTGTCACCCTTTGATTGTCAGACAGGCACAATCATATCTAAAGGCGTCCTAGTCCATCGTCCAGAGAAACTACCAAGGTACGTTTCCTGCACCAAAAACATTTCCATACGCCTAGCACAGGCGACCTTAACGATCCTTATTGTCTGTGCCATTAAGACTTCAACATGGTCATCTTCGTTAGCAGTGGTATCATCAAAGAGCAACGTGCAATCCTATGGAATGGAGCTGTGTTATTTTTGTCAAGAAATTAACACTTTATTTCGGAGCGGATGACCACCGTGTCAGAGTCTGGAAGACCAAAGGTGATTGCTACAAACCCTTCCTCACTTCCCAATGACACATGTCCACTAATAATAATTTCGTGTGGCTATTTCTAGCCGAGTGCAGCCCTTGTAAGGCAGACCCTCCGATGAGGGTGGGCGGCATCTGCCATTTGTAGGTAACTGCGTGTTATTGTGGTGGAGGATAGTGTTATGTGTGGTGTGTGAGTTGCACAGCACAAACACCAACCTCCGGACCATTGGAATTAACCAATTAAGGTTAAAATCCCCGACCCAGCCGGGAATCGAACCCGGGACCCTCTGAACCGAAGGCCAGTACGCTGATCATTCAGCCAACGAGTCACATGTCCACTGATACTGGCAAGATGGTCTGGGGCACTGCCGTACATGGTCGTCTTTTGTCATTGTAGTTACATATTGTTCAATGACTGTACAGTGGAAGAAATTCTGCGATTCCTTTTCCTTTCCCGGGTGCCCACGAGATATTTTCCAGCAAGTTAGACCTACGCTCGCCCGATTCTAGGATTTTCTGTACCTGAAAACTCATACCACGGACTTTTCGCCACCAGCATTCCGTCACGCTATCAGTTCGTACCAACGGACTTTCTTTAATACGCTCTATACGGTCCATGCTCTGAGTTATCGGGTAAGGACATTCTGGAAACACACTGCACTAGAGTAGATATAATTAAAATAACTGTGCCGTATTCACCGCATGGTTATGGTGGATCGTACTGCATCTGAAACAGCCATTTGAGCTTCAGGTGGCACCAGAGTGACGCAGCAAACTGTAACCAATAGATTACTTGAGGGATAGCTCTGAGCCAGAAGTCCTGTAACACTGAAGACATTACAGGCCTTAAAATTGGTATTTGGAATCTCTTTTAAAAATAAAGAAACACGTATTTCTTTGTTTTTGGAAAATCCAATTAATGGGGGTTAAACAGGACTGAAAAATGGGGTGAATTTTTAGAAAGACTATATCTACAGTATACCTCAGAAATGTAAAATGTTACAGACGTAAAAATTGGTATTTGGAATCTCCTGTAAAAGTAAAAAAAAAATAGGTGATTTTAACTTTCGGAAACTCCACTTAAGGGGAACTAAAAAGGGGGTGAAACTTTAAAATTAGCATGTCTACAGTATAGGCCTATCTCAAAAACTTAACATGTTACAGAAGTGGAAAATGGTATTTTTTATCTCTTTTAAAAATAAAGAAACGTGTATTTTTGTTTACGGAAAAACACTTGGGTGGGGGGTAAAAATGACTGAAAATGGGGTTGAATTCTTTTCATTAGGATACTGATATCTCAAAATCTGAAGATGTTACAGACGTGAAATTTGGTATTTGGATCCTCCTTTAAAAACAAAGAAATACGTATTTTTTGTTTTCAGAAATCCACTTCAAGGGAGAGGAGGGTAACTGAAAAATTAGTTTAATTATTTGTATGAAGATACTATTATCTCAAAAACGGAAGATGTTCAGACGTGAAAATAGGTACACTGACTGACAGAGCAAATGCAACACCAAGAAGGAGTGGTCAGAACTTTATGCCAATTGCAGGGTAGACTGACGTCACTGAGGTATGCTCATGATGTGAAATGCGCCGCTGTGCTGCGCACGTAGCGAACGATAAATGGGACACGGCGTTGGCGAATGGCCCACTTCGTACCGTGATTTCTCAGCCGACAGTCATTGTAGAACGTGTTGTCGTATGCCACAGGACACGTGTATAGCTAAGAATGCCAGGCCGCCGTCAACGGAGGCATTTCCAGCAGACAGACGACTTTACGAGGGGTATGGTGATCGGGCTGAGAAGGGCAGGTTGGTCGCTTCGTCAAATCGCAGCCGATACCCATAGGGATGTGTCCACGGTGCAGCGCCTGTGGCGAAGATGGTTGGCGCAGGGACATGTGGCACGTGCGAGGGGTCCAGGCGCAGCCCGAGTGACGTCAGCATGCGAGGATCGGCGCATCCGCCGCCAAGCGGTGGCAGCCCCGCACGCCACGTCAACCGCCATTCTTCAGCATGTGCAAGACACCCTGGCTGTTCCAATATCGACCAGAACAATTTCCCGTCGATTGGTTGAAGGAGGCCTGCACTCCCGGCGTCCGCTCAGAAGACTACCATTGACTCCACAGCATAGACGTGCACGCCTGGCATGGTGCCGGGCTAGAGCGACTTGGATGAGGGAATGGCGGAACGTCGTGTTCTCCGATGAGTCACGCTTCTGTTCTGTCAGTGATAGTCACCGCAGACGAGTGTGGCGTCGGCGTGGAGAAAGGTCAAATCCGGCAGTAACTGTGGAGCGCCCTACTGCTAGACAACGCGGCATCATGGTTTGGGGCGCTATTGCGTATGATTCCACGTCACCTCTAGTGCGTATTCAAGGCACGTTAAATGCCCACCGCTACGTGCAGCATGTGCTGCGGCCGGTGGCACTCCCGTACCTTCAGGGGCTGCCCAATGCTCTGTTTCAGCAGGATAATGCCCGCCCACACACTGCTCGCATCTCCCAACAGGCTCTACGAGGTGTACAGATGCTTCCGTGGCCAGCGTACTCTCCGGATCTCTCACCAATCGAACACGTGTGGGATCTCATTGGACGCCGTTTGCAAACTCTGCCCCAGCCTCGTACGGACGACCAACTGTGGCAAATGGTTGACAGAGAATGGAGAACCATCCCTCAGGACACCATCCGCACTCTTATTGACTCTGTACCTCGACGTGTTTCTGCGTGCATCGCCGCTCGCGGTGGTCCAACATCCTACTGAGTCGATGCCGTGCGCATTGTGTAACCTGCATATCGGTTTGAAATAAACATCAATTATTCGTCCGTGCCGTCTCTGTTTTTTCCCTAACTTTCATCCCTTTCGAACCACTCCTTCTTGGTGTTGCATTTGCTCTGTCAGTCAGTGTATTTGGTATCTGCTTTAAAATTAAAGAAACACGTATTCCTTTGATTTCGTAAAATCCAATGAAGGGGTGGTTGTGAAAGAATTGAAAAATTAATTGAATTAATTGTATGAGGATACTTACATCTAATAAAAACCAAAGATGTTACAGACGTAAAAATTGGTATTTGGATCGCCTTTGAAAACAAAGAAAAGTGCAATTTTGGGGGAAAATCATCTTGGGGGTGGGGTTCAAGAGGAGTTGAATTCCTTTTGTGAGGACACATATCTCAAAAACTGAAGATGTTACAGTCGTGATAATTGGTATTTTGATGATCCTTTGCTAATATGGAAACAAGTATTATTTTCGGAAAATTCACTTAAGGGGGAGTGTGAAAGGAAGTGAAAAAAAATTGATTTTTTATGGGGATACTTATATCTCTAAACTGAAGGTAACAGACGTGACATTGGTATTTGAAATCTCCTTTAAGCATAAAGAAACACGCCTTCTTTTTTCTGGGGGGGGGGGATCAACTTAACGGCGCTGGAGTGAAAAAGGATTTGACAACAATTGATTTCACTGTTCGTAATTTACTTGATTCTGCTCATAGACCGATCATTTTTAATCTTTCCTTGATCCGTTTTCAAGAGCCATCTTTTACTTTGGAAAACTTACAGTTAGATTACAGTAGATTCTCCTGGCATATAAATAAAAAAATTAAACACATTTCAAATAAACGATAGGAATGATATTGATCGTGCAATAGTTCATCTCTATAATAAGGTCAATAATGCACGGAAGTATATCATTCGTATCGCCAGAAATCTCACGCACTTGCCTACGCGCGACAATGGTGCTGTTCACATTGTCAGCAATGACAATGGCAGCAGATGTAATTTACCGCCAAATAGCGGTCTTGCATCTTGCTGCGGGGTCCAGAACATTAATAATAATAATAATAATAATAATAATAATAATAATAATAATAATAATAATAATAATAATAATAATAATAATAATAATATAAATTCAACTAATATCACCACCCTAATAATAATAATAATAATAATAATAATCTGGACCGTTGTCGAAATGTGCGGACCGCGCTGGAAACGGGTCCTGGCCGGGTAATGACAACGAATGCCGTCCGACCTTGTGTTCAGTACCGCTAAGGCACCCAAGACGACACCACGCCGGATCTCCTCAAGGAATTGATCCAAGTATTCGGCCATGTAATGATAGGGAGAAACAAATGATTATTGTGCCGTCACTTACGTGTATGAGAAACGTGTCGATTCACAGGCATGTGACACGTTTCAGCAGGTAGACAGCAGTAAAATGAACAGCAGAAACAAGAAACATAGAATGGGCCGCAAAGGTAGGAAGACGACACATAATTAAAGAAATTTGATTACAAGGCTACACAATCAATTCAGATCATTGAAAGAGATAAGCCGGATTGTCAATAGACCTCGTTCAACTGTTTGCAATGTAATAGACAAGTTCGGCAGAGACATATCCGTCCAAAACAGGCCAAGAACGGCACGACCGCAAATCCTCACACTATACGACAAACGTGTTACCCACCTACTGTATGTATGAAGAAAGTACCCCGTATCAGTGCTCTGAAGAATCCAGCTGAATTACAGAACGCCTGTGTCACAGATTCTGCGAGCACAGTGCGGCATGTTTGTAATCGTGAAGGGTACCATGATCGAGTCGGTTGGAAGAAGTTCTGGGTGAATGAAACGAACAGAAGGAAAGGCTGGAATTTGCTTTGAAATATCAGGATAAGACTCACGAATTTTGGAAAAAGGTTATATAGACTGATGGAAGTAAATTCAACGTGTTTGGTTTGGATGGAAAGCCGAAGGTATGGAGGAAAGCGAACGCTGACCTGGAGCCTCAGAACATCATTCCAGGAGTCAAACATGGAGGTGGCTCTGTATGTGTGTGTGGATACATGAGTGCGCTCGGTATGGGGAAGCTGCACATTATTGATGTAATGAATCACAGAATGTACTGAACATCCTTAAACAAGAACTACCAGCCAGGGCAGAACAAATGGGGATAACTGACGACCTGGATCTTTATGAAAGATACCGTCATGACGGCAAGCATACCGCGCATACTGCCAAACTGTGGCTGTTGTATGATACTCCCAAACGCCTATTCACTCCACCCCAGTCCCTTGATATCAATCCCATTGAGCATATATGGAGATTTTTGAAGAAGATCTCAAACATCCTTTGCCAGCTGAATGACATCTAATACCTCCGATATTAACTGCATATTACATGAATTCCATGCAAGGCAGACTGAAAGCGATAATCAAAGCTAAAGGATATCCAACGAAGTACTGCAATAACAGTGTTGTTGCGTCAGTTTTTTCTTTTTTACTGGAACACTCAGTGTCCGAATACTTTTGACGCGTGAGGAAGGAACCTTCATATATTTACCTATTGTTTCCAATGTTGTAATATATTACAAATCACTTGATTTACCTTTGCCGGTAAGTGCAGCGTGGGTATGGAGTTTCAAGCAACATTTTCACATAGGATCGCGAAAAATTACGCAGTTTGTCACACGAAAAGGAGAAGAGGAAGAGGAAGAAGAAGAATTGTCTACTAACAACATAGTGTATCTCTGGAAAGAAGAGGCAATATTGCTTATGGAGCAGTTTGGTGCTAAGAATGTGTATAAACTTAATGCAAATTCAGTCTAGCATCATTAAAGAAACGCATTCCGGGAAAACACTTGATCGCCGTCGTAAGAAGATAGTATGTGGTGTTACACAATCACGAAGCGCGCAGACACATTCATTCACTATTATGCCAATTGCATCATGCATGGGACGTCTTGTTGCCTGTCTTTTTTTTTATCGTGCTGCAGCAATCAAAGCACCAGGCCGTGCGGTTAAGAACGCGCAGCTGTGAACTTGCATCCGGGGGATAGTGGGTTCGAATCCCACTGTCGGCAGACCTGAAGATGGTTTTCCGTGGTTTCCCATTTTCACGCCAATCAAATGCTGGAGCTGTACCTTAATTAAGGCCACGGCCGCATCCTTCCGACTTCTGGGCTTTTCCTATCCCATCGTCGCCAAAAGACCTATCTTTGTCGGTGCAACGTAAAGCCACTAGCAAAAAAAATATTAATGTGGCCCGAAAAATATTTACAATACGACTGAGGCGGGATTGACCCTTGTTAATGGACATCACAGAAGATGCTGGAAATGGCCACCGTTGACGTCGATGCAGCGCACCCCCCTCCCACCAAATCTTGAAATTATGCAACGGCTTTTCGACGTACTGATGGGGATTTTCTGATACATAATGGCTCATGTTCTGTAAGTTCACATACCATGCCAGGCTGAAGAAATGGAAAATTGAGGATCCAAAAGTCCTGGCTCCACTTCACTCAGAAAGCACCGGCAGAACTCAACGTGCAAAGGTTCGTCGTCTGAACACTTTAACGCATGCACAACAGTAAATGTTTAAGGATACAGATGCAGGTCCTTTTTGATAGTGATTCGACACGACGATAAACGATAAACGGCCATGAGATTTCGTCGGACTTCGTTCTAGGCTTTCCTTCACTCGAGCAATGTTTTCTACTGTTCGAACTATTTTCAGATAGTTACGGATTTTACTCGCTACAGAGCCCGTTTCGCGCCATTTTGCCACTAAGTTTTGCACAGCAGATTTTGCTGGAGGTTTGGCCAAAACATTTCCAGTTTAAACTCTTGCGCAAACAGTTCCACACAGCGACGTACGCAGGACAGAGCATGCGGGAGATTCGCACACGCAGACATGGGACAGAAAACAATTGGTGCATTGAAATTACGGTTTCCAGCATTTCTTGTGATGGGCATTTCTCCTGTTCATTAACAAGGGCATTTCCACGTCAGTCTTATAAGTATTTTCCTGGCCAGTTTTATTTTGCACACCCGATAGAACCAACTGCAGGACATCAGTGAAATCCCCTGTAAAATGTTGCAGCCATTGCCAAATGTGTGGAAGACGTAGGATGCAAGTAGCAGTGCCCCTTTCTTTGATGTCCACGACGGAGGGCCCTATGGCTTGATGTATGGCATCTCGTGTATGGAAACGCCTCCCTCGGAGTGGTTCCTTTAGTTTGGGGAAAAGATCGAAGACACAGGGATTCATGTCCGGCGAATAGAGTGGATGCTTCAGGACCTCTCACCGCCACTGTGTCAACAATTCCCGCACAGGAGCAGCATTGTGACAGCGGGCATTGTCGTGCAGGACAATGGGCGCGTTTGGAAATGGGGTCATTTCCTGCGCAATTCTGGACGAACATGGTAGATCAGAAGATTTTCCACTTTTATTTTACGACTCCTTTCTCTCGTTTTTCTTTTTCTGCACTTTCCTTCTCATGTCGATGGTTATCTTAATTATCTTCCTGATCAATATGGGCTGATAATAATGATGGTGCAGGTCTTTCGATTTGATGTCTTATGGGCGACCTGTGCGTCTGTGAGGATGGATCCCTACCTAAGATAATTTCTAATGTTGAAAATGGCCCAAACGCCCAGTCCCGAGCCAGAGGAATTAACAAATCACAGTTAAAATCGCATATCCCATCGAGAATCGAACCCGGGACGCCTCGGATCAACGGCCAGTATGCTAACCATTTATCCATGGAGGCGGACAATATGGGTTGAAAATCACGCGATTTTGTACCTTAGATATAAAAGCTACATAACAATGGCCATCACCTCCATTTAACTCGTTACCATAATAGCTGAACTATATATGTATGTCAGGGTTGACGGACTTTGCACTAAAAGTCTAAATCGTGAATTCCCGTGCGGGGAAAATTCATCGGGCCTGTATATGTTGTCATTTTTTGGGTCTAGTGGTTTTAACGCGATCCTCATGACCCGGCCAACTTGTTCAGCATGATAGTGTGCCCTTTTCAAGGCAACAACTGCGGTGAACTCTTCCTTCTTCTGTGAGCCGGCTGCTCCTGTAATAAATGACATGTAAATGATACTCACCGCTGCATGTAGACTCTTCTTCCTCAGTCGTGGACCGTCCGCTATCCCCGAAGATAGGCCACCCGTCGATCAAGGAGTGAGGAAATGAAAAGTAGGGGTAAACTAACTAAAAATGACGGTACCCAAAGACTGAATTAAAATTTAAAATAACAGACTGATTTATTGAATAAAATGCAAAGTGTCAAAATGAAGGTAAACTAAACTGGTGAAAAATGTAAACAAAGTGAAATAAATGAGGCTAAGAAAATTAAAGATTGAGGATCTGCCTTACAATAGCACCATTATCTGCCTAATAAACTGACTGAAGGTCAATCAAATTAATTAAAATATTCAGGTTATGTTGACACTGTCTTCAAGTTGATAACGTGAATAAATTTAAAACTCTGGTCAGAAAATACCACCTCATTGTAAGTACAGAATTATATTACGTAGAAAATATCTCTCAAAATAAATTGAAAGTAGTTGAATCATAATAAAGTAATTAGTTACGTCATCAATCCACTTGACTCAGAGGAGTTATCAAATCTTTAACACATGTGGCTCATTTGGGAAAACACCCAACTTAAAATACTCGTGGATTGCGCTAACCATGTGTAATAAACAAGGAATAATTTAAAGAAAACAGCCATGAACATCACACTCCATTTACCACATAACCACTGTCTTATTCAAACACCTCGTGACTAAACAAAATAAATTATTGAAACATGAATCTGAGTGTTACAACCACTCATCTAATTATTTAAACTTCACTTGCATGACTGTGATAGACTGGACTTCTTAAAAGTAATCCAAATGATTAGGCCAAGTGCCTCATGTTTACGTTTCAAATGACAGCGATCCTTGTACATTAAAATTTTACTGAATTTGCCGCTAACTGCATTTCATTATCAACTCATTATTTGTGGTATCACCACTAGATGGAGGCAGATGCCATCTTATTTACCTCATTCATTGCGGCAGTTCTTATACAATTGGTTTATTAAAGATCGCTTCATTTCTTAAATATAATGTAGTGGATTTTAAAAAAAGTTTGGTAATTACTGAATGCCTGGTATGAGCATACCACTACTATGTTTTTTTGACTGTGACCTAATCGATGATCCCTTATCCTAACACATGAAATCTTATTTACATAATTAAATCTGTTAACGGAGAAACACTGCTCCAACCAAAAGAAATACAGAAATCAAAACTAGCCTAACTACACCTATCTATTTACATCAAATCAAATATAAATAATTCACATACGATCACATCCTACCAATAAACGGTAATAAAATACACTCAGAATGAATAACAAATAAACAACGCTAGATCCCAACATCGCGGCCCACTGAGAATTAATAAGGATGGAATGCGCAAAACAAAATCGGAGTCTACAGAAAAATATATCCCGCTGCGAGTAGCAAAATATTGCGAATTTGACGGCAATCTCTAACCTCAGACGACAAATGTCTGGCCATGATACTATTTAACCTTTATGGACAATAATTACTGTTATCTCATGTCATCCATGACTTTACATGACTATCGAAAAACACATTGACTCGTCGCTCTGCTCACATGTACAATGGCTAGCATATTTGCCGAGCATCTACTTTCCCTGGAATTATTTTAAAACAAATACAGGCTTCTGCCTACAATCATAACCCATGTCGTAACATATTTAACACTCTTGGTTAAATTATTCATTTCTCAATTCTATTTACTCATCATTATTCTCGACGTCATTATTATTCATTATTCTCACAATACGGCCTCGCTCGTATCCGGCGGGCGAAATATCTGTCGTGCACATCACTATTTCTTACGACAGTTCATGACATGGTCCAAATATCACATTTCCATTATCAACGTAGATCATCGGGGATATTACTCATTTAGCTCGATCTCTCGATCATTCTCTGCTACACATATCACAAAATATCAGAGCTGACTCATCAATGGCTTCCTGGCACTCACTGTTTCTAAAAAATAAAAAAATGACGAAATTGCCTCTCAAATCACAGATATTGAAAGATGTGTAACCGCAACTACACAGAAATAAATACTCGCGTCTACCAAAATCGTCGCAAAAATACACGGGATAAGTACAACCAGAAACGGTCATCTGAAGGATGATTCCACAACTTAAAACAAGCTGAATGCGCAAAATAGCAAAAATAAACATTAAAATCAACGAGGCGGCGTCTACAAAGATCAAAACTCCAACAGAAAATGTGACTCAAAACCAACGATCTAATAACATGATGATTATTATAATTATATTATAAATCGGCATTACACTCATAGAGATCAAATAATATAGCATCCTAAATTGTCAAAGTGACATACTGCAGAATAATCCATAACAATACGCAAACACATCTACACAAAGGAAGTGCAGAAATAACCCTAGCTGAAAATGCAACATTATTATTATTATTATTATTATTATTATTATTATTATTATTATTATTATTATTATTATTATAGTAGTTATATATTATGATTATTAAAATGTGAACTATTTACAATCCTACCTAACAGTCTAAGCTACATTGATCATCGATTAGGCACGGTCCTACATATTTATTTACATTATTTATTGATGCTCATACCTGGGTGATGGAGGCATGTTGGATTACCCTCCGGACTCCGTCATGGTGAATTAGAATTCCATCTTGAAGCTGATGTGGTATTCCAAATTTTCACACACGCAAACTTGATACATTTTTATCATGCCGTTACACACGCTTACATTAACATAAAAAACACTCGCATTTCTTCGCACTCCAGTGAAGGTTAGACGAGAGCACTGCGTAGACTCCTGTCGTGAAGTTGGAAGTTCGTCTCCGCTACCTGCCTGAAAAATCACCTGCTGATCTGCACACCGCTCTCTCAGCTTTGTTTACATAAAGCTTACCGATCATTCACCCCTACGGACCATAACAGTTTGCTCAAGGTCTACCACTGCGGCCTTCATTAAAGAAAAGTCATTCTCCTCCCTGTCTGCCTTTACTAGTTTCTCCCCGCAAACATTTCGCTTGCCAACACAGTTTATTATAAGTGGTAAAAGCAAGCTAAAGTATAGTTTCCAATGATGTGGAGAAATCTTATGCTGATTGTCCTCCCAAAAATGAAGAATAAATAGCTTTCCAACAAATGTCAAACTACCCGTGGATTAGAGAGGTTTTATGTAATTATGCTGAAAACATGGACTTGTCCCTCTCGACTCGTGATATGAGTTCATTTAAGCCAAGTGTTGAAAGTGTAGCTCTTGCCTGTTATCTCTGCATAAATAGTAAAAGTTTGTTAAAGTGTTCATTTCTGAAATGTTACTCTCCCAAGTAAAATAATACATGGCTCTCTCAAATGCCAACAAGTGTCTCTAATCTCTTTCTTACCAGCCAAAAGTAAAGCTGACTAACTGAATTAGCTGACACACCTTAAACACACTGAAGATTCAACTAACTCACGAATACAGAAAACAGTGAAATACACAGTCACACCGTCACACTGTGCCACTGTTACTCTCTGTCACACTGTCATACTGACACTCTAGATTCACTGAGACTCCAGATTCACTGAGGATTCAACACCCTGGTCGCTGGGGTTTTGTAATGAGTTCTCCCCCACCTTGAAAATAGTTCTATGGAAGGGATGTGGCGTAGTGATCTAGCCCTCGGGAGCGCTTTATCGTACATCCGTAGGTTAAAGTTTCAAAATTTATTTACAAAAACTTCCTAATTTCGGTCTGACTTACTTGTTATATTGCGCCGTGGGGAACGATCACAGGATAAACCACACGACGGCGCGCGTCACCGGCGTTATTTTCTTCCGGCGAATGGCTCCTTCCCGCCATGACAGTTCATTCTCCTGGACAATACTACTATTCCGTGTGAAGTTAAAATTCTATTAATTAGGCACTAATTAACCACAGATTTGCACTGATAAATTTCCAAATATTATAAAGAACTCAGGACACTGTTTTTCACCACTACACCGGGCTTCAGATAGCGAAATACTGACTGTAGATTCCCGCTATGACAGTTCATTCAAATTTAGAATTTTGTGATTGGCTGAGACTTTCGCGCTCTTCGTAGCGTGGATGCTTCCATTTCCTCCCAAGGGTTGGTGGGTATTGCCGTTGTCTCTTTGTCCTTGCTAAATAGGTCAGGCCTCAACGCGTGATTTTCTCGTGAGAACCAAATAGAAAGTTGTCACTCCTAGGCGGTACCATAAAATTTATTGGATGGAGTACCGAGAGCGGTTTACAAGTTGGTCGTGCTCTAAGAGGAGTTTCGTGGATTTTACTTGCCGTCAGACTGGCGCCAGAAAGTTCCTTTGTGACTGCTAGATTCACAGCCTACTGTAGTATCCCAATATGCGAAATATTCAACTTTTAATTTGTAAATTAATTACGTAAATTCGCTTATGGGTGCAATAGGAAATTGTAGTTTCTTTAACTTTTATTATGTATAGGAACAAATAATTGCGCAGTTATATGTAGTTTGTGAAGAATGTATTAATCCATTATTATTATTATTATTATTATTATTATGATTATTATTATTATTATTGCTTAGCTATGACATTGCATTCGGGAGATATCAGGTTCGAATCCCACCGTCGGCAGACCTGGAGATTGTTTTCCATGGTTTCCTCTTTTCACACCAGGCAAATGCTGCGGCTGTACCTTGACTAAGGCCACGGCCACTTCCCTCACAACCCTAGCATTCTGCAATCCTTATGCATAGAACATAAAATGTTATACAACTTTTTTTTAATACCCGGCCATGGCTAAATGATTAGCATGCTGGCATTTCGTCCAAGGGGTCCTGGGGTCGATTCACGGCCGTGTCGGGGATTATAAATTATAAATTTAATTCCTCTGGCACGCAGCTGAGTGATTGTGACGTCTTCATCATTAGAATTCATATTACCTAGGGCCCGATAAGGAGAGGTCTCATATTTCGTCCCCTTAGCACATTTGGACTTGTAGATATTCAAGAATATTATGGACATGGCTAGAAATTGGTATATAATTATATTACTGAATGTATTCTCCACATGAGGACGAGTTACAATGTTATAGCGCTAGGCAGTCAATATTTGACATAAACATAAACAATACAAAAGCGAATAATAGTAATAATAATTATTATTATACAATTATTATTATTATTATTATTATTATTATTATTATTATTATTATTATTATTATTATTATTATTATTATTATTATTATTATTATTATTATTATTTGCGTATGGACCTAGTTGGATCACGCATTACATTTATGATTCGCTTTCTAATAGATCATATTGTTTTCATTCTTTCACTGTGTGCCTGTTTTCTTTCCTCTGACCACATAGTCCCCGATCTTTTAGAGATTCCATTCTCTGGCTTTACTACCCATCTATTTATTTTCTGACGGTAAATGTTTCTGTCCAGTATTTCTGATGTTTATATCTGGATCTTTTCCAGATCATTTTTAACATCTTGTATCCAATAATAATAATAATAATAATAATAATAATAATAATAATAATAATAATAATAATAATAATAATAATAATAATGTTATTTGTTTTGCGTCCCACTAAATACATTTACGATTTTCTAAGACGCCGAGGTGACGGAATTTAGTCCCGCAGGTGTTCTCTTACGTGCCAGTAAATCTACTGTCACGAGGCTGACGTATTTGAGCACCTTCAAATACCACCGGACTGGGCCAGGATCGAACCTGCCAAATTCGGGTCAGAACGCCAACGCCTCAACCGTCTGAACCACTCAGCCTGGCACTACAAAAACTACACTCATGCTGAGAAATTAAGGATAATGCTGATACATGGTGAAACAACGCTATGGTGGGCGGTTTGCGGTTTTAAATCACCTCGGGGTATGACCATGTGGTGCATTAGACCTGCGGTCGTCGCACGGTGGCGCTGGCAGCAGTCCAAATACGCAGAGGTGTGTCGGTGCATGTCAGAGTACGGTGCAGCGAGTAAGTGTACGGATGTTTTCGAACGTACGAATGATGAGTGTGTGGTGAAAATGGCGCAACGAAAACATATTGATGACGTTATGAGGGGTGGAATAATAGGGCGACTGGAGGCTGGTCAAACACAGCAGGTCGTAGCACGGGCCCTCCGTGTTCCACAAAGTGTGATCTCAAGATTCTGGCAACGATTCCAGCAGACTGGAAACATGTCCAGGTGCTGCAGTACAGGACGTCCGCAGTATACAACACCACAAGAAGACCGATATCTCACCAGCAGTGCCCGCAGACGGCCACGGAGTACTGCAGGTAGCCTTGCTCGGGACCTTGCCACAGCCACTGGAACACTTGTCTCAAGACACACAGTCTACAGAAGACTGAACAGACATGGTTTATTCACCCGGAGACCTGCAAGGTGTATTCCACTGACCCCTGTTCACAGGAAAGCCCGTAAAGCCTGGTGTCAAGAACACAGTACATGGTCATTGGAACAGTGGTCTCAGGTTAGGTTCACGGACGAGACCAGGTATAATCTGAACAGTGATTCTCGCCGGGTTCTCATCTGGCGTGAACCAGGAACCAGATACCAATCCCGTAATGTCCTTGAAAGGGAGCTGTATGGAGGTAGTGGTTTGATGGTGTGGGGTGGGATTATGATTGGTGCACGTACACCCCTGCATGTCTTTGACAGAGGAACTGTAACAGGTCAGGTGTATCGGGACGTCATTTTGCACCAGTATGTCCGCATTTTCAGGGGTGCAGTGGGTCCCACCTTCCTCCTGGCGGATGATAACGCACGGCCCCACCGAGATGGCATCGTGGAGGAGTACCGTGAAAGAGAAGATATCCGGCGAATGGAGTGGCCTGCCTGTTCTCCAGACCTAAATCCCACCGAGCACGTCTGGGATGCTCTCGGTCAACGTATCGCTGCACGTCTTCAAACCCCTAGGACACTTCAGGAGCTCCGGTAGGCACTGGTGCAAGAATGGGAGGCTATACACCAGCAGCTGCTCGACCACCTGATCCAGAGTATGCCAACCCATTGTGCGGCCTGTGTACGTGTGCATGGTGATCATATCCCATATTGATGTCGGGGTACCTGCGCACGAAATAGTGGCGTTTTGTAACGGGTCGGTTTTCTCAATTTATCACCAATACCGTGGACTTACAGCTATGTTTCGTTTGTGTTCGCTATGTGCCTATGCTATTAGCGCCAGTTTTGTGTAGTGCCACGTTGAGTGGCACCTCAGTATGCAATTATCCTTAATTTATGAGCATGAGTGTAATCTACGGTACCAAAATGTGTTCGTAATTTCGTACCCCACCAAATTTATGAAAAGCACAATTAATTTTAATATATTTTTCCTTTCTTACCGTACCAAATACTTTCCCCATAATGAATTACTTGAAGGCCATTTATGAAAAATGTTTTCTTGATATTCTTATTAACATAGTTTTCAGCGTTGCTCGCGAGATGTTCAACGCCTTACTTGCACGTTTTTAACCCATTGTCCCTCACTGCCTTAATAGCCTTTTTCATAGCCTCATTATCCCACTGCTTGCGTTTTCCCATCTGAAAATAATAATAATGAACTTCATTAAAAACAAACAAAAAGAAGTAGGACGAAATTACGAACATTTCCCAATTTATTGTAATGGCTGCTGCAATAACTCACGCCAACCACCTCACTGTAGCGATTACATACCACGAACTACACCACACGCCTGAAATGCAGTCCAGTGTTTCATGCACATTATCAGTGCTCACTCTAGGAATAACAGGCTCTTACTTTGAATGCTGAACTAACTCAGCTCAGCATGAAAACTGAATCATCCTTTTGTACACGGAAACTAAACGTGGTGCATGCAACCAACTCTCACAACAAGACAATGAGATGAGGTTACGCGTGTGCGCGCGGCTAAACATTAGGTATCAACCGTGCAAACGGGAAATCTCTATCGGGACGAAATTTGGCCCCTATCTTACTCGCAGACGCGTAGGTCGCCTATAAGGTGTCACCTCAAAATACGTACACCAGGCCTCCCCAGAGGCCACATGCTATTAAAAATTAACTTTTTTAATTTAAAGTTTTCGATACAGCCAATATTAAAGGATAAATTTGACATTTCATGTCTTCATCCCCTTAAAATTGCCGCTTAGCTGCTGGCTTCCCACTCAGAAGACTGAGGTTCGAACCCCAGTCTGTGAGTTTCATCTCAAAAATCACGTGGTGTCAGGAAGGGCATCCGGCGTTTAACTCCCGGCCAAAACCAAAATGAGCCTGGGTGGCCCCAGTGTCCCCAAAAATAACTGGGATAAGCTGAAGGAAGTTAGGTATCCCGTTAATATTTCCGTGCCACTGGAAACCAAACAAATAATACATAGTCTAGTGCGCACTGCGGATATCCCTGAACTAGGGTATATACACCGAGTTTCAAGAAATTCTGTTGAGTCGTTTTCCCGTGATGTTCACACATAGGCTACTACCAAACAGACAGACAGACAGACAGACAGACAGACAACCGACCGTGTGGTTAGCTGTGATCTTGCATTCGGGAGAGAGTGGGTTCGAACACCACTGCAGCAGTCCTGAAACTGGTTTTCCGTCGTTTCCAGTTTTCTCACCGAGCAAATGCTGGAGCTGTGCTGCAGTCGCTTCCCTTCCCTATCCCATCGTCGCCATGAGATCTATCTGTATCGGTACGACGTAAAGCAATTTTTTAAAAAACAGGCAAAAATTGAACTGAACTCACTTTCAACTTCGGTACCAAGATAAAAACGAAGTATGAGACAAGAATTTGAGGTGTACAGACAAAATTGTCATTTTATTTATACAGATGTCAGCCCTTGTCTGTTCCGTAGTTCAAATCCCGGTCACTCCATTTAAGATTTGTGCTGGATAACACGGAGGCGTGACAGGTTTTTCTTCGGCTTGTGGCTACTCCAACCACTACTCTTATACCTTCATATCTTCCACACAACATAAATAACATTTGTTTGAGCGCCAGTTGCTTTTTAAAAAACAACAACATTCGGTAGAGCATACCTCTTATATCAATTATCTCAAGGCGTGAGGTGATAAACTCACACATCTGGCAATATACAGGGATATGGATCAGGACAATATTGGATTACGGTTGCATTTCCACAATTGACGATTGTACATGGAACTAGAATCACTTATTATAATTAAAACAAAACTGAGTTTATGACTATAATTTACGTCACAATGAACAAGCATTGACGTATTTTAATTTAACAAAAAATATATATTGTGAGATTTACGGTAACATTTAAAAAGAAAATTTAATCTAAACAAAGAAAGCAATTGGCATGAACTTGAAGTGAAATGTGATATCGCCGCTGATTACATTCTTCTTCATGTTATGAATGCATAACATGTCTGATGCTTTAATTACCTGATGTCTGCATATACCGCTGTTGAACTTGAAATTCCTGGAAAAACCTATGAGCTGAAGTCTGGAGCCGTCTGCTGTTATCTTCTTATGTAACAAGGAGTTGACCTACATACCATGTACGTGTGTAGGAAGCTCCAATGTAGTTACGTCCACTCAATAGATCGTAAGAAATTGGAAAATATTATTGGAACACCTTGTGAAGTCCATCCACACAAGTAAATGATGTTTCACTATCAGCATAGTACCAGTCCCTCCTCGGATCCAACTACCACTTGTAGACCTCCTCGATTATTCCCAAACCTCTTCAAACACAACTCTTAGTTCTGATCACTACTCTAAAACCACTGACCATCACTCTTGCTTCACTTTTTCCATTTGATCCATTTGATACATATGATACGTCTCACCACCGTTGCATCGACTTATATAATCTCGTGATGACCACTCGTCTCCCTACTTTCGAGTCATCCCTTCCACCTCAACATACAGTAGCTGGCGAATACAGACACTTAGTCGCAATCACGTGCCCACGCACTGATGTCATCAGTCATGTGTCGTATAAGCGTGCCCAAGCGACTACAGATGACTATGCTGCATGCGTCACCGGGAAACCTACTTGCACATTACATTCTTAGTTAAACATAGCCTCGATTGCAAAATACTATGCCAGCTCATCTGGCCAGAGTTACAAGCCACAGAATGACTATATGAAACCAACAAATCTCACTTATTACAAACAAAATTCACTTAACCTATGATTAAATACAATAATATACGTGATACCTAATTATTACAGTCTAAATGACGAGAAACAGAATATAAAATCTCATGAATCGGGTTCATAATAATAATAATAATAATAATAATAATAATAATAATAATAATAATAATAATAATAATAATAAATACTGAATGGAATCTGTAACCCTGTTGTACGGTTACAGGCTACTCCGGTTTTCCCCGTCGTCTTTCATTCCAGCAACACTCTCCAATACCATTTCATTTCATCTGTCAGTGATTAAGCATTGCCTCAGAGGAGTGCGACAGGCTTCGGCAGCCGGCACAATTCCTATCCTTGCCGCTAGATGGGGCTTCATTCATTCCATTCCTGACCCGGTCGACTGACTGGAAACGGACTGTGGATTTTCATTGTCTACAGCCTTAGCCTATTTGAAAGCCGCCTTTGGGAAGAGTTGTATTTAATGAAAGGAAACTGGAAACATAATGTTAATGATTCTATCTGGGTTTTCCTCACCATGAAAGAATCCCTGAGGTCCAAAGTGAGAGTATACGAGGTGACACAATATTATGTGGCAATAAGGCATGCCATGGCGTAAATGTACACAACTCCTGTACACACGTATAATGCATAGTACGGACTAGGTACAAATTATAATTTTTGCTTGAAGTTTCCATACTAGTTTAACGGATGCCAAGGCATCTGCAGTATCTCGGCAATGAAGAAAACGAAGTGTCTGAAGTTTGGACATGACGGCTCCTTGAATTTCACCATTGTAATGCTCTTCGACACAGATGCTTTTTCAACAGTTCAAAAACAGATGGACTTTTCGGTATCATGTCAGGTCAGGATGGTACAGTATCTCCCAAAGGTAGCAACAAATTCGTGCAGTTGGTTGAGTGTGACGTAGTGTTTCTGTACACAGAAGGACGCCTATTCACAATTCTTCAGGTCGTATTCTACCGCTAGCGCAGGTAGATGCTCCCTCTAGATTCAGACAGGTATTTATTTATTTATTTATTTATTTATTTATTTATTTATTTATTTATTTATTTATTTATTTATTTATTTATTTATTTATTTATTTATTTATTTATTTATTTATTTATTTTTAATACAGTCTACAACAGAGTCCGACTCCAATTAGGTTAGGACAGACTATACAAGAAAAGATATAATGAGTAGCAGATGAAAAGCAAAAAATGTGAATATACACATAAAGAGGCCGCGTTACATGCAACATACACGGGCTGATTCAGCTAAAATGCTCAACTCAAATGACTGGTAAACCATTAAAGATATGCAAAATCTATTTTTATTTTCAAATGTATTACCAAGAGCTTAATAATTGAACTTGCATTTCTCGTGCAGGGTGTCAATTTCTGTGAGGGTAATGGAACAATGCCATTTTCTACACATAACACTAGAGTTATGGGCATAGCAAATTCTGGGGCGTGGTCTTTTTTTTTTTTTTTGAGATCACGTGGCTACGGTCACAATATCAACAGTCATGGAAAACTGGAGGTTTTGTTGCTATGATAACGACATCATCAGTCATGTCGAACGGGAGGTCCCGTGGTTTGCTTGCCTGTGGGTCACACTATGCATCTCATTGTTTGACCAGTTTTTCTTTCTCAGATTCTTCAAATCGACATTGTAAATAGTGTTTTTGAGTCATTCCTCACAGTGTTCGAATTCCTAGCAACCTCTGAGGATAGAATGCCCCTTGATATGATTGATATTTTGTCGTGCGCCTGAAACACCTGAAAGAAAATTTCAGACCTTTTTCGCTACCCCAAAGTCGGAAAATAACTGGGTAAAGGAACCATTTTCCGAGGCAAAATAGGAGCACTAATCAACTGATTTGTGGGCAGTAGGATTAAAGAACAGTCAAGAAAGTACATATTTCTGATCGTGTAAACTAAGTTTTCTATTTGCGTGCGCTTTCTCCGCTGCTATTGTCACCTCTCACGAGCATATTGTTTCCTGGCAGAATCGCAATTTCCGATTCATGCGGGTGGTCCTGTGAGTTTGTGGAACCAAAACAGCTAGCGGGGGACAGGGAGTAAGGCAGTCTAGTATAAGCATTTGGAAACAAGACTATGAACTGCGATAGCTTCTGCGCATGCTCTTTTGCGAGTTGCAGTGTGTTGGGTAGAAAACCGTCTAACAATACGAAGAAACTTTAACCTGGCTAACGTAAGGGTGCAACACTTCCTGAACATCCTAATTACTGTGCTATGGAAAGGAAGTTAAATGTCAAAATAAAAATGCATAAACTCTGTTAATCAAACGTGCATACCGTATATTAACATTAAAGGCCGAGGATGACTACCGTGGTGACCCTCATTTGGGGCGTCACGTTTCCGGGGTATCCGAGGAGATTCATGTCATGTCCAAGAAGTATCATTATTTTACTAAATTGTTCTATTCATTTTCTGTTCATTTCGTGTATTATTTTCTTTTTTTTCTGTACAGTACATAGTGTGAATGTTGGCTTAGGATGGACATTGTTATTTTTCTCTTAACGGATCAAATAGGTATTCTTACTGTAGATCTGGAGAAAAATAATAAATAAATCAATCAATATCATATCATATCATATCATATCATATCATATCATATCATATCATATCATATCATATCATATCATATCATATCATATCATATCATATCATATCATATCATATCATATCATATCATATCATATCATATTATATCATATCATATTAACATTAAAATGTTTACATAATGTCACTCATTATATAAAATCAGTGATTTTCTTCTGAATTTTCTTGGTGCAGCGCTGTCGTGCAGCTACATCGTGCAACTGTTTAATTAACAATACATCAGCTGGTGTAGATTCATTGCTTTGTTCAACAATGCGCAATACAATGTATATAAATTTGGCCCGGTTTCATCAACATGGGTTAAATATTCTCTTACCCTGGGTTTGTTAACTTCGGGTTAATATTCTAACTTATTCTTAAGAGTCACGCATTTCACCAAGTTATTGCGGCAGAGGGTTAACTAACACCGTATTAAGGTGACACCCCGGAGATAAAAATCGATATTTTGTTCATTTTGGTGAAAATTTTGTATGACTGAAATTGAAAGGATTGAGTTTCCTTTTTCTTGTCGCGAAGTTATTCCACTGAATTCAAACCATTTAATCACAGTAATAATGCTTTGTTTGCCAATTGTACGAAGAGTGCTTTTTAAGTTAGGTCCGTTTTGTTGTAGACACTAGTAGCCTAGTTCGTGTGCATATCGCAACGAGCGCATGCGTCGAGTACCGGCATGCCGTGGGAATAACTGTGCTCAGTTTCAGCTCTGTAGCTAACCTGTACGGTTCTGTTCTGTGCTTTCAAAATGTTTAAGACTATCAACTCACCCGACGTGTGTGAGGTTCGGTCAGTGATACGGTTTTTGTCAGCAAGGAACCTGTCTGCTGCAGAAATTCATCGACAGATTTGTGAACTGTACGGTGATACTGTTATGAGTGAAAGCAAAGTTCATAAGTGGGTACGACAATTCAGAGATGGCCGTGACAACGTCCATGATGAGGACGGCCCCGGTCGCCCTTCTTTGATTACAGACGATTTGGTGGCTTCAGTTGAAGCGAAGATTCGTGAGAACTGGCGCTTCATAATAACAGGTCTCTCAAATGAATTTCCTGACGTGTCGAGATCAGTGCTTTACAACATTGTTTCTGAACACCTAAAGTTTAGGAAACTGTGCTCCCGTTGGGTCCCGAAACTCCTAACAGAGGACCACAAAAACCAAAGATTTGAGTTTGCGATGAAGTTCTTGACTCGTTATGACGAAGAAGGTGACGACTTCTTGAGTCAGATCGTAACTGGAGACGAAACATGGGTTTCGCATATCACGTCCGAATCGAAGTAACAGAGCATGGAATGGAGAGACACACACTCGCCTGTAAAGGTGAAGGCCAAACAGATTCTGTCCCAGCGCAAAATCATGGCGTCGGTGTTTTCGGATAGGCATGGTGTTTTGTTGGTCGACTTCATGCAACGAGGAACCACTATCAATGCAGAAGCATACTGCCAAATCCTGAGAAAGCTACGCAGAGCGATTCTAAACAGAAGATGCGGCTTGCTGACAAAGAGAATTGTCCTTATCCATGACAATGCAAGACCTCACACTGCAGGTCAGACCCGCGATTTATTGGACAATTTTGGCTGGGAAGTTTTAGGCCACCCATCCTACAGTCCTGATCTTGCGCCGAGCGATTACCATCTGTTCCTCCACCTCAAACATCACCTCAGTGGCAACAATTACAATGATAACAACGACGTGAAAACGGCAGTGAACTCTTGGTTATCGGAGCAGGCGGCAAGTTTCTATGAAAAGGGTACTTTAAAATTGGTTGCGAGGTATGATAAGTGTTTGAACAAACTTGGCAACTATATCGAAAAATAGAGTGAAGTATGTACTTTCTGAAAATAAATTTACTTTTTTTAAAAATAACCTTTCGTTGTGTACTTATTTTCAAACGGACCTTACTTAAAAAACACGCCTCGTAATTTCACATTGAAATCCCATATTTATCCCATAATATTCTGCCAAAAGTAACAGAATTTGTATGGTATATGTATCACAGCTATATTAAGAAAACTGAGTATGTTTGATTGCAAAATTTTTCAAGTAGCAGGGATTTTAAGGCCAATTTTTAGAACGTAAAAATTACACAAATTTCAAATCAAAATTACCTTATTTGCAAATGAGGTGTCTACCTCGCTGGCAAATGGTACACTAAAATACATTATTATCAAGAACTAACTAGTGAGGAAGATATTTTCCTAGAATACAGTATTACACAATTTACACCAACATTTTTTTCTATTAAACGCACAGCTCATCCTTAATAAATGTATATTTTTTACAAAATTCTAGTTATAATATCTCCTGTACTTACAAACATAGTTAACTCATATACAGTATGTGGAATTGCTTCAAATAATAATATACAACTGCTATTTATTTATTTATTTATTTATTTATTTATTTATTTATTTATTTATTTATTTATTTATTTATTTATTTATTTATTTATTTATTTATTTATTTATTTTGGAACCTAAGTAGCATAACGACCTGTTGCGTCTTAACCAGAGCCCCTTTTGCCACCGCTTTACAGAGTTCATGAAGGGCCTTCACAGCCACCGGAGCGGTCCCAGGGCCCTCGAAGTCCCCACTGTACTTAACCCCTACAGGCATTCCCCTACTTCGGCTGTCCACTCTCCATTGACCACGGGATGGAATTCATTTATTCAAGAACATTTTTTATTTACAATAACCTGCACTGGTCAAACTCCTTCTAACATTTCATTTCGCTGTTTCTGTTTATTCTCTTCTTTAATATCTGTACAGATTTTCGAAAAGAGTCAAACACTACCCCTAATAAACTGTTCCACTCCCTCACGCCCCTCCCAATGAATGAAAATTTATCCCAATCGCTTCTGCTAAAATCCCTTCTAATTTTATACTTGTAGTCAGTCCTGCCGTTATAATTATTTTCCAACTGAAACCTCTCACGGATTTCCCCCCATGCTTCCTCTCCTGTATAGGCTCTATATAATCGTATAAGTCTAGTTTTCTCCCTTCTCATACTTAAATTTTCTCACCCAAGTTTCTCTAATATTTCTGAAACACTACTTTTTCTCCTGAAATCCCCGGTTACAAATCTTGCTGCTTTCCCCTACACGCCATCTACTGTATTTCTTTTATTAGGTATTCTTGGTGAGGATGCCAAACACTGTTTGGATATTCTAATAATGAACGAACCATACTTAAGTAACTGTTCTCTTTTAATTATTTGTTGCATCCTTTAAGTAGCCTCATTATGACATGTAACGATCTGTATGCTTTCCCAACAATGTCGTCAATATGACCCTTCCAGTGCAAATTAAATTCAAATCTCACATCTAAATATTTGCACTTGCCATCTTTTGGGATAATTACCTCATCCAACATATATTTAAATTCGGTTTTAAAGCTCCTGTTTTTTAAGGTTGTAACAGTTGATTTGCCTCCATTGACCTTCATATTATTCCCTTCAACGCATTGTTGTAAAGGTCCCTTTGTAATTCTGAACAATCCTCAATGTTATTTATTTTCCTATAAACAATTATGTCATCTGCATACAATCTTATTTTTGATGTTATATTGTTCCCTAACTCGTTTGCGTATATTAAGAAAAGTATTGAACGGATTATACTACCCTGTGCAATTGCCTTCCAAATTTTACCTTCCTGTGATACATTATTTCCTACTTCGACTTTCTGAACCCTTGAATTTAGAAATGACCGGGCGAGGTGACTGTGCTGTTAGGGGCGCGCAGCTGTGAGCTTGCATCCGGGAGATAGTGGGTTCGAATCCCACTGTCGGCACCCCTTAAGATGGTTTTCCGTGTTTTCCGATTTTCACACCAGGCCTTAATTAAGGCCACGGCCGCTTCCTTCCAACTCCTAGGCCTTTCCTATCCCGTCGTCGCCATAAGACCCATCTGTGTCGGTGTGACGTAAAGCCAATAGAAGAAAAAGTAGAAATGCTCTTATCGAACGTATAACCCTTATGTCCAATCCTAGCCCCACCAATTTCTTTAATAATATTCCATGTTCCACTCTGTCAAAGGTTTTGGAAAGGTTTATGGCTATGCAATCTAACTGGTCTCCTGAATCCAACTGATCTGATAAGTCCTGCTGAAATCCCACCAGTTGTGCCTCGCAAGAAAATTTCTTTCTAAATCCATACTGGTTCCTCATGAACAAATTTTTATCATCACATACCCCTCTGATGTACTTTGCTATTAAACTCTCCAGTATTTTACAAACTACACTGGTCAGGCTGATTGGTCTGTAGTTCTCAGTTTTCCTTTTATCACCCTTTCCTTTATAAATTGGCATTGTTATAGATTCCTTCCATTCTTTTGGTATTACACTATTGTTTATGACATAGTCAGAGAGAAATCTCAAATAAGGCACTATGTACCACCCCATTGTCTTTAATACCTCCCCAGTAATTTGATCACTCCCTGCTGCTTTTCCTTGTTGAAGCAGTTGGATTTCTCTGAAAATATCCTCATTTGTGACTGAGAAGCTTCTTGTTTCATTATGTGTCTCTCCCTCTCTATCTTCTGTTTTTGTTTCCAACTCCTGACAATATTCTACTGGAACTCTGAATTACCTACTAAATAGATTTGCTTTCTTAATATCTGTTTAAAAGTGTTCACCCCCTTCTCCCACCACTGTGGGAATTTGGATTCCTTTTCCTTTTTGATTCCTAATACATGAATGCAGCTTTTCCATTTCCCTTTGTGGCCATCATCCTCTTGAAGTATGTCATTCGTATAATTCTCTTTTGCTTCCTTTTCGGCTCTATTAAGTTCCCTCATTAGCTGTTTTCTAATTTTCCTACTCTCCCTACCCTCTTTGATTTTTCGGTTCACTATTCTACACTTTATTTTCAATTTTCTTATTTCCCTTGTACAGTATAATAAACGGGGTCTGAGGTCATTTTACCCTTCTTAACAGGTACAAATCTCTTCTTTCGTTCCCAAACGATTCCTTTAAATTTTGCCCAAAGTGTAACCACATTACTCCCTTCACTTATCTAACAACTGAATTGTGAGTTAAGGTAAGTCCCAAATTCATCAACTTTAGTTTTTCTGTACAATTTCTTGTTTTGTGTGACCCTCTTACTAAGCCTTTTTGGTACCAGTCCTACATCCATTATTACAGCTTTATGGTCACCTATTCCTTCAATCACCTCAGTTTCATCAACATTTCCCATGGTTTAACCAAGAATACATCTAGCAAGTTATTGAGCCGAGTTGGTTCTTGTAAATCCTCCCTCCCAAATTAACTTATTTGCCAGTTTCTGCTCATGGGCTTCACTTGCAGCTCGGTACCATTCAATAGTACGACATATCTCCTTGTATAAATTACGTACAGAAAAATCGATACGTAGATAGATAGATAGATATGGTTTATTTTAACTGGCAAAGTTAGGGACACGTTTCCCTGTCTTACACTTAACCAGTGAAATACATAAATAACATTAAAAATATAAAAAATACTGAATGAATGAAAAAAAGAGACTGAAACAAATTACTATGGTACTATGCTATCCTGCTGTACATAAAAATAACTATTATAATACACAATATAAATTAACATTTTGCTTCCTACGAAGAAATTAACATACAACATGCAACGAATTACAATTTTAATAATAATAATAATAATAATAATAATAATATAGATAAACCTAATAATATTTACAATTAATTTGTCCAATTCCAGAAATATATCACATTGACGAATGTTACAGTTTTCGTGTGTTTACTGTGGGTGAAAAACATTGCAGAATGAGGATAGGGATAAGGATAACTATGCGGAAAACCACAGCTGAGTACTTTCTAACACTATAGTGCTTTTAAAAGAAATATTTTCTACCTAATTACGAATTTACATTTACATGGTAGTTACATTTCATGATAAAATGGAATAAAACATTTCAAAAGGAATATTTTGGAAAAACTATTAACTGTATATGAAAGAAATGTTCGTGATATCTTTACTTTTATGTAGGTGACATTCCCACAAATTTTCGTGAAAATCCATGCAATAGGTAAAAATATATTTTTATCTCCGGAATGTCGCCGGAAACAGCTGCTGTACCGACCAAGGAGGCAATGACTAAAAATCAGAGATTATAAACACACTTCTTGCCTGGTTCTTTTGTTTATTTCTTGTGCAGTATTTCGTTTTCTTCCTCACTTCCGTGGTAAATATTATTCTTTCGTCATCGTGGTAGAACTGATTGCAGTGATCGAAAAATGGTAGAAGTTCAGAAGAGAAACAGGGGCACGAATTTTTCTGCTTTAGAAGAAAAACATTACTTAATGAATTAGCCACCAAGTACCAAAGCATTATAGAATACAAGGAGACTGACGGTGTAAAATTAAAAGAAAAGTACACTTGGCAAAAAAATATCAGGAGAATTTAATAGCATTGCCCACGTAACAAGTGATCATGCAACTATATAACAAATTTCGAGGTTAGAATCACTGATTCCAGTATTCGGGAGATAGTAGGTTCGAACCCCACTGTCGGCATCCCTGAGAATGGTTTTCCGTGGTTTCCCATTTTCACACCAGGCAAATGCTGGGGCTGTACCTTAATTAAGGCCATGGCCGCTTCCTTCCCACTCCTAGCCCTTTTCTGTCCCATCGTCGCCGTAAGACCTATCTGTGTGGGTGCGACGTAAAACAACTAGCAAAAAAAATCACTGATTGGTTGACAATTGACAGAAAAATAACCTTTGTTGTTTCCGACCATTATATGAAACACCCCTGTGGTATAAAACCTTTATGCCTATTTCGGTCAGTTGTGTATTCTAACCTATCGGCGACTTTACCAACGACGGTTTTTCACAGTCTTCAGAAATTCTTCGTCAGATAGATTTTGAAAGTCGTTCCTGCTTGTTATAGGCTTATTTCCATGGCTAAATGGTTAGCGTACTAGCCTTTGGTCACAGGGGTCCCGGTTTCGATTCCCGGCAGGGTCGGGAATTTTAACCTTAATTGGTTAATTTCGCTGGCATGGGGGCTGGATGTATGTGCCGTCTTCATCATAATTTCATCCTCATCACGACGCGTAGGTCGCCTACGAGCGTTAAATCAAAAGACCTTTATCTGGCGAGCCGAACTTGTCCTCGGACACTCTCGGCACTAAAAGCCATACGCCATTTCATTTCATAGGCCTATTTCTGTTAGGAGCACCATTTAACAAATCTAAATAAAGCAACTCTGCATCAGACACATGATCTACGGCGCCCATTTTGCTTTTAACCTCGAGTTAACAGTTTAACCCAAGTGAAAGGAGGGGTTAACTTAACTCCGGCCTTAACCCAGAGTTAAAATTACCCCTCCTTGATGAAACAGAATGAATAGTGAAATTCAGAGGTAAAACTGTATAACGCGGAGTTAGGATTTACCCCACGTTGATGAAACCGGCTGTTAGTGACTAAAATCCTTTCCCTACTAATTACTCACTCACCCCTGGTTAGGTGCTGTTGCTGTTGATTGCGGACACCCTATTAACAGTCCCTATTGCGGACAAAAAATATTTGGGAAGAGTGCCAGCTCGTTCCAGGGTTTTCCTTTCCACCCTTCTTCCAACCGTCTTACCAAACCAGTTCTGCTCTAGTTGTCATACAGAGCGTTAGCTATACCACAGTGTTGAGATTTTAGTTTGTTTCTGTTCATTAATCGATTATATGCTATTGTGAAATGTAACGAGACGAAGAAAGGTAAGCCATGTGCTATTGCATAATTATAGTCACAGACAATTTATAATCAGTAAAAATGGTGTTACCATTTGTATTTGTTAGAAGGGGGAAACGAAGAAGTGCAAAGGAAAATGATTTACTAAAAGTATGTAATAGAAGTTAATTTTAACAGATTTTAATATTTATAATAAATTAACCTATCTGTTAGGTTTCAACTCTGATTCGTTTAAACTTTACGTGCAAATGTGTTAAAATACATTATATTTACTATTTATGACCCAAATTCATTTTTTTCAAATTGGCAAACTTAAAGTCTCTCTGTACGCGTCATGAAGCGTGTAGAACAGTTGTTTAACTTAATATTGTTGTACTTATTTGCAGCCAAAGAAATAGATTTTTTAATTATTAAATATTAATTATTCATTATCTATTTACTCATTGACTTGTCTGTATGAAGTAGTGTCTGCAATCGAGACATATAGAGACTATGAATGGGGAGCCCGCAATCGAGACTGTCCGTAATAAAGACACAAGCGTAAGGGCAAAACCCTGGAACGAGCTGTCACTCGTCCCCAATATTTTGTGTCCGCAATCGAGACCGTCCGTAATAAAGACACAAGCTAAGGGCAAAACCCTGGAACGAGCTCTCACTCTTCCCCAATATTTTGTGTCCGCAATGGAGACTATTATAGGGATATCCCCAATCGGGACGACACCTTAGGTGCATTACTCGCACTTCCCAGACCAGACCAATTGGGTGAAAGGTGAGTTGGAT
Source organism: Anabrus simplex (assembly GCF_040414725.1). Taxonomy (NCBI): domain Eukaryota; kingdom Metazoa; phylum Arthropoda; class Insecta; order Orthoptera; family Tettigoniidae; genus Anabrus; species Anabrus simplex. Next base: position 1,033,491,834 of record NC_090266.1, on the reverse strand, counting down.
GCGGAGCCTTTGCCACCCCACTACTTCCCCACGTTCTCGTCTCCTTCGTTTCCGGGGGTAGATAAATTTCCCAGCAAGAAAGGACCGTAATATGGGCTTAATTCACCACCATATGGTCTAAACTTTAGATGAGGTGTGTCAACGGCTGATGAAAGGTAAGTCTGCTATTCTGTTTATGTGCGTATTTGTGTATGTGAAAGAGAGAAATGTTGTACACCCATTTGAATAGACCACAAGCCGCCACAGGTCTGAAGTCAAGTTATCCCGAACAATTTGGCACATACTGTTTTATTGAATTAATTAAATAGAGGATGACACAATTATACCCGACAAAGAATGAGAAAACTTCACTAATTACTGGCTTTGTACAAAAGTCTCGTGTCCTCACCTGACAGCCTTTACCTAGAACTGGGGATCCTTGGTAATCTTGATTGGCAGATTTCAACTTTCACTTCGTTTCGCACGCACCACAGTCACTTTATACAGCAATTCCGTTTAGTCAGGTTCGAAGAGTACAACAAGCAAATCCATGAAAAGAAATTATTACCCGAAATACTACTAGTTTCATATTCTAAATCTAGCATCATCATACACAAATTCACACATAACTTAAGTATTTCCAGTGCTTAACACTATGGCATACAATACTATACGTTGACTTTACTACTAGCTTAAGACTACAAGTTATAATAAAGTAAGATTAAAACATTATTACCCAACAACAACAACTATGGGGCCGATGACCTAGATGTTAGGCCCCTTTAAACAACGAGTATCATCATCATCAACGACAACTACTACAATAACAAGAGTACAACAAGCAATTCCATGGAAATGAAATGGCGTATGGCTTTTAGTGCCGGGAGTGTCCGTAGACATGTTCGGCTCGCCAGGTGCAGGTCTTTCGAGTTGACTCCCGTAGGCGACCTGCGCGTCGTGATGAGGATGAAATGATGATGAAGACAACACATACACCCAGCCCCCGTGCCATTGGAATTAACCAATTAAGGTTTCCATGGAAAGAAAATATTACAAGAAATACTACTAGTTTAATATTCTAACTCCAGCATAAAATCACAAATTCAGTGTCCGTCGTTCACAGCTTTTACTTTTCACTTTACACTAGCACTAATGATCTTCTTAAACGATTTGATGCCGCAAGGGAATCTATCAAAGACTGCTGCAGGTAGTTTGTTCCAATCCCTACCGAGCTCGATAGCTGCAGTCGCTTAAGTGCGGCCAGTATCCAGTATTCGGGAGATAGTAGGTTCGAACCCCACTGTCGGCAGCCCTGAAAATGGTTTTCCGTGGTTTCCCATTTTCACACCAGGCAAATGCTGGGGCTGTACCTTAATTAAGGCCACGGCCGCATTCTTCCCACTCCTAGCCCTTTCCTGTCCCGTCGTCGCCATAAGACCTATCTGTGTCGGTGCGACGTTAAGCAACTAGCAAAAAAAAAATTCCAATCCCTTATGGTCCTGTTTACGAAGGAAAATTTGCCCACATCAGTATGCTAGTTTCTGGCCCTAATTTCATGCTTGTGATCATTTTTCGACAAGTACGAAGGTGGTTCCAACCTATTTCTAATACTACTCTAGGCATCCCCTGCCGTGTAGCTCTTATAAAGATCACAAAGGCGTGCTCTTGTTCTAGATTCAGGACTTTCCCAATTAATGGTATTTCTCCTGTTCCCGTTTACGAAACGCATCGCTGTTCTTTGAACTTTTTCTAGGGAATTTATTAAAACTACCCTGTACGGATCCTGGCACTCAGACCCATATTCGAGAATCGGTCTCACCAAACATTTATAAGCTTTACTTTTGGCACCAGAATTACCTTTCTTGAGATTCCGCATAATAAAATGTAACGATCTCCAGGATTTCTTAACTACATTTTCCACTTGCTCTGACCAGTTTAAGTCCTTTCTAATAGTAATACCTAAGTACTTACAACTATCAACTTCAACAACACTTTTCCTCCAATGTTCGTAATCCTTCTTGCCTGTCATTTTTCTTCAACTGAAACACAATTTCTTGCTTTTTCCACTGTGGATTTTCATTCGATATTTACGCGCTCATTTTTCAATCGTATCTAAATCCTGCTGAAACAATAGTTCGTCCTCCTCTGTCTTTATCTCCTGGTAAGGTCAGTTAGGGATATCTCGACACGCTAAGCAAAAACCTGTAATTTTGATCAGGCTTTATTTGCAAAATAGTTCAATTTTTACCTGGTGAATTTGTACACAGTTAGTGTATGTTTTCTATTATTTATGGCAAAAAATAACACTTCATATCATTGTAAATTAGAAAATAAATAAACGATGCAAAAATGTCCACTTCTCCCGCACTTAGGGAGAACCTGACACTAGGTAGGACCTCGGAAGAGTTACACAACTATTGTACACAGTGGGCACATATAAACTGTTCGTCGTTTCCATTTTCCACACACATCTCGTGGAACCATTTCCTGCATTCCCCACTACACTGGACCCATGCCTCATTTCGGTTGTCGTCATAGAAATAGCCATCACATACTGCGCAGTAATTCTCCGAGCAATTACGACTGCTTGAGGAACTAATCCTGAGAAGTCACCATGGCGGATTCCTGCACTCTTCTTACACTTCCTTTTCCAGATAGGAGTCTTAATATCCGAACAGGAGATAACTCCTGCACTGAGCAACTCGGAGGTGTAAATGCAGGTGAGGCTTCATGTTCCTGTGATAATGTAGGACTACTGGCCTTAGCTTCTACAGCAATATCTTCTCCAACATGTACGTGATTTGAACCATTTTCGTCTTGCACAAGGTCGTATTCAAAAATGTCTTCTTGGAGGATATCGGGATTGTACGGATAAATGCCACATTTCCTAAATCCGCCGGTAAAATTTCCTGCTGTTGCCGATTTGTCCCAAGCCATCTTTAGAAGGTCTCCAAAATTATCTTTAGTGATCCCTTTTCCCGGGAGTGTCGGGATCTCCCACGCTTGTCATGTCGACATCTCCCCGAGTTACATTGGCAGGTAAGAGGTGGCAGCACTTACCACGCTGAATGATTGGCGATTTGGAAATGACATGGCCGCTTCTCCAAAACGTGCTTTGTGCGCCTAACCTCAAACATTGTCTTAAAAATATCGCATATCTACGTATTTCGTTATACAACCTACTCATTATCTTATAGTACGTTACTTTTCCATCACATATCACTTACATACTCACCTTCAACTACTCAGATGTCTTGTATTTATAGTGATAATCGTCTGCTACCAGGATCACCATGAGCACAACACCCTACGGCTCCAATACATGTAGTTACTAGTTCGACCTGTAGAGTACTGTGGTCACCAGTGGCGCTAAGCTTAAAAGTGTCGAGTTCTCCCTCATGTGGGGATCTCCCTAAGTTACCTTATATGACGCAATCATCAGCAAAGAGACGTACTTCCGATTTTATCGAAAGAGGCATGCCATTTATGAAAAGTATGAAAAGAATTGGCCCAATAACGCTGCCCTGAGCTACACCAGACGTAACGCTTATTGGAAAAGGTAGCGTTTCTCACACGCGCACCTTCTGTGGTTTTCCATTGAGGAGTTTTCGTATCCATTTCACCACTGTAACGTCAATGTCCATACGCGCTAATTTGTTAAGGAGAATGTCATGTGGTACAAGATCGAATGCCTCAGCAAAATCTATTACTACTGCATCAATCCTTGACCCATTGTAGAGCTTATCCGATATATCTCGGCAGGAGAAGCCTTCCCTAAAACCATGCTACCCCTTAAATATAATTCCAGAAGAGTCCCATTTTAACCTCAAATAATCTACTGTTAATTGCTCCATTTGTCTGCATACGATTGACGTCAAACTTACTGGTCTGTGGTTATTCAAGTCGCTCTTGTCACACCCTTTGTGAATGGGAACTACAATGGCCGATTTCGAATCGTCTGGAACTTTCGTAGGCCATGACTTAAGATCAAGTGTAGTTTCTGTGCGTCTTATCTCCATCTATACGTTAGAACTATGCTCCGTTTGTGGTTTTTAGGCAGTATTTTTGACACTGCATTATGTGTTTAGTGTGTGCTAGTGTTATCTAGAGAGTTTATGATCGTTTATCACCTATTTTAGGCATAAATATTTCTTACTGTCGTGCCCTAAGTATCAGCCATACTGTTTTTTCGTGCATTCGATCCATAGATAACACTACGAAGAAAGAAACTTGATATTCCGGTATAAGTTTACATTCTTTGCCTTAAGTGTCAGCCATTTTGATTGACTTACCACCAATACCACGGTAGTCATGGAGAAGATAGACGCTATGTATGGCCTTCCCGATATTCTTAAGACTCAGAGTCTACACTTCTGATTGCGGGGACAACGTTGCTCAACGTCCGTAGGTTTTACCTTAAATTTCCCTACACGTGTCCTCCGGGTGGTGCTAACTGAGCAACAACACTGGTTGCCAGATAATCCTTTGGATCTCCTGGCATAAATCACATTATACAATGGAATGTAAGTCTGAGGTCCAACTGTCTAGAAAGTTAGGTCATTACCTGACGATTTTTCAGTTGAATATAGAAGGCATTAGTCGATCTAAATGCCAAGTATTACACAAGATCTTGGTCGATAACAACGTTGACATAGCCCTAATTCAGGAAACACATGCAGGAGATGTAACCGAACTTCTTTCAAGAGGCTCCATATCTGGATTTGAATTATTAGGTGCCACCTATGACAAGGTGCCAACGGCCGTAGCCGTGTTGTAACACCGGATCCCGTGAGATCTCCGAAGTTAAGCAACATTGGGCGTGGTCAGGAGTTGGATGGGTTGCCACGCGCTATTGGTGGGGGGTAAGGGGATGGAGGAGCGGAAAGGAACTGGCCACCCTACCGCACGTAAACTCCGGCTCAGGAACACCTCTGCGGAGGTTCGGACCTGCCTTCGGGCAGAATAACCCTTACCTACCTATGACAAGGTCTATGGTATTGCAACATATGTACGAACCAATATAGAAAATGCATATATTATTTCTATTAGTTCTGATTTTGGTATCCATAAGATTGTTTCCAAGATAGGAGAAGTTACTGTGGTTAATATTTATAAACCTCCGGGGATAAATTGGCCTGCGCATGTACTCCATATTCACAGTCATCCTACGATATATGTGAGAGATTTCAATAGCCATCATGAAATGTGGAAATATTCTCGCAATGATGATAATGGAATAGCTTTGGTTGATTGGACTGAATAACACAACCTCAACCTTGTTTTTGATGCCAAAGATCTATGTACATTTCGGTCCGCAGCCTGGAAGACAGACCATAATCCCGACCTGTGTTTTGTCTCTTCCGATAATAATCTCCAAACCTTGCCAATGCCGAGACAGGTTATGGCAGACTTTCCACACAGCCAACATCGACCAGTTCTTCTGGAAATGGGCCATAGTATCCCAATAATAAGAACCTTTCCACACCCTAGATGGAACTTCAAGAAAGCTAACTGGACTCTGTTCTCGGAAAATCTTGATACATGCGTCGATTGGATTCCTTCCATAAGGTCCAATTACAAGCGATTTGTTGGTGCTATCATAAGTACAGCAAAGAAATGTGTCCCAAGAGGCTACCGAAGGGAGTATGTCACTGGCTGGACTGAGAAATGTGAGAAACTTTATGAGGAATTCTGTGTCAGTAACGACCGAGAAATAGCTGATGAACTGCTATGCCAACTTGACGCTGCAAGATGTGCTAAATGGACAGAGACTGTTGAATCCATGGACTTCCAAAAATCAAGTAGAAAGGCCTGGTCTCTCCTTAGGAAGCTTGGTGGAGGCAAACCATCACACCGTACTAACGGTGGTGTTACACCAAATCAAATTGCGTCCAACATAGTCAACACTTAAAGAGCTCCTCAAAATAAACAACACACGATCAAAGTTAAGAAGGAATTAAGAGAGCTCAAGAAAATATGCACCTCGAATTCTGAATTTTCCACTCCATTCACTCCAGAAGAAGTTACAATAGCACTGAAAGATATGAAAGAAGGAAAGGCTCCAGGTTTCGATGGTATTCATCCAGAGTTCCTCCTCAACTGTGGTAAAAATGTAAGAATATGGTTAGCTGAATTTTTCACAGACATTCTTCTATCAGGCAATATACCCCATGAATTAAAGAGGGCAAAAAAAATGCTATTCTTAAACATGGCAAACCTAACAACGAACCTCAAAGCTATAGACCCATTGCTCTGCTTAGCATGATCTATAAACTTCTGGAAAAAATTATTTATAACCGTACTTGCCATATCATTTTAAAAAACTTACCTGTTGAACAAGCTGGCTTCCGCCCGCACCGAAGCTGTACAGATCAGGTCCTTTCTATGACAACATTCATAGAGGCTAATTTTCAGAGACACCAGAAAATTTAAATTGCCTTCGTTGATCTAACAGCAGCATATGATACTGTGTGGAGACAAGGATTGATTCTCAAACTTCTACGAATCATTCCATGCCTGCACATTGGAAATCTTATTAACAACATGCTCAGTAACAGAAACTTTCGGGTTCAAATTGGCAATAGTATGGGCTCATTGAGGAATCTTAATAATGGTCTCCCACAAGGTTCTGTGCTGGCTCCCCTTTTGTTCTGTTTATATATTGCAGATATGCCAGAGACTACATCTAGGAAGTTTGCGTACGCAGATGACTGGGCCCTTGCTGTTAGCCATATAGACTTCGAAGTTACCGAGGATATTCTAACCAGAGACCTATCTACTATGGGACGATACTTTCGTGACTGGAGGTTACAGCCAAGCGCAGCAAAGACAGTAGTTGCTTCGTTCCATCTCAACAATAAACAAGCGAACAGAGAACTGAAAGTTCACTTTGATGGCAGATTACTCTCACATACCAAGTATCCAAAATTTCTAGGAGTCATTCAGATAGGACTCTTAGTTTCAAAGAACATCTTAGCAGAACTGCCGCCAAACTCAGAAGCAGAAATAATATCCTGCAGAAAGTGTGCGGCACTACGTGGGGGTCAACAGTTTCTACACTTCGGACTTCTGCCCTTGGACTAGTTTATCCCGTGGCTGAATATTGTGCTCCAATCTGGATAATCAGCGCTCATATTAAGCTTGTTGATACTCAGCTCAACCAAACCATGCGTTTAATATCAGGGACAATCAGATGTACTCCAACATACTGGCTGCCATCATTAAGTCACATACCACCTCCATCCGTGAGAAGAGAACAAGCACTTATCAAGGTGTACAATAATATGTGCAACAATTCTTCTCTTCCTGTACATCTTGACCTCCCTGTTATTAACAGGAAGATACTTCGCTCTCGCCACCCTCCATTGAATACTGCAAGGAAGCTTGCTGAAAGTAATTTCAACATGATTGACAGCTGGAAGCAATTATGGAAGACATCTGCAACACCAGAACAGCAAGCTATGCCATGCATCACATCTAAGCCACCAGGTTGTGAGCTCGCCAGAAAAAATTGGTGTACTCTAAACCGAATCAGAACTAATTGTGGTAGATGTGCAGACTCCCTTTATAAATGGAAGAAAATTCCATCTCCCGAGTGTAGTTGTGGTGCTGAAAGACAAACTGTTCAGCATATTATCCAAGAATGCCCTCTATCAGCCTTCTCAGGAGATTCAGCCGAGTTCCTGATGGCTACTCAAAACGGTGTTAATTATATTAGAGATACCAATCTGACATTTTGACTTAATGTGTTCAGACGTGAAAATAATTTTAAAATACTTTTATTGTGATGTGATTGTAAACCATACAATAAATAAATAAATAAATTGTTCAGTGATATATTAAAGGTTCTTATCAAGTACGGTAGGATCGCTTCAATCCCTGAGTGTATGTGCCTCTCCGGAAATAGAATCTGGCCCACAAGATTTTGTTTTGAGTTTGGAAAGACCTTTACGCAGTAATGTAGCTTTGATTTGGAAATCACTATTAGTTTTCGGAAAATTGTCCCTGAATAACTGTACCGCCGGATTAGAAACCTTTCCGTAGTGCTTATTTAATGTTTCCGCTTTATCTATATCTGTTGTCGCCAGTAAACCCCTCCTATATGAATGAATGAATGAATGAATGAATGAATGAATGAATGAATGAATACGCTTTTCTCCCAGTCATGGACCCCTCCTATATAAAGATAAGGAATTGACCTTTTCTTTCCCCCTTCAATCTTCGAATATATTTTAAAAAGGGTTCCAGGAATTTCTGTTTTCATTTAGGATATTATCAAGATATTGCTCTTCAGCCACTTTATTTTTTGCTAGCAAATGCTTCAGCAAACTTCTATACTCCGCTTTGCACGCATCATTATTGTTTCTTTCCCTGAACGCTCTCATAGTCTTACGTTTAAGTTTCCTAATAGTCGCGGTGTAGTGTGATGAATCTGAATTTTCCCTAATTATATTTTTGGGAACGAATTTATTCAGCCCCGTATTTAAAATGGTTTTTAAATTCTTCCAAATGTCGTCCATCCCCTTGCCCTCCTTTAACCAATTAGTATAGCACAACCTCAAATAGTTTTGAAAACCTGCGGAGTCTCCCGTCGCATAGCACCAGTCTTAGAAATGCCCACATGCTTTGTATTACAAGTTCCTCAAGAGAGATCGTGTACCACTGCACTGTGGTCACTAATCCCCCGAATTACGTTACAAGATATAACTGTACCGTTCGGTCTAACTTGAAAAACATTTAAAACTGCTCGAACCGGGCGAGTTGGCCGTGCGGATAGGAGCGCGCAGCTGTGAGTTTGCATCCGGGAGATAGTGGGTTCGAATCCCACTGTCGGCAGCCCTGAAGATGATTTTCCCATTTTCACACCAGGTAAATGCTGGGGCTGTACCTTAATTAAGGCCACGGCCGCTTCCTTCCCATTCCTAAGCCTATCCTATCGTCGCCATAAGACCTATCTGTGTCGGTGAGACGTAAAACAAATAGCAAAAAAATGCTCGTTTACGCGTGTTCTTTGTAAAGACTTGAGAAAAGCCATTATTCCACACTAATAGGTTCACTGGTCCCTACGATAGGCTCGCCGTAATTGAGCCAGCCCAGTTTACTGACGGTAGATTAGGATCCCTTGCAATTATAGTTCTCTTCCCGTAGTTTGTATTAACACATGTCAATTCTGAAAGACGAGTGATCGTGTTTAAACCTGATTTTGGCGGGCGATAAGCTCCAGTAAAGACGACATTTTGTTTATTAGGTGCATTATTTACCTCCACCCCAATTATTTCACAGTCATCGAGAACCCATTTTAACGTACCCTACTGCTTACCTCTGACCTAACAAAAATGAAAATTCTCCCTCTTTTCAACCTTCTATCTCGTCTACATGTTAGAAATTTTGACCTGAATAATTCTGAATTATACAGGGTTATTCACCTAACATGTTACACGGAAATAACTTCGAAACGATTAAAGATATCAGCATTCTGTTTTCATATTCGTAAATGGTACCCAGGGTCTTGTAAAATGACGTGCTACTTAGTATCATACGGTGATTAATAACCGAGATATTGATATTAACTCCATATTTTTAAATCGAACGGCACAAATTCATACAGCTGGCCTAAATGTTCAACTACGTACACTTTTAAATATGCAAGTATTTTCAAAACAGGACAATTACTTTTTGAGATATAAATAAGAACATCATGCGCTTTTTTGCATGCCGCATCTGACGGCGTGAAGTCGGGCAAGGACATATTGACGCGCAAGCAGTTTCCTGGGAGTGAGTTCAGCCTCAGAATGGATACCACGCATGTAAGCACCTCGTACACATGTGATGGGTTTGCAAAGTGTGTATGCCAGGCGAACTCATGACAGGACAGGTAGGGTTGATGTGTTTAAAAGGAATAAAGTAAGTACTTTGCCTTGAAAGGAACATAACGAAAGTTAATTAAGGCCACGGCCGCTTCCTTCCAACTCCTAGGCCTTTCCTATCCCATCATCACCATAAGACCTATCTGTGTCGACGCGACGTAAAACAACTAGCAAAAAAGTAGCGATTGCATAACAACATCCACATTTTCAAACACTAAGTTTTCTCCAGAACAGTAATGCTTATACGGTCGCACTTCCAGTAATGCATCTTATTATTCGGGTTCCTCTTCAGACGTACGTGATTAAGACACTCGAAGGGGTACAGAGAATAGTTGTTGTTATTTCATTTCCGGGGCTTGGGCATCGTGGTCGTGTAGCCCCATGTGCTTGTGTGTGTGTGTGTGTGTGTGTGTGTGTGTGTGTGTGTGTGTGTGTGTGTGTGTGTGTGTACTGTATGTCTGTTAGAATTTGTCTGATAACCTGTGTTATTGTGGTGTCTGTAGTAATGTACTGCATTTTTAATTCCGGTGAGGAATTGGGACGGAGGCGGCCGTTGTCGTAAGTAAGCAACCATCCCGACATTTGCCTGGAGTAGCGGTGGGAAACCACGGAAACACTTCCAGGATAGCTGAGATGGTTACCGAACCCACCTCTTCCCCGTTTTTTCTCACGAGGCTGAGTGTACCCCGTTCCTGCTCTCCAAACAAATTTAAATTGCTTATCAGAGCCGGGAATTGAGCCCGGACCACCGCGGCGATAGCTACGAATTTTAGCCGCTACAAGTGATTAAGAAACTCGACAGGCTGCGGAAAAGAGTGGCTGTTTGTAATTTCTTTTCCGGGCTTTGACAGCGTGGTCATATAGCCCCGTTTGCATCGGTGTGTGTGTGTAGTACAAAGCGCACCTCGTTTTGTGCTGGGTTATTACAGGCGAAGGAGCAGAATTACCAATGCTGGATTATTTGGGTTGGGATAGGTTAGACATTAGGAGACAAACAGCTCGACTTATTATGTGGGATGTTCAGAGCTGATCGTGGTGAGATGACAGCAACACTATTATTTATTTATTTATTCTACACGCATTAATCTCCGCGGAGCTCGAGCGCGACTGTAGTAGCGTGCATTCGGGAGAGCACAGGTTCGAATCCTGCCTCGCCCAACCTGAAAGTGATTTTCATGGTGTCCCATGTTCAACACCAGGCAAATGCCGGATAGGTACCTTTGGGATAGGCTACGGCCGACGTCCTTTCCAAATCCTTCCCATTCCCATCAGTGGGAAAAGACGCTAAACTGAGCGCAACCTATTACACATGGATGTCAAAACAAAATAAAACAAAACAAAGCAGAACAACTTTAATCTCCCTTCCCCAGTGTGTGTTTGCCAGTCATACAATAACGTTACACACCCAGGGTATGTTACGGTACATCACATTATGTTTACAGTACATGCCTGGTATCCGTTCTGTGGCTGAACTCACTCCCAGGAAACTACTTGCGCGTCAATATGTCCTTGCCCGACTTCACGCCGTCAGATGCGGCATGCAAACCCGCGCATGTTGTTCCTATTTATATCTCAAAAAGTAATTATCCAATTTTGAAAATACTTACATATTTGAACTTGTACGCAGTTGAACTTTTAGGCCAGGTTAATGAATTTGTGCCATTCCATTAAGAATATGGAGTTAGTATCAATATCCGGGGTATTAATCACCCCATGAGACCAAGTAGCACGTTATTTTACGAGATCCTGGATACCATTTAAGAATATGAAAACAGAATGACGATATCTTTAATGGTTTAGAAGTTATTTCCGTGCAACATATTTTTTTTGCTAGGGGCTTTACGTCGCACCGACACAGATAGGTCTTATGGCGACGATGGGATAGGAAAGGCCTAGGAGTTGGAAGGAAGCGGCCATGGCCTTAATTAAGGTACAGCCCCAGCATTTGCCTGGTGTGAAAATGGGAAACCACGGAAAACCATTTTCAGGGCTGCCGATAGTGGGATTCGAACCCGGATCGTGCAACATATTAGGTGAATAACCCTGTATACAGTGAGTCACCTTAATATTCGGACACCATATGACATGTGACAATCTGAACATTATATTTGTATTTTTTTGATACATACAGAAAAGAAAGTTTGACAATACAAAACCCCAATGTTTCCACTATGATTACTTAATAATACAAGTGTCTCAGAACAAAAATGACATATAGATAAAAAATAAGTCGTCACTTTATCACATAACAAAACCACTTTAATATTCGGACACAAGGATCATAATGACCGAAACTGTAGCGTAACATTGAGCTCAAATCAATCTAGTACTTGGTGGCATTGCCGCCACGGCTTTTAGTTGTTATGGCATACAACAAACTAACTTTTCCGTGTCCTTAGGGTTAATATTAGCCCATTCTGGTATCAGGTTTCGTTGCAGTTCCTTCTTTGACGTTATTCTGGAATTCTTCACTCTCTTGTCAAGTTAACTCCATAAATTCTCAATGGGATTGCGATCCGGGATCTGGGGGTGGAGTTTCAAGCACCTTTAGGCAGTTCAACAACAGCCACATTCGGACATTCCACGCTTTCATTATCTTGATAGAAATTGTTACCGTTTTTGGTGGATCAGCAGAGGTGAAAGAAGGTGCGGGCTGGCTCGAAAGATGAATTAAAATTTCAACAGAGGTTATATTTTCAAAACTTAACAGTGGTGACATAGAATCTGAAAACTTAACAAGTCAACAACAAGTCAAAATCAGGCACAAAGAATTTTTTTTTTTGCTAGGGGCTTTACGTCGCACCGACACAGATAGGTCTTATGGCGACGATGGGATAGGAAAGGCCTAGGAGTTGGAAGGAAGCGGCCGTGGTCTTAATTAAGGTACAGCCCCAGCATTTGCCTGGTGTGAAAATGGGAAACCACGGAAAACCATTTTCAGGGCTGCCGATAGTGGGATTCGAACCTACTATCTCCCGGATGCAAGCTCACAGCCACGCGACTCTACGCGCACGGCCAACTCGCCCGGTCACAAAGAAATTATAAGTGTTAGGGGATAATTACAAGATCTGGGCTTCGAGCCCCACAATTACAATCCTTGAGCTATTAGCCCAATTTTACCAAAGTACAGAATTAAACAAAGGGGCAGAAAAAACCCATCATGCCAAGGAGCACTTGTTCCTAACTACAATGTTAAGCCTCCTAGAGGCACTTTCCAAAATACCAGAAAGAGCGGACCTGCTCTCAATTTTACAAGCCTTATCAAATGCCACAACAACCCTTACTCCTAACTGCCCTCAAGGCACACATACAGTGAAACAGGGGTATCTAATACCCAACCTACAGAGCCTTTGCATGAAGAAAACAATACATCAGGATGAGTTACTGGCCCAAAGTACAGAAGCAACTGGAGGCGTAAACTTGCACTCCAAAATACACCTTTAAAACCTAAGTGGCTCTAGGCCGAAACACAGGGGCTAATCCCAAGCTAAGGAGGTGACCCGTGTGAGAAAACTTTAATATATTAAGGAAGAAAAGGAACGGTTATAAAAACGTAGTCACCTCAGTTTCAAAATGAAGGGGAGTTCGAGAGGGTAAAGCACTCTCTATCCCCGCTTTACAGTAAAAGATATTTGTAGTTTTTACATAGACTGAAAGGAATTTACATTTGAAAGGTAGGTTACATACTGAAAGGTTTCGAACCCTCCCCGAGAGTTAAACTGCTGAGCTAGCGAGAAATAGAGATGTTAACAGGCCATTACCTTGTTGAAGAGCTGCTGCTTGAAGAAAGAGGCGCTTCCCGTCCCCTGATACATATCCACACACTAAGTTAGATGTTGCTGAAGTGGCCCCGAGACAAGAAAATCAGCAGTTTTTATACCCTCGTGGAAAATTCGAGACCTTCCAAGAATGAATAGACACACCCCCTCAACTTTATTGGATAGCTTAGAGCTACATATCCATATCGAAGAAGACATACACTATTGGTCAAAAATTAATTAAATAAATTCGGGATTGGCTGAGTTCAAAACTGGTGGGCAGAAAGATTAATATTGCCAACCCAAAAAAATAAAAGAACAAAATGTAGTAAAGACAAAACTTAAGAATACAAAATGTCTTCAAGAAAGTTCATTCCTTCGCCCCAGAGTGCGTAATCATAGTTTTTAGTAGAGACATCTGGCAGAGAACGTCCACACTTCTTGATCAATTACAAACAAAATCACATCAAAATTCACACAGAGCCATCTTCGGAGAAACTGTTGAGTTAATACAGTTTTTTATAGTTCAAGCTTTCTCCTGTAGAGGAGTTTCAACTGGCGCAATATTTCAACTAGCGGCGTGGAGGTGTACCGCCCGGTACAGAAATGAAAAATGTCCCTTATCCCAAGCTTTGTTGCACTTTGGTGTAAATTCTGCTTCAGGATGGCTAGATACTGTTTATGGTCCATTGTATGTTCAATAAACGACATTTCACCCACCCCAGCGGAAGAAAAGCACGCGTATACCATTGCATTCCTGCCTCCATGTTCGACAGTTGGATGCAAATGTTTCGGTTTTAATTCTTCATTTGGTTTGCATCAACCCATTCTCCTCCCGTCCGATCCATAAATATTAAAATTTGCTCTCATCACAAAATAACACATGTTTCCACCATTTTGTGTCCTTGTGTACATATTACAAGGCAAACTTCAGTTTTTTCTTCGGTTCACTTCACTGATATATGGCTTTTTCCTCGACAACCTCCCGTTAAATCTGGTCATTCGAAGAGTCCTGCGCACAGTTTCAGGGTGCACTGATTTACTAGCTTCCTATTCTAATTCCCGTGCAAGTTGTGGCACATTCAGTTTAGGATCGTCCCCTATTTTTCTTAAGAGAAGTCTCTCTCCACGATCAGTTAGCTTTTTCAGTACGGTATGGACGCAATCCTGTCCTCTTCTTTAAGTCGCCGTACAATGTCATTGGCAGTACTCTTACTCATACACAACATTTACGCAATATCTCTGCAATTTCGCCCCTTTGCATCGTGGAGAATAACCAGTTGGCGCTGTTCAAACGTGTTTCTGCAGTGAAGTTCAGGAAAACGTTTCCTACTCCTTACGTTTCTCCTTTGCCGCAATTGGGTAAGGTAGTCACGTGCAAATGGAGTAACGACATGTCCGAATAATAAAGTGATGTGTAGTATCTCATGATTTCCTTTTCTATCACTATCAAAACACTTCACCAATTCGCCTGACATTTCATTTTGTTGTGATACGTGGGGTACTCATGAATTGTTGGACGTGTGTTTGTTGTATATACATTTGTTTGCGAACGCATTATGTCAGGAAACATTCCATCATTGGTGTTGACCGAATATTAAAGTGATCCACTGTATATTACCCGATAACCAACTTTACGTTCCCATAATTATATCGGGATCACTCGCATCAACTAAGTTTTCGATTTTTGCGATTTTCTTACCAATACTTCCACAGTTTACCTGCAACAATCTAAGATACTTACCCGATCCGGTATCACTGCCTCTCACAATATCCTGTTGGTGGCCCCGTTGTCGCCGTAGTTGTATCGAATCTGCTCCCGTCGTGGATCGTCATTCGACTGCCCGTTCTGCGCCGTCATCCGATTGGGCCGAAATGGACTCGGTAACCCTCAAAAAGAGTTCTCTCACCACTCCTCGCTGGTTCAGGTGAAGTCCATCTCTCCTGAAGTCCATGTCGTCGATCAAACTGTTGCCGTCTACAAAGCGTTATCCGGAACTTTCCGCCACCCACTGAAGCTCGTCCTTCAACCTGCCAATCTTCTTCCATGATACGTCTGGCGTCCTTAGTGTACCACTAATTACAACATCTGTCTTCGGGAACTTTTTCTTAGTCGAGATCACTAGATCATAAATGACCTCCATTATACCGCGATGCCCGGTCTTACTACGCTAATAAGCTTACTTCGTTTATTCGTGTCAACAAAATCAGCATTAACGATAAAATACCGAATTATTGTAAAAGAATCGTGAAAATTCTGTTTCACAAAAACTTCATGTACAGAGAATACACTGACTGACAGAGCAAATGCAACACCAAGAAGGAGTGGTCAGAACTTTATGCCAATTGCAGTGTAGACTGACGTCACTGAGGTATGCTCATGATGTGAAATGCGCCGCTGTGCTGCGCACGTAGCGAACGATAAATGGGACACGGCGTTGGCGAATGGCCCACTTCGTACCGTGATTTCTCAGCCGACAGTCATTGTAGAACGTGTTGTCGTGTGCCACAGGACACGTGTATAGCTAAGAATGCCAGGCCGCCGTCAACGGAGGCATTTCCAGCAGACAGACGACTTTACGAGGGGTATGGTGATCGGGCTGAGAAGGGCAGGTTGGTCGCTTCGTCAAATCGCAGCCGATACCCATAGGGATGTGTCCACGGTGCAGCGCCTGTGGCGAAGATGTTTGGCGCAGGGACATGTGGCACGTGCGAGGGGTCCAGGCGCAGCCCGAGTGACGTCAGCACGCGAGGATCGGCGCATCCGCCGCCAAGCGGTGGCAGCCCCGCACGCCACGTCAACCGCCATTCTTCAGCATGTGCAAGACACCCTGGCTGTTCCAATATCGACCAGAACAATTTCCCGTCGATTGGTTGAAGGAGGCCTGCACTCCCGGCGTCCGCTCAGAAGACTACCATTGACTCCACAGCATAGACGTGCACGCCTGGCATGGTGCCGGGCTAGAGCGACTTGGATGAGGGAATGGCGGAACGTCGTGTTCTCCGATGAGTCACGCTTCTGTTCTGTCAGTGATAGTCACCGCAGACGAGTGTGGCGTCGGCGTGGAGAAAGGTCAAATCCGGCAGTAACTGTGGAGCGCCCTACTGCTAGACAACGCGGCATCATGGTTTGGGGCGCTATTGCGTATGATACCACGTCACCTCTAGTGCGTATTCAAGGCACGTTAAATGCCCACCGCTACGTGCAGCATGTGCTGCGGCCGGTGGCACTCCCGTACCTTCAAGGGCTGCCCAATACTCTGTTTCAGCAGGATAATGCCCGCCCACACACTGCTCGCATCTCCCAACAGGCTCTACGAGGTGTACAGATGCTTCCGTGGCCAGCGTACTCTCCGGATCTGTCACCAATCGAACACGTGTGGGATCTCATTGGACGCCGTTTGCAAACTCTGCCCCAGCCTCGTACGGACGACCAACTGTGTCAAATGGTTGACAGAGAATGGAGAACCATCCCTCAGGACACCATCCGCACTCTTATTGACTCTGTACCTTGACGTGTTTCTGCGTGCATCGCCGCTCGCGGTGGTCCTACATCCTACTGAGTCGATGCCGTGCGCATTGTGTAACTTGCATATCGGTTTGAAATAAACATCAATTATTCGTCTGTGCCGTCTCTGTTTTTTCCCCAACTTTCATCCCTTTCGAACCACTCCTTCTTGGTGTTGCATTTGCTCTGTCAGTCAGTGTATGATGGCTGAATGACTAGATGTAGTGTTGATATAACGCTAGCCATCGGCAGCTCGTGATAACCAAGAGGAGGAAAGCGGTGCTCGTTAGTTGGAGGTTCGGGTCCTTCCTAGCACGATTTTTTATTTCGTTGTTAAATGTTCGTGTGAGTCGCGTTGTTGAAAACAAATCTAAATCATGATCCATTCTCATGTAGCAGGTAATCTCTTATGTTCATTTCTAAGTAGTTCTTAAAAGAGCTGTTTGCAGTAAAATAAGCTATTACCAACAGAGGTGCAATGGCCATTCTCCGTAGGCGACCTGCGCGTCGTGATGAGGATGAAATGATGATGAAGACGAAACATACACCCAGCCCCCGTGCCAGCGAAATTAACCAATGATGGTTAAATTCCCGACCCTGCCGGGAATCGAACCCGGAACCCCTGTGACCAAAGGCCAGCATGCTAACCATTTAGCCATGGAGCCGGACATTCGATTAATGAAGGAAATGTTCAAAATGACCAGTCTGAACTTCGCTGTAAAGATTACTATGTGCTGTTTCATGTAGAGTTGTGAAGAGGAGGTGGCCCTCCTGTTGACTGAATCGGATAATAAGATTACAGCGCTCCTCCGGTGATCTCCGCTACTACCGACGGAGGCAAGACACTTACGGAGCTTCGGAGGTTAACCGGATGGCCGCCTCCTGTTCGCAGCACTAGTTCTGACTGTGCGGACGTACTGGGCAGCAATTTCAAACTTACGTTCACCGAGCTTGATAGCTGCAGTCGCTTAAGTGCGGCCAGTATCCAGTATTCGGGAGACAGTGGGTTCGAACCCCATTGTCGTTAGCCCTGAAGATGGTTTTCCGTGGTTTCACATTTTCACACCAGGCAAATGCTGGGGCTGTACCATAATTAAGGCCATGGCCACTTTCTTCCTAGTCCTAGCCCTTTCCTGTCCCATCGTCGCCATAAGACCTATCTGTGTCGGTGCGACGTAAAGCCAATAGCAAACCTACGTTCATGAACGTAGGCACCCTATAAAAAGCGTTGCCTACACACACAGAAATTGATCTATATCACTTATATTCCATACAATACCTCTTAACAAAGAAAGTATAGTCATCCAGAAAAATGCATGCATACTCGCACAAAAGTATTTTATAAAAAAATTATCATCGACATATAATTCATATCTCATTTACAGTAGATACAAGCCCTGTGGATACTCACGACAAACATTATATCTACACAGGTTCAGTTGTTTCTCAGAAAAGTGTGGGCCTTACCTGGGAAGAATATAGGCCTATACAATACCCTGCGTTCATTATTATGGAAATATTCCCATTATATTATTGCCAGAATACAGTAGACTCAATTTACGTTTGAAATCGCTTTTAATTTCCGGATACGTGTCAAAAACGCAAAAGATGTGACCATAAATATAGGATGATTAGTTACGAGAAGACGGAGGAGTTATAGTCTGTTAGTGGTGCGCTGTAAAACATGGCACAATTGAATCGGAAGCTCCGAGTGAAAGTGTGCACCTCCGTTCCGTTCAGAACACTAGAAACTTTCAGCTGTTCGCAAGAATATGGGTTTGAACGTAAGATTCAACGGTATAGTAACTACTACAGTAGCGTAGCCCGGATCGACCGATGGCCGGGGGGGAGGCGGCGGGGGGGGGGTGTAGGGGGTTATACGTACAAAATGATGATAGAACACAATACAGGTGCTTGTGCGCGCATGAAAGACTTGCCATTAGAAGGGCACTGATACAAGTGAATTATGTTGATATTCAGATTGCAGTAAACTACAAAATCTTACATTAAAATACAGAACAAGAATAATATGGTCAAGGTTAACAGTTTTACAGCAAATGGTAAGTTATGTTAAGTTTAAATCTAAAATGCAACTTTCGAGGATTCTTCGGAAAAAGATTCAACAGATCTGTCAGTTCTACAATGTTGCCTCTGAATGTTTATTTAGATTATTTTTTATTGTCATTTTCTGTTTATTTTCTTTTAGTAAACATTCCACAGAGGGAAGTTCTAACCCCCAGTAGGATACGCCCCTGAACTACTGCTACACTAGTACCACCACCACCACCCAAGTTTTCATTCAGTTCCTGCTGGGAGCGGCGGACCTCCTAAACGGTCACACCGTCTATCAGACCAAGAAGATTTAACCGATGAAGGAGATGTTCGGGGAAGGCGAGAGGGTTGGCGGCCGTTGTCTATACTAGGAACTGTTCCGGCATTCGTCTTACAAGTTAGTGCAAGAGAATAGAAAACTACAGAAAACCATTCTCAGGACTGCCGACGGTGAGGGACCAGTCGAAAAGGATATAATTCTGTCCAATAGCGATGAGGACAGGTGCCAAACATTTTATGGTATCGGTTCCACCAGACGTACATTCGCCCAGCAAAGGGCCGCATAGCTATCAGACTGGTATTTGTAATACCGCCAAACTATTCAAGTATTAACTTAACGGATGAACTTTATTGAACGCTGTAACGGTAGTAATTACATGGCTTAAGCTATCACATCTGCTGTACAGCATTTGCGTGCCATAGATGATAAAATACTATGAAAAACGCGTTTCTATAAATTTTGATGTAATGAGGCTATACAAAATGGCGCTGAATTGACATGTCTGTAACTGGTCTAACCTATAACGTTTTCTATGACACCATGACCACCCTATTCTGTCAAAAGAAAATGCCCTCTTGAACTAATCAGGTGCGCAATTATCTACCGATAGCTATAGGAGTGGCTATGGTTTGTACAGTACAGTAAAATTTCGTAAAAACGACTGAAGGCCGCTCTACATAAAATGATACAGTGTTTTTGAGATGGTCCTCACTTACTGCCACTTGTACTGTTTTTGCATTGTGCGAGGAAATCTATATCGGACTAACTGCACATGACATTGCTGTAAGATGTTGCGCAAGATAGGACTAAGAGACATTTAATTCCTAGCTGGTTGCATATGTTTGGAAAAAATAGGGGCAGCTATCCACCCGGTATATTCAGTCCGTTGCTTTTTTAAATCATTAGTTCCACCGTGGAGAATTCCGACTCGTTGGCTGAATAGTCAGCGTACTGGCCTTCGGTTCAGAGGGTCCCGGGTTCGATTCCCGGCCGGCTCGGAGATTTTAACCTTCATTGGTTAATTCTAATGGCCCGGGGGCTGCGTATTTGTGCTGTCCCCAACATCCCTGCAACTCACACACCACACATAACACTATCCTCCACCACAATAACACGCAGTCACCTACATATGGCAGATGCCACCGACCCTCATCGGAGGGCCTGCCTTACAAGGGCTGCACCCGGCTAGAAATAGCCACACGAAATTATTATTATTATTATTATTATTATTATTATTATTATTATTATTATTATTATTATTATTATTATTACCGTGGAGAAGTACTACTTCCTCGTTTCGCCACATTCGTCCTCTTATTTTCCTTTTCAACTGTTCCGCTGGAATTACCGGCAGGCACGTCACTTTCACTGGCCTATTTTCCTGTCCTATACGCCGTACGGCAGAATCGCCCATTACCTGTTATCTATCTAACTACAGCTTCATAGCCCCCTCGAAGATGGCTTTGCACTTGTATTTCGATCCCGAAGCCCGGGTTCAAAACTCGGTAACAGCTGAAACCCGTCAAGACATGATGGATCAATGGGGTAAATATTTATTGAAGGATTTCCTTATATACGACATTCCTTGTACGTTTTTTTTTTTTTTTTTTTTTTTTTTTTTTACAATTTGCTTTACGTCGCACCGACACAGAAAGGTCTTACGGGGCCGCTGGGATAGGAAATGGCTAGAAGTGGGAAGGAAGCGACCGTGACCTTCATTAAGGTACGTTTGTATCGTCTCGTTTTAAGTGCAACACAATATGCTACGAACCGCCACAGAAACAAACGGGAACCATCTTCAACGCTGCCAACATTGGGGTTCAGACCCACTATATTCCGAATGCAAGCTGATAGCTACGTGACCGAAACAACGCAGCCACTTTTTCGGTGCATTTCATGTACAATTACCTTTGGCACTATTGCAACTTTAGAATGTCGCTCTCTGGAGATTGCAACATTTAACTGGCCATGGCTGAAAACCGGCTGAGGTAAATAAAGACACTCACGTCCCTTGAGGTTAATTGATCGTGAAACACAATGCCAAGCGAATGGGAAATTGATGCCTCTTGAAATAATTTCTTTATAGGACGTTGTTAAGTCGATTCGATGGATTAGAGCTCTCTGTATAGCTTCATCTCCACTTATTGTTTCCAATAATATAAATAAGTTTCGTACATACTTCTTAGAATTAGGCCCTAATTTGGTTCCGTTTCTTAATCTGCTTACCCTCCAGTATTGGTTTTTTCCTCGGACTCAGCGAGGGATACCACCTCTACCGCCTCAAGGGCAGTGTCCTGGAGCGTGAGACATTGGGTCGGGGGATACAAATGGGGAGAATGACCAGTACCTCGCCCAGGCGGCCTCACCCGCTATGCTGAACAGGGGCCTTGGTGGAGGATGGGATGATTGGAAGGGATACATTAGGAAGAGGGAAGGAAGCGGCCGTGGCCTTAAGTTAGGTGCCATCCCGGAATTTGCCTGGAGGAGAAGTGGGAAACCACGGAAAACTACTTCCAGGATGGCTGAGGTGGGAATCGAACCCACCTCTACTCAGTTGACCTCCCGAGGCTGAGTTGGCCCAGTTCCAGCCCTCGTACCACTTTTCAAATTTTGTGGTATAGCCGGGAATCGAACCCGGGGCTCCGGGGGTGGCAGCTAATCACACTAACCACTACACCACAGAGGCGGACGTTCCAATTTCTAAGGAGCATAACTATAGCTCCAATTTTTAGAATGCGAATACGTGGAGGCAAACCATTAATTCCAAGGAAGTCAAGAATTACGTAGGACATTGAAGTAGGTAACTTTCATCTTCGCCGGCCCAGTGATGTAGGGGTAGCGTGCCTGCCTTATACCCGGAGGCCCCAGGTTCCATTCCCATCAGGGATTTTAACCTGGACCTGAGGGCTGATTTGAGGTCCACTCAGCCTACGTGATTAGAAGTGAGGAGCAATCTGACGGTGAGATGGCGGCCCCAGTCTAGAAAGCCAAGAATAACGGCCGTGAGGATTCGTCGTGCTGACCACACGACACCTCGTAATCCGCAGGCCTTCGGGCTGAGCACCGGTCGCTTGGCAGGCAAAGGCCCTTCAAGGGCTGTAGTGCCATGGGGGAGGGTTTAAATTTCATTCTTCAGTATTAATCTGTTTACGCTAGTGAATGGTTTTGAACTACCCAATGACATTCAATTTAATATTAAGAATGCCGACATTCGAGAAAATGATGACGTCTTACGCAGAAGTGAACGTTTTGCTATAAATTTCAATCACGATATCATCATGTCCTAAAATTCTGGCTGGCATTTCAGTAATATTTGAGCCGTCACCATCTAGAGACGGGTAGTCACCAATGCCGATTTCTTGCAAAAAATGAGCGAATTCCATTATTTTGTGGTTTTTTCCGCATATTTTTATGCAAGCGACGTGTTTTGAAGAAGTGTCAAAGAGTTGTAACTTTTTGTGATGATGATAATAAATATAATCATATTAATAATAAAATAAATCATGAATAAAAATTACTCAAAAACTTAATAAAATTAATAAGCATAATTAACCGAAATGTCCGTAGTATGGGCGCCAGAGTTCACCAGAATGGATCCCTCGAATTTAGATAAGAGCATGATAAACTGTATATCCCAGGGCGTGTACATAATGCTGCGTACTGGTACATCTGCTGCAGGCCTTACCTAACCTCCTGAAAACGACTAATTAGGTAGGAACTGCACCTAGGTTCATCAATAACACTGTTTCTAAAATAGCTAACTATATTCTTAACAAATTCCGTGCATGAGCACCTCATCAACATACAACATTATACATATAATACACACATAAAATATTGCTGGAAGACTCCATATTTACAACAACAACAATAATAATGAAAATCGTGGGAAAACGAAAGCGAGAACTAAGCTACCATTTGTAGATGGTCCGATGAACAATGTACATGTATGAAGATAAATACCCTTCACTGTCTCTATATCAATTCGACTTAACCGATTCTCATAATCGGCAGTTATCACATCGCACAGATACTGTACCTTGTACTACTGTGTTCACATATTTTAACACTTGTTGTAAAGAGATATACACACGTCTGTCGATCCTCAACATAAATTTATGGAAAGTCTGAGATAGCTTTCACCAACATATAATGCTAGGCCGCCACAAATGCTACCATACTTAATGCGCAAGCACTCTCCACAATCAGCCACTTTCCACGAACATAACAAGACTACGCTCCACGAACGTTTGAAGTCCAGTCCATTGCAGCCGTGTCACTCCAGTACCGTGTATCAGCACTACTTCCTTCCCGTACAGTGCCTCAGTTGTAGTTCTCTTCCTTCTCGTTCCTTTACAATCACCTCTACAATCACCCTTACAATGTTTTTGGTTGCCGCCATATCATCAACCTTTATAGACATCAACATCCCCCTCCTCTCAGATGATACGCCTGGATTGGTGCTTGCCAGCCAATCATGAGTGAACCTCTTCTTTCTCCCAAGTTATAAACAAACACTCGGGAGTTTTACATGAATCATCAAATTTCCCTGGTACAACAACAAGCTCATCTCATCAGGCTGGGATATATACATGACTAATGGAATTTCCTGACACAAGTAAATCACAACAGACACTGGGGTAGCCATATGACTCATTCAAATTACCAGAGTTATTACAGCAATGTTTTCCCACTCGTGCAAAACAAATTACTCATACCTACATATGTGGATATCTTCCAGCTTACCAATATAAATGGCAAAGTATACAAATGAAATAATAATAATAATAATAATAATAATAATAATAGAATACAGACAATAATATCTCTAACTTCTACATATAATTCTGGGGTGTGATATATGTACTATCACATAACGCCCCCTTGGTGAATCGATGATATCATATATTATGATTCACCATAAAACAGAACTTCATACATAACCTTATAATGGCATAACTGAACACATAATTTACTGTAATAATGATATATACATTGCGTCTACTGCATTGTATTCGCACACACGAAATACAATTTGTCCAAACAATAATAATAATAATATGGCTATATACACACAACTCTGATTGTTTCATATACCATTGAACACAATCCCTTCATGCTACTGTACACATAAATCATAATTGATAATATTTACATCCAAGGTGCAGGTCCTATCTCTTATATCTGCGAAGGCTATAGATATTAAATGTCCCAAGGACCTAGTCGTTAGAAGTTAGAAGCTGATAAGCACACTTGCCTATTCTACTGTCCACAGTATACGGACCCTGATATAAATGAAAAAACTATACATAAACTTAACATTGGCATCGATAAGCGAGTAATGCGTACCGTAATAAAACTAACTACTTCTAGAATACACTCTATCTCACACACAAAGATTCGTACCATCCAGTCACACAAGAATCATACAAACTTTCATTCAGAACATTCATAACAAAGAAATCCCTATTTCTGAAATGCGCGGGAATCTCACTACGTGTACTCTTCCACAAAACCATAATTAATGCAAGCAAACAGATCACATACTTTTTCACACATTCCACCTCGATATCATACAACATGTCATTAAAATCATTCACACAACTCTCAGCCTTAAATAAAACATAACACACTCGCTCGAATAGACTTTCATTCATCTCACGCACACTTCCATTCTCACTCACGCTCACTCGATTACTGGAATTCTTACCATAATACACTTTGAATTTGCTGTCATTACCACTTAATGACCCAACAATTAATCCATCTTCACCACATTCCATATCAGCTCCCACTCGCACCACTTTCATGCCAATAACACTGCTACTTTCGACTCTCCTGTCAGAAGTTTCATTAATCTCAAAGTCACCATTTTCACACATAATGGACCTAACTTTACTCTCCTCACGTAGACTTAAATCAACAAAAACATCCTCATGATGTATACTCTGTGAACACACTTCACTCACAAAACAACCTTCATCAACTTCACAAAAAACTTCACTTTCAATTTCAGAAACTTCCACAAGATTATCGATCGCAACACCGCTATTACCATCACCACTAGCACAAAGTAAGACATCCGACACATCTTTCTTACTTTCATCAAGCCCCCTATACACAAAATCTCCCTGAACACAAAACACATGGTCATACAATAATTCCTCTTTCACGTCTAAATCATAACTTACCTGTTTCATCACGTGAATAGGAATTTCGGCATCGGACTGCCTATCTGACCCAACTAAGAAGTCCGATTCCGGTTTAAATTACTTGACGTAGCTTGTTCACTGTTATCATTTCTCGGCACTTGATCTGGAGGTCTTTGATCCGTACGCCCCCTACTTTCTGATTCCCCTTGATTAGGTCTTCTGTCAAAATATTCCTGGTGATTAACTCCCTGATTAGACTGTCCGTTTACCCTTCCGGAATTACCACCCTGATTCCCTTGCCTAGAATGACTGAAATTCTGATTATTCCTATCTCCCGCTACCTGATTACCTTGTCTCCCATTATCCCCGTAATTTCTATCTTCACTTTGCCTAGTCCTCCCCTGCCCTTCCAAAGCATCAAACCTCTCTAACAGCTGCTCTAATTCCTTAATCGTAACAATATTCTGCATACATGCAGCTAATCCGACCTTCTCAGGAAAATGCCTCAACATCTGGCGGACTGTATCTCTCTCCGATGCTAGACCTTCAATATTCTGGCTGATCAGGACATGCTCCAAGAAATACTCCGTCATAGATACACCTTCCTGAGGTTTATACTTGCCAAATAGCACGCGATCTCTTTCCCTTCCCTGAATAGCTTCACTCCAAAATTTAGAACTAAATTTCTCCCTAAATTCCTCCAAACTCGAAATACCCTGTCTGTAAACTTGAAACCAAGATCTCGCTTCTCCAACAAATGCAACATCCAACAGCTCATCAACCATACTCCACTCGATCAAACCATCGTCAAGATTCTTGGAAAACCGTTTCTCCACCGTTTTCAAGAATTCCATCGGATTAAACTGCCGACCATTAAACTTGGGTAATTCAGAGTCCTTCGTACAAGATACGTACCTATTACATATATTGCTACCTACTTGGATTTGACTGATCTCCTGCCTTAACTTTACATGGCATGCTTTAATTCCTTCTTCAACTACCATTCTGGCATTTCCTTCTACTGACTTTAGGCCTTTCTCCAATTTCTCAGTCTTTTCATCTATTCGCCTCGCTAAAACATTCTGACTGGTTTTAATACTATCTATTTCTTCGACTTTATCTTCCACTATTTTTATTCTCTTATCACATTCCTTGCTGTTTTCAACAAATTCTTTCCTAACTACATTAAATCGGCATTCAATTTTCTCAGTCAATTCCAAGCATTGAGCTTCTACCTTATTATTGACTTCCTGAATTTCCCTGCTTTGATGGTCAAATTTCTGGTTTAATTCATCTATTCTACCATTCACAGCACTGCTTAAACTATCAATTTTACTAGACAATACAACACTAGCTAAATTTAACTCTGCACTCTGCTTCTCAATCTTACTGGACAATTCCGTACTAACTGAATTTAATTCACTATTAATACTGTATATTTCATTACTTAAGAAACTCAATTCACTCTTCAATTCTTTATTCTGACTATCAATCTTACTGGACAATTCAGTATTATTATTATCGATTTTACTGGACAGTTCAACACTCACTGAATTTAATTCAACACTCTGATTATCAATTTTACTAGACAATTCAATCTTCAACTCTTCATTCTTACTGTTTAATTCACCCTTCAATTCATTAAGTAGCGATTTAAGCATAATGAGCATTGAAGCCTCGCCTTGATCTCCTACGTTCTGAGTTTGAGACGTGTTACTCGGTTCCTCACCTATCGTTACAGATTGATCTTTCCTACTATCAGCCATTTCGCTTTTCTCACTTAAATTAGATAAACTCAATGTGGTGGAATTCTTTTGACTTCTCTTATCCTGATTCATAGTACCAGCAACTTTAACAACCTCTCTATTTCTCAGTCATATAATACTCGACTCGCTACAACATTTCTTCATACTCCAACATACATATCACGTACATATAAAACACTTCACTGACATAGTTTGCAGAATTCCAACCACACCTGACAAGTGCGCCTACGCTTATAAGCCTAACAGATGTACCAATCATTCAGCCACACGTTGGGAAGCCAATTGTAACTTTTTTGAGATGATGATAATAAATATAATCATATTAATAATAAAATAAATCATGAATAAAAATTACTCAAAACTTAATAAAATTAATAAGCATAATTAACCGAAATGTCCGTAGTATGGGCGCCAGAGTTCACCAGAATGGATCCCTCGAATTTAGATAAGAGCATGATAAACTGTATATCCCAGGGCGTGTACATAATGCTGCGTACTGGTACATCTGCTGCAGGCCTTACCTAACCTCCTGAAAACGACTAATTAGGTAGGAACTGCACCTAGGTTCATCAATAACACTGTTTCTAAAATAGCTAACTATATTCTTAACAAATTCCGTGCATGAGCACCTCATCAACATACAACATTATACATATAATACACACATAAAATATTGCTGGAAGACTCCATATTTACAACAACAACAATAATAATGAAAATCGTGGGAAAACGAAAGCGAGAACTAAGCTACCATTTGTAGATGGTCCGATGAACAATGTACATGTATGAAGATAAATACCCTTCACTGTCTCTATATCAATTCGACTTAACCGATTCTCATAATCGGCAGTTATCACATCGCACAGATACTGTACCTTGTACTACTGTGTTCACATATTTTAACACTTGTTGTAAAGAGATATGCCGGCCCCGTGGTGTAGGGGTAGCGTGCCTGCCTCTTACCCGGAGGCCCCGGGTTCGATTCCCGGCCAGGTCAGGGATTTTTACCTGGACCTGAGGGCTGGTTCGAGGTCCACTCAGCCTACGTGATTAGAATTGAGGAGCTATCTGACGGTGAGATAGCGGCCCCGGTCTAGAAAGCCAAGAATAACGGCCGAGAGGATTCGTCGTGCTGACCACACGACACCTCGTAATCTGCAGGCCTTCGGGCTGAGCAGCGGTCGCTTGGTAGGCCAAGGCCCTTCAAGGGCTGTAGTGCCATGGGGTTTGGTTTGGTTTTTGTAAAGAGATATACACACGTCTGTCGATCCTCAACATAAATTTATGGAAAGTCTGAGATAGCTTTCACCAACATATAATGCTAGGCCGCCACAAATGCTACCATACTTAATGCGCAAGCACTCTCCACAATCAGCCACTTTCCACGAACATAACAAGACTACGCTCCACGAACGTTTGAAGTCCAGTCCATTGCAGCCGTGTCACTCCAGTACCGTGTATCAGCACTACTTCCTTCCCGTACAGTGCCTCAGTTGTAGTTCTCTTCCTTCTCGTTCCTTTACAATCACCTCTACAATCACCCTTACAATGTTTTTGGTTGCCGCCATATCATCAACCTTTATAGACATCAACATCCCCCTCCTCTCAGATGATACGTCTGGATTGGTGCTTGCCAGCCAATCATGAGTGAACCTCTTCTTTCTCCCAAGTTATAAACAAACACTCGGGAGTTTTACATGAATCATCAAATTTCCCTGGTACAACAACAAGCTCATCTCATCAGGCTGGGATATATACATGACTAATGGAATTTCCTGACACAAGTAAATCACAACAGACACTGGGGTAGCCATATGACTCATTCAAATTACCAGAGTTATTACAGCAATGTTTTCCCACTCGTGCAAAACAAATTACTCATACCTACATATGTGGATATCTTCCAGCTTACCAATATAAATGGCAAAGTATACAAATGAAATAATAATAATAATAATAATAATAATAATAATAATAATAATAATAATAATAATAATAGAATGCAGACAATAATATCTCTAACTTCTACATATAATTCTGGGGTGTGATATATGTACTATCACAGAGTATTCAATACAATTATAAATAAATAATGATTTGGCAATATGTATGTGGCAAAATAGGCAAAATCTTTAAAAACCTTCCCCAAGAACAATACTTTTCCCAGCAGTAGTAACGGAACGGAATGTTCTGTAGTTACCTGTGATATGTCCGACTCTTTGGCAGAAAGGTCAGCGTGCTGGCCTTCGGTTCATAGGGTCCCGGGTTCGATTCCCGGCCGGGTCGGGGATTTTAACCTTAATTCCAATGGCACGGGGACTGGGTGTATGTGTTGTCTTCATCATCATTTCATCCTCATCACGACGCGCAGTTCGCCTACGGGACTCAAATAGAAAGACTTGCACCTGGCGAGCCGAACCCGTCCTGGGATATCCCATCACTAAAAGCCATACGACATTTCATACCTGTGATATAGTTTAGAAGACGATTCACACACATTAATGAATGCCTATTTGCAATTGGGGCTTTATCCCATATTTAGCCGCGCTAATCGAATATCGTCAGCTGCTTTGGAATTGAATTTTAACCATGACACCGAACACACATTTAAATTTCGAGAAATTCTGAATGAAATGTGCACTGTTCAAGAAAGACGCCTGACAACGCATTCGTACCTACCCACTTCCAATTCCCCTTTCGTGCCTCCAGCTCAGCGCTCTTACGCTTCCGGCGACCTTGAAGGTACTGGCGAGCGCTTTATCGAATCAGAATGCTGCATTTTTCTTTACTAATTTAAATAATAATGTTTACGCTTTCTAAGACTCTCTGCAAATCTACAGGCCAAGAGCTTTCGTCAGAACGCTTTACGATGTCAATCGGTTCAACTGTTCTCTCAAAATCGCAGTTACAAAAATCAGCTTAGTGTTTTAAATATATAGATAATAATAATAATAATAATAATAATAATAATAATAATAATAATAATAATAATAATAATAATAATAATAATAATAATAATAATAATAATTGTACCGGTTGGTACACCTCTACGCCGCACTCTTGAATTTTCCGCCTTAAAGTACTCCCCTACAGCAGAAACTCGGAACTTTAAAAACTGAATTATCTCAACAGTTTCTCAGAAGATGTCACTGTGTTAATTTCGAACTGCTTTTGTTTACTAATTATCAAGAAGTGTGGACATTCTCTCATAGATGTCTCTACTGTAAAACTGGGATCATGCACCCTGGTGCGAAGTGAATGAACTTTCTTGAAGAAATCTGGTATTCATAAGTTTTTGTCTTTACTAAATTTTGTTCTTTCATTTGTGGGTTGGCACTATTAATCTTTCTTTCCGCCAGTTTTGAACTTAGCCAATCAGTAATTTCTGCAATTAATTTCCAACCAATCCTAGGTTTCTTCTTCTATTTTGATGTGTAACTTTTAGCCAGCCAATAAAGTTGAGTGGGTGTGTCTTAATTATTCATGAAAGGTCTCGAATCTTCCCTGAGTGTTTAAAAACTGCTGATTTTCACGGCTCGTCGCCACTTCAACAACATCTAGCTTAGTGTATGGAAGTATAGCAGGGGGCGGGTAGCGTCTCTTCCTTCGGGAAGCAGCTCTTCAACAAAGGTAATGGCCGTTTAACATCTTTATTTCTTGCTAGCTCAGCAGTTTAACCCTCTGGGAAGGTCCAAAACCTTTTCAATGTAACCTAACTGTCTAAAAATGTAACTTAGTGCCGGCTTATGTAAAATTTTCTTATTACTTTAACTGTAAATCGGGGATAGAGAGTGCTTTGCCCTCTCGAGCTCCCCTTCATTTTTGATTTGAGGTGATTACGTTTTCATAACCGATTTTCTACTCTTAACGTATTAAAATTTTCTTATACGAGTCACCTCCCTAGTGTGGGAATAGCCCCTGTTTAATCGGCCTAGTGCCCCTTAGGTTTTAACAAGTGTTCATGTAGGAGTGCAAGTACACGCCTCCATTCTGCTTTGCATTTTGGGCCATTTACTTATCCTATTCTCTTTCAACGAAGGCCCAGTAGGTTGGGTACAAGATACCCCTGTTTTTTTGTAGATGTGCCTTGAGGGCAGTTGATAGTAATGTTGGTTGTTGCCTTTGATAGGCTCAGAAAATTGAGAGCGGGTTAGCTCTTTTATTTGTGGTAAAAGTGCCTCAGAGAGGCTTGAGATGTGAAGGTGGGAGCAAGTGCTCCATGTTATTAGCCGTTTTCTGCCCTTTGGTAAATATGTGTTTGAGAGCTGAGAGCTCAGGAAATGTAAAGTGAAGGCTTGAAGCCTAAGTTCTGTTATACCACCAAATTTTGTCGTTCCTAGACTTAAATTTTGTTACTGGTACCTTTTTACTTGTTGTTATTGGTTAAAGTTGGAAATTCTATATCATATCTGTTAAGTTTGGCTGTTTTGAAAATATAACCTTTAATGAAATTTTAATTCATTTCTCGGTTTTGTAGTTAGACCCATTCCAGCCCGCACCTTCTTTCACCTCTGCTGTTCCACGGGTAACCCCGTAATAATAATAATAATAATAATAATAATAATAATAATAATAATAATAATAATAATAATAATAATAATTTACAGACTTTTGAATAGGATAAACCCCCTGAATTTGGTTCAGAAAATGCTCATTCTTCTGGAAAAATAGAAAACTGATCCCCGTTGACTAACAGAGGTGCAAAAAGATCTATCTTTGTCTCAAATGCTCGCCGAAGGTTTCTTAATCTCAGGCTCTCCTCTGTCGTCCTTCCGCCGAGATATTCCGCGGCTGGGCAGTTTTTCTTTCCTCAGGATTATCCCTCAAATCCTCAACTTTATTTCAAGAAACAAGTCTGTCTTGAATTTCTGCTGGTCGTATACCACTTTTGCGTAGATATTTGTGCACTTCTGTCAGTCAACGGGGATCAGTTTTCCATTTCTTTTGAAGAATGAACATTTTCTGAGTCAATCACACTGGATTCATCCTTTTCAAAAGTCTGAACATTAACATTATTATTATTATTATTATTATTATTATTATTATTATTATTATTATTATTATTATTATTATTATTATTATTATTATTATTATTATTATTATTATTATTATTATTATTATTATTTCCTGTGGCTGTTGCTAGCCTTGTGCAGCCCTTGTTAGGCAGACCCTCCGACCAGGGTGGGCGGCATCTGCCGTGTATGGAAGACTGGGTGTTTTCATGGTGCAAGATAGTGTTGTGTGTGGCGTATGAGTTGCATGGGTGTTGGGGGCAGCACCAATATCCATTCCCCGAGCCAAGAGAATTAACCATTTACGGCTTAAATCCTTGGCCAGGCCTGGAATCTATACAGGGGCCCTCTGAACCGAAAACCACTGCGCTAAGGAGCCGGACATAAGAAGAAGAATTTTCGTTTTCGCACCGACACAAGTAGGTTTTATGGCGACGATAGGATAGGAAAGGTCTAGGAGTTGGAAGGAAGCGGCCTTGGCCTTATTTTAGGTACAGTCCCAGCATTTGCCTGGTATGAAAAGAGGAAACCACGGAAAACCATCTTCAGGCCTGCCGACAGTTGGGTTCTAACCCACTATCCTCCGAATGCAAGTTCACAGCTGCGCGCCCCTAACTCCAAGGCCAACTTGCTCGGTGGACAAGAAGAAGAAGTATCATAATTGTAAATATCGTCATATTCGTTAGTCTTTGTCCCACCGAGCGATTTGGCCTTGCGGTCAGGGGCGCGCAGCTGTGAGCTTGCATTCGGAAGATAGTGGGTCGGACCCTGCTTTCGGCAGCCTTGAAGATTGTTTTCCGTGGTTTCCCATTTTCATACCAGGCAAACGCTGGGGCTGTACCTTAATTAAGGCCACGGGCACTTCCTTCCCACTCCTAGCCCTTTCTATCCCATCGTCGCCATAAGACCTATCTGTGTGTGTGTGTGGCGTAAAGCAAATTAAAAATAAATTTATCCCATCTAGCGGTATTGTCCACTGTGTGGTCCACTGACTCCATCACATTCAGTCATATACCATGTCAGAGTGTAGATTTACGTTCAAATTCTGATGCTGAGAGGGGTTATCCTCAGTTATATTCTCAATGCACTGCAAGGAATTCTATGATAGTACCTTCCTTGACGTCCCTATCATGCTCTTTTACTGTACCACAGGTTCTAAGATGACTTCTATGCACGCAAGTACATAGGAATCGTGGCACAGTATTTCCTTAATGTATCACAATTTTATTACCAGTGTTCCCCGTTAATGATCAGTGCAACTGAATCCGTGAATCATTAACGACTTCGTTATCAGACAAGTTCACCTTATCTCATTTCTTTGAAGTTGTAATAGCCAAGCATTTTAATAGGCTCGTCCTGTTTCTCTCCTAGATCCGGCTTCGTTGAGCTGAGAGCATAGGCTTCCATCTTGGTCCAAATGAACTACAAACCACACTTCTAATTGTCTTATTCCATGTTAATATATTGAGTAGGCCTACTACTCGCACCTATAACCATAACAAAACTTCAACACTATTCATCACGTTGCCACAAATGTGGATTTTAAATAGGTCTGGGGAAACCCTACAGTTCCTCACTAACGAACCAAGGCAAATTTCACATAGTATACGGTGGTTCATAAAATTTTAGGTCATTTCTGTTATTTTGTATGTCTTTTAACTTGTTGTCCCTTTTTATTTCTCTTTTCTGTAACAATTTTTATCATTGTACATTATTGATGGCCAAATGTACTATGGACGAAGTTCAAAAAAAGAAAAAAAAAGTTCATAAAATTTTACCGACAAAGGAGCGGTTGTATCTGATACTAATGACTAGTTACTCATTTCGTGCTTACAAGGGGGAGTTGTGGAGTTGTCAACGAGAATATCGACGAAACTTTCAGCTTAGAACGATAATGGCTCTAGGGTAAAATATTATGTTTCGCAACTGCACGTAGCTCCTGACACCAGTGTTGCCAACTTAGCGGATTTTCCGCTAAATTTGGCGGAATTAGAAGACTGTCGGCGGAGAAATATATCATTTAGCGGACAGCGGATTTTTTGGTGGAATTCTAAATATATTATAGCGGAATTTAGTGTTTTATCCATTTTAGTTTTTTTTTTTTAATTTGTACTCCAGTCTGTCTCCGAGCTATTCCGTATTTCTTGTCAGGAGCTAGCAGTCACATGAGGAAAACATGTTATTTGGATTTGATGTTATGAGATCATGGTATCATAAATTTGTAATGCGTGGCGAATGACGACGGATAATGAAACTGTGAGAGAGTAGCATTTATATTTATGCTATGAAGGAAGACCGTTTAATGAACTGGCCTGTTCTGTGTGTGGCCCTTGAGGTAGGCGATTCACCTACTTTGCACCTGGCACCAAAACGCCTACGAGTTTTATCTCGCTGGCTCGGAGGCAGGGGATTAATCCCAGTGAATCTGACAGATCAGGTGAGTGCAAACATTTACTTTTATTATTATTATTATTATTATTATTATTATTATTATTATTATTATTATTATTATTATTATTATTTGAGATCTGATTTCTTGGCGGAATTTTAGAGGGTTTTTAGTAGTATTTAGCGGATCTTGAAAATATAAGTTGGCAACACTGCCTGATACAGAGATCAGAAGCTGGGTTGGGGCGCTTATAATGTATACAACTAACTGTCGAATATACTATTTACAATACCAATACATGTTTGGGTACTCGAAAGTTACATGTGAGGAAAAGAAACGCATGCAATGGCTGTTGGTTTGTGTCACTTTGAAACTCTTTCAATCTCATATGGCGGAGAACGCGTAATGTGGTAACAGAGACAATATAATATGAACCAATTTCATTGTAAAGCATCGAACTTCCCATACTTCATTTTCCCTTTCCTTTCTAAATAAAAATGTAACGTAAATCGAAGACAGTAGAGAATGGAAGTTTTCTCGAACAAAGTATTATTGGACCTTTATGTTTTCTTATATATATATCAATGATATGTGTAAAGAAGTGGAATCAGAGATAAGGCTTTTCGCAGATGATGTTATTCTGTACAGAGTAATAAATAGGTTACAAGATTGTGAGCAACTGCAAAATGTTGTGAGATGGACAGTAGGCAATGGTATGATGATAAACGGGGATAAAAGTCAGGTTGTGAGTTTCACAAATAGGAAAAGTCCTCTCAGTTTTAATTACTGCGTGAATTACTGTGAAAGTTCCCTCTGGGGATCGTTGTAAATACCTAGGTATAATAAGGAAAGACCTTCATTGGGGTAATCACATAAATATGATTGTAAATAAAGGGTGCAGATCTCTGCACATGGTTATGAGAGTATTTAGGGATTGTAGTAAGGATGTAAAGGAAAGAGCATATTTGTCTCTGGTGAGACCTCAACTTTAGTATGGTTCCAGTGTATGGGATCCTTACCAGGATTACTTGATTCAGGAACTGGAAAAAATCCAAAGAAAAGCAGCTCGATTTGTTCTGGGCGATTTCCGACAAAAGAGTAGCGTTACAAAAATATTACAAAGTTTGGGCTGGGAAGACTTGGGAGAAAGGAGACGAGCTGCACGACTAAGTGGTATGTTCCGAGCTGTCAGTGGAGAGATGGCGTGGGAGGATATCAGTAGACGAATAAGTTTGGATGGTGTCTTTAAAAATAGGAAAGATCCCCAGTGGTATCCCCAACCCAGAGTCTGAAGCTCCAGGACACTGCCCTTGAGGTGGTAGAGGTGGGGTCCGTCGCTGAGTCCGAGGCAAAAACCGACCCTGGAGGGTAAATAGATACAGAAGAAGAAGAACCATACATTTTCTAAATTCCTAATGACACTCACGGACAAAAGATTCAACAGGATACAGCAACTGTTTCCTGTACGAGAACACAGTTTTATACTGTGCGATAGGAATTTTGCAGTGACGAAAAGAAACCTACGGAGTCATAATAGGATTTACACTATTAACCAATTAACTGAAATCATCACAAGCTCAAAACGAAACTCCACCTATGTTTAACTGAAAATGAGATTGTATTTGCTTTCAAATTGTGACCTTCACTTCACAAGAAATGCCCCGTGCCCCGTATCAAAAGAAAATGCGAACAAACCAAAGGATGAGAGGCTGCTTTTGTGGAATAAGCAGCCTGTATCATTTTCATTATAATTTGCAGTAAACCAGGAAGAACAATAAGACATCGAATGAACAGAATTCCTAATAAATAACCAAGAATTTGAAACAAAAAATATGTTGTTTTTTTCAGTTTATATAATTTGATTTTTAAATGGCATAAATTCATAGATTTTGGAATATGGTTACTCTTGAAAACTTAGTGAAAGAATTTTTGTTGAAACTATTATTTTAAACAGTTCTATGTAACTCGCATGAGATCGGGTTTTTTTGTGCTTTCTCTCACAAATTTGGTTTCATCGAAATATGCCCTTCTAACAAATTAACGTTCAAACATATCATTCATACGGCATTTCAGATTCACATCTTGGAACGACACAATAAAATAAATGTTTGGTCTCAAGTAGAATGGTTTTTGTCTCAAAACATAACTCGTACACACTCTAATTACAACAAAATAAGAAAACACTTTGCCAAAGTAAATACTGAAAGCAGGATACAGTTTAAATGTAATGATTTTTTATGGGGAATCCTTGATTTCAGATAATTTCCTTCGATATTCTTGACATACATTTTACCAGATTTTCACATTAACATGTAGGAATTTTCGATCATTCCTGTACTACTGCTTCCCTCTAGTCGTCTTCGTTCCTTATGGAGTGATAATTTTAACATTCAGACCATAAAAGGTCTATTATTTAATTTATGTCTGGTGATTAGGGCGGGGTACCTAACAACTTGGGGCAGGAAGACAGCTACGTATGAGTTTACTTTCACATTGGACTATCACAAAGAGAAATAAGTTATTTAGTTTTTGTAACATCTATGAAACTAGTGCTTTAATATACAATCCTTTATTTTGCTGACATTGGAACATGGAGATTCAATTCGGTGAATCAACAAATTTATTTTTTACCTCATTGGATACTAGGCGATTGTTCACTGTACGAGTTTCATTTTGAGCCACTGTACGTCCATGTAATACACACTCATGTAAACAATAATAAAATAAATGCTCGCCACGGTTGCACACAATTTTTGCTCATGTGAGCACAGACTGCGACTCACTCAGGGAGTAAAGAATACAGGGAGCTGCCCGCTACACCACCCTATGTGGCTATCGCTTGAAGCCAACGGCCACGCCCCCCATGTAGAGCAAAATATGGCAGTTCCTACGTTGTGGATATATACATTTTTTCGGGAGTAGGGAAACATCGAATCGCACAATTATGTACCAACGTTTTCAAAATAACACGGCGATTAATTGTAACAAAATTCTCCGGCCAGCACAACTATTAATAATTTATTACTAAGCTCTACAGAAGCGTTTATCATGACTTGCAGGCTTAAATCCACTCTCTCGCTACTTGACTGTCGATCCTATAAATTGAGTATCTTGAAAATAGGAGATGTAAATCTTCACCAGATATCTGTAAAGACAAGGAGTAGGCTATTAATAACGGCATACCGCAATCTGAATGCTTGAGGGGAATGTGCAATAAATCACCAAACTGGGCTTAGCAACATTGTTTACGATGTATTTTATAACGGTGTTGGTGGTGGTGATTATTGTTTTAATAGGAAGTACAAAAATCAAGCAAACCGTCCTCTATTAACATTGATCAGAGGGAAAAGACGGTAGGGGTCCAAACACTTCGAAAAATGAAGGTATTTGCCAAAGAAAGACAAGGGCCATGAAGGGCGTAAAAATGAGACTCTCTAGGCCTTCACTCGTAATATCATCAGGGTCGGAAAAGAACAAGAGGTGACCAAGGGAAGTTGGTTAGGATAGATGAAAGTGAGGAGCCTGACACAAGTGGAAGGAATACAGGACTCATCTAAGGGCCCCATGGTCGCCAAGCGCACACTCCCAAGTTAAGAGCCCATTGGGCCACTTTTAGTCACCTTTTCTGACAGGCAGGGGATATCGTGGGTTTTTTCTACCGCCACCACCCAGAACGGGATACATATTTCAGAGGTGGTAAGTAAGTCTAACCTAAAAATTCTTACGAAACGTGGACGGTGCTTATGGGACTCCGAAATACTAGCACAATAAAAATGGAGGTAATATAATGTACGGTATCATAAGCCATATATTATAAGCCATACTTAGAATCTTAGCTGTGAATTGTTATTTCAGGAATATTTTTGGTTTACCGATTCGTGCAATCCTACGCACAACGCGGTATTATAATAACTACGACACCAACTTAATATTAGTACCCCTTTTACGTTTTAGTGTGTCGAACAGTGTTCACGTCTGAAAATCCTTACAATTACAATTTGCATTCATCGTATTCACTTCAAGGAGCTGGGATGGGTTTTCTTTTTCTTCTCCTTAGTAATTTTATGGGCTTCACGATTGTGTTTAACTCAGCCACTACTACTCCTGGCACCTAACGAACAATCAGTGGAGGATAGTAACAAAAAAGGTTAAAGTAATGGAGTCATACCGGAGTGTAACTAAAAATAAAATAAATATAGAGGTTATATATAGCACATGGATGTGAGGTAGTGATGGGTTTGACTGTCCAAAAACAACATGTATTCTCGCGCCTTTATACGACCACGCCCCCTATGTAGAGCACTCAGAGCTCCAAATCATCTCCCTGTGTTCTTTACTCCCTGGTCTCACTACACCTGACGTCAAGCACAACAACCAAGTCGACATGCAGACAATCAAAGATCAACATAACACGTACTACAGTCAGGAGCGTACCGGTAGCGAATGTGATTCGGGCCCGCCTGCCAAAATAAACATTCGGGGCCCCTCAAATACATCATCATCATCATCATCATCTGTTTACCCTCCAGGTTCGGTTTTGCCCTCGGACTTAGCGAGGGATCCCACCTCTACCGCCTCAAGGGCAGTGTCCTGGAGCTTCAGACTCTTGGTTGGGGGATACAACTGGGTAGTATGACCAGTACCTCGCCCAGGCTGCCTCACCTGCTATGCTGAACAGGGGCGTTGGTGGGGGATGGGAAGATTGGAAGGGATAGGCAAGGAAGAGGGAAGGAAGCGGCCGTGGACTTAAGGTAGATACCATCCCGGCATTCGCCTGGAGGAGAAGTGGAAAACCACGGAAAACCACTTCCAGGATGGCTGAGGTGGGAATCGAACCCACCTCTACTCAGTTGACCTCCCGAGGCTGAGTGGACCCCGTTCCAGCCCTCGTACCACTTTTCAAATTTCGTGGCAGAGCCGGGAATCGAACCCGGGTCTCCGGGGGTGGCAGCTAATCACGCTAACCACTACACCACAGAGGCGGACCCCTCAAATACAATTTAATAATAATGTTATGTGCTTTACGTCCCACTAACTACTTTTACGGTTTTCGGAGACGCCGAGGTGCCGGAATTTAGTCCCGCACTGAGCCGGGATTGAACCTGCCAAGTTGGGGTCAGAAGGTCAGCGCCTCAACCGTCTAATTTAAAATTATGAATAACGTAATATGAATTTAATTTCAGCTGGAAGAAGTAATGCAATATATTGTCAAGTTATATGAATAAAGGGATTATTCGTTATTGTGAGATTATTACAAATAATGTTTAATAGATTTAATTTGACTGCCTCCGTGGTTTAACGGCTAAGCTGCTGAACTGCCAACCATGAACCACTTAGAAGTTTAATTGGCTTCATTTTTAATAATAATAATGTTATTTGCTTTACGTCCCACTAACTACTTTTTAAGGTCTTCCGAGACGCCGAGGTGCCGGAATTTAGTCCCGCAGGAGTTCTTTTACGTGCCAGTAAATCTACCGACACGGGGCTGTCGTATTTGAGCACCTTCAAATACCACCGGACTGAGCCAGGATCGAACCTGCCAAGTTGGGGTTAGAAGGCCAGCGCCTGAACCGTCTGAGCCACTCAGCCCAGCGGCTTCATTTTTCAGTAACAACAATAAGTATACTCTGTAACCGATACCGAAGTCTCGTTTATAATAATGTATTCGATTACGCCTACATCATAGAAAAATATCCGAACAAAATTAAATAAAATTTTGAAAGATATCAAACCACACAACTGATAAATCTATTTATTATTAACTTCGTGCAAATTGAGCTCGTTCGAAACTGAGTTGACGGATTGTTACCAAAACTTCTTATTGGCATTATACACTGTTGTCGAATATATGCATGACAAAAGTTAAATGTTCTGCAATATTAGTGTACAGTACTATGTCAGGTGCACTACACATCAAGAAAGTATAATTTACTAACTAAAATATGATATTTTGGTATAAATTTTCATTGCCGTAATTATTTAAAATCATTTGGTGCAGGTATTTTCTGAGGAACGTGTTGTGTTGTTGTGCGAGACGGCAAGGGCAAGTATATTTTACAGCTGTGCTGTGTTACAGTCAACACAATAAACAGCTGCTGTATGTCTTTTCTCTCTCTCTCTCTTAATCTGTTTACCCTCCAGGGTCAGCTTTTCCCTCGGACTCGGCGAGGGATCCCATCTCAAGGGCAGTGTCCTGGAGTTTCAGACTTTGGGTCGGGGATACAACTGAGGAGAATGACCAGTACCTCGCCCAGGCGGCCTCACCTGCTATGCTGAACAGGGGCCTTGTGGAGGGATGGGAAGATTGGAAGGGATAGACAAGGAAGGGGGAAGGAAGCGGCCGTGGCCTTAAGTGAGGTACCATCCCGGCATTTGCCTGGAGGAGAAGTGGGAAACCACGGAAAACCACTTCCAGGATGGCTGAGGTGGGAATCGAACCGACCTCTACTCAGTTGACCTCCCGAGGCTGAGTGGACCCCGTTCCAGCCCTCGTACCACTTTTCAAATTTCGTGGCAGAGCCGGGAATCGAACCCGGACCTCCGGGGGTGGCAGCTAATCACGCTAACCACCACACCACAGAGGCGGACTATATGTCTTTTCACGAGAGTTTAATCGTGATGTAAACAGGGTATGTCCACGCCTCCGTCAAAGAAAGAGTTGTGATTGGCTGAGCGTGAAGTACCGACCTCCACCCCGCCAACGTCTCGTGTTCGGACGTATAGGGCTGCGCATCGCATACGACAACAGTGCGAAGATCTGTACTTCTGAATAAACGACTAAATCTGGATTCTGTTCACTTAGTTTATTGAACACAATTTTGGTCACTTCTGAGCGGTTTTCCTCTTTTGTGCTTCACTACACGCGATGGTCCTACCTCTTGCTCCATTTCCCTCACTATGAATACTGACACCGACTGCTGCTGCAAGATTCAACACCTTTCCTGTATTACACCACGCCTTGTGCCTTCATTTCTCTTTATTTAATCACTATTTTATTTTAAAAAACATATATATATACCGGTACATATGACAACCATATTTTAATTTGATTACGTACTCTTCCAAACTCTCTAAATGTAATAAGCTAAACTAAAATAAATTAATGCAACGTACTACTTTTCTTCGAGCTCGCATACAGTCGAGTGAGTGCGACGGTTGCTTCTCCAATCAACTACCTGTACGTCTATGTCCACCTGCAAAGGTAAGGTACTGTGTAGAGATGAGAAGAATGCAAGAATGAGGAATGTGGCCGTCAAGCACGAACTTCCTGTTCTGCGCAGACAGATCGAGTTTTATCTGGTCGTATCTGCTACACAAAAACATTGACTCACACTTTGCAGTTTGCTGGATTACAACTGACAAGAGC
This sequence comes from Anabrus simplex, assembly GCF_040414725.1. Classification (NCBI taxonomy): domain Eukaryota; kingdom Metazoa; phylum Arthropoda; class Insecta; order Orthoptera; family Tettigoniidae; genus Anabrus; species Anabrus simplex. Next base: position 1,033,449,706 of record NC_090266.1, on the reverse strand, counting down.
GAAGAGCTGCCAGTAGAAGACAATATAAAGTCGCCTGGATAGTAGCGGAGTTGCTATGGTAACCATTGCGTCACTGGCTCTGCTAGTGAAAACCCCTTCGTCCCGTGCCTCACCGGGCATGTGCATTCTTCTGATCTCCCAACAGTACTGCGCCTGTTTCTTTAAATCAGGATTAATCTCTCGTGAAAAGCGGTATAGATGCAATTAAGTGGCAATTCCTCTACGTACAAACGGTAAAATAAAACCCAACCTATTTCGACTCATTCTACAAAACCGCCCGGACCATTTCCCTGCAGAGTGGCATTTGGCTAGGGTATTTTTTTTTTTCGAGGACTCTGCGGAGCCCCTCCTGCATTGCAGGCTCTAACGTTACGCCCCTGACTACAGCATTACTATTTATAGGGAGTGGTTCTGTCCTGAGCCGCACAATTTGTAGATTCGCGCTCTCCAGATGTTTTCGCACGTATTTGAGAGCTACGGGTGGTGGCCAAACGTAATATTCTTCATATGTAGTTTTTGACCCGTCACCGTTTTATGCTGTGCGTTTCGTTGAGACTCTGTACTCCACAGACTTGTCTATGGGAGACTGCTGACGGAAATGAGGCCTATTGGACTAGCCAAAAGTGATTGAATGTGTGGCTACATATCTCGAAAACAGAACTCAGTGAATTAGAGTATAGATGTACCATTATCTGATTCTGTAATGATTAAAAATGGGGTCCCGCAAGACAGGCTACTTGGAACTTTATGTTTTCGTATGTACCTATATAAATGATGTGAGTAAAAAAGTGGAATCACCGGGCGAGTTGGCCGTGTGGTTAGGGGCGCGTTGCTGTGAGCTTGCATCCGAGAGATAGTGGGTTCGAGCCCACTGTTGACAGCCCTGAAGATGGTTTTCAGTGGTTTCACATTTTCACACCAGGCATATGCCGGGGCAGTACATCAATTAAGGCCACGGCCACTTCCTTCTCAGTCCTAGGCCTTTCCTATCCTATCGTCGCCATAAGACCTAACTGTGTCGGTGCGACGTAAAGCAAATTGTAAAAAAAAAAAAAAAAAAAAAAAAAGAAGTGGAATCACAGATCAGGCTTCTTGCGGATAAACGTAAGCTCGTATCCTCATCTGAGGCGGTGCAGCTCCTTTCAGGCACTCCCCCCAATGGAGGTGAGCTGCATGTACACTTTTAACCACATACCAGCCCTCCTGTCGTTCTTAAATCTCTGGCAGTAGCGGGTATCGAACCCGCGCTACCGAGGACGGTAGCTAATAGTGACAAACGTTACACTACGGAGGCGGACTTTTTGCAGATGATGTTGTAATGTAACGATTAGTAAGTAAGTCACGCGGGTGTGAGCAACTACAAAGAGACCTCGACAATGTTGAAATGGACAGGAGACAATGGTATGATAGTAAACGAAATAATAATAATAATAATAATAATAATAATAATAATAATAATAATAATAATAATAATAATGATGGTTTTACGTCCCACTAACTACATTACAGTTTTTGGAGACGCCGAGGTGCCAACATTTTGTCCCGCAGGATTTCTATTACGTACCACTTAATCTACTGACACGAGGCTGGCGTATCTGATCGTAAACGGGATGAAAAGTGAGGTTGTAAGTTTCACCAAGAGGAAGAATCCTCTCAGTTTTAATTTACTGTTGGCCGTGCGGATAGGGCCGCGCAACTGTGATCTTGCCTCTGGGAGATAATGGGCTCGAACCTCACTGTCGGCAGCCCTCAAGATGGTTTTCCGTGGTTTCCCATTTTTTTACCTTAATTAAGGCCACGGCCGCTTCCTTCCCACTCCTAGGCCTTTTCCATCCCATCGTCATCGTAAGGCCTATCTGTGTCGGTGCGACGTAAAGCAAATTGTATAGTACTTGAGAAGGTAATACAGGAGTGGCGAAAGACGTTAAAAGAAAGAAACCTTTACAAACCCGTAAGGATTGGGACAAAGAAAAATGGAGTGGAAATAGATTGCTTAGCGTTCGCTGATGATATAGCCCTTATGGCAGAAAATTTCGAAAGTGCAACAGAACAGATCAATGTGTTGAAGGAAGTAGCAGAACAAACAGGTTTACAAATTTCCTTTCAAAAGACAGAAGTAATGTCAAATATCAAAGATGATACGGCACAACTAAACACCAAATATGGAATGATAAACCGTGTTAGTAAATTTAAATACCTTGGGGAATGGATTCAGCAAAATGGACTTGACAAAGAGGCCATAGCAGCAAGAATCAAGAAAATGGAAGTCACTTTCCAAACCACCCGCAACATTTACAACAAAAAGTGCTTTTCCCTGAACACAAAAATTCGTCACTACAACACTGTCATCAAACCAGTATCACTGTATGCATCTGAATGCCTTATCCTGGCCGAGAAATGTTTGCTTGCAGATTTAGATAGGAAAGAAAGATCCTACACACCATACTTGGTCCAAACTACAAAAATGGCATCTACATTAGAAAATCCAGGCAAGAAATATACTCTAAGATAGAGAAGATCACGGACACAATGCGTAAAGGCAGAGTTCGCTTCTACGGTCATATACGACGGATGATCGACTCTCGACGGACGAAACGTATCTTCAGTATATTTGACGCAAAACCAAAAACGGCAATGCCATGGTACGTTAATGTCAAGAAAGATCTTAAAGAACTGGGCCTACAAGCAGAAGATGCACAAGACCGAAATCTTTTCAGAGCAGCCATCAAGACTTTTGGGACTTTCCGGGACGAAAAACGGGCAACTGGTGCTAAATGGACAGAAGAACGTCGTGCTAAACACAGTGAGCTAATGAAGACGATGTGGATCAAGCGAAAGACGAACAAATGCCAGAATGTAAAGTGAGGCTTATCGTGGTCCCTAGTTGGCCGATTAGCGAAGTTGAATTAAATTAATAATAATAATTTACTGTGTTGATGGGTGTGATAGTACCTCACTGAGGTCATTGTAAGTACCTCTATTATAAGGAAAGGTCTTCATTGGGGAAGTCACACTAATAGGACTGTAAATAAAGGTTACAGATCTTTTCTTATGGTTACGAGTGTATTTAGTGGTTGTAGCAAGGGTGTAAAGGAGACGGCGCACAGTCTTTGGTAAGACCCCAATATGAGAGTTGTACCGGCGTATGGGACCCACGTCAGGATTACTTGATTCGAGAACTGGAAGAGATCCAAAGGAAATCAGAACGTTTTGTTCTGAGTGAATTTGGACAGAAAAGTAATATTACGAACATGTTGCATACTTTAGGCTAGGAAGACTTGGAAGTAACGAGACAAGCTGCTCGACTGAGCGGTTTGTTTCGAGCTGTCAGTCGAGAAATGGCGAGCAAGACCATAAGATGAAGATAAAGTTGGTTTTCAAGAAGACAAGTTTGGGCAAATATTAATTTATAGAAGAGGAGTTTTTTTAATGCTATTTATTCTGGGCGTCAACCCATATGGATCTTTTGCCCCTACTGGCATCATATTGTATGAACCTGCGTGTAATTGGAATGGCGGTAGTGTGGAATGTTGTGTGTGAGGAAAGGAAGATTAAGGACGTCATAAACACCCAATCCTCAGGCCAGGGATATTAATCATTACAATTTAAAACCCCTGACCCGGCCGGGAATCGAACGCGGGGCCGCCTGGTGACGCGTTGTCCCCTACACTTCGGGGCCGGACTAGAAGAGGAGTTGGTGACTGGAATAATTTATCAAAGGAAATGCTCGATAAATTTCGAAGATCTTTGAAATCATTAAAGAAAATTCTAGGTGCCGGGCTGAAGGGCTCAGACGGTTGAGGTACTGACCTTCTGACTCCAACTTCGCAACTTCGATCCTGGGTCAGTCTGGTGGTATTTAAAGGTACTCAAATTCGTTAGCCCCGTGATGGTAAATTTACTGGCACGTAAAAGATCTCCTGCGTCTCCGAAATCCGTAAAAGTAGTTATTGGGACGTAAAGACCAATAACATAATAATTATTATTAAAAGTCTAGATAAAGAACGGATAGGGAGTATGCCACCTACCGAACGAATTGGCCGTGCGGTTAGGGGCGCGCAGCGGTGAGCTTGCTTTCGGGAAGTAGTGGATTCGAACCCCAATGTCGGCAGCCCTGAATATGTTTTCCGTGGTTTCCCATTTTCCCACCAGGAAAATGCTCCGACCTGAACCTTCATTAAGGTCACTGCCGATTTCCCATAGTCACCATAAAACCTATCTGTGTGGGTGCGACGTAAAGCAAATTGTGAAAATAATTCTTTGTTTCTTACGTCGCATCGGCACAGACAGGTCTTATGTCAACATTGGTATAGGACAGGGCTAGGATAGGTAGCCACAATTAACGTACAGCCCCAGCAGGGTCAGTATGGGAAAGCACGGAAGACCATCTTCAAGGCTGCCGATAGTGGGGTTCGAAACCACTATCTCCCGATTGGAAGATCACAGCTGCATGACCTAAACCGCGTAGCCAACTCGCTCGGTTGTATGTATTAATGCTAGTAGTTAATCATCACGTAGGTTTTCGGCAATGGTGGCATATGAAACCTGGAAACATTGTTGCCGTGGCCCTAATTATGGTACAGCCCTGGATTTTACCGGGTGTGTAAACCACGGAGAATCGTACAGTACGTCTTTAGCCTTTCTATTATGACATTATGAATCTTTCGCCCATGATCTCATGAATTCGCTATGTTGTTCCTTGCGTTCTTTTGATGTTTTCTCACAAGTTTTCTTTTTAGATTTCTCCGTAAATTTGTGCTTTGTAACTAATGTTCAAAGGGCTTCCGTGATTTCTTATAATGCATTCTGTGATGTTCATTTCGTGCAGGTCTTCCTTTGTTTCTTCTAGTCAGTTTATCTTGGAATTCTGTGAGTTTATTACATTAAATAAGACTTTGGTCAGTCTCTTGTTGTCCATTCTCTAGATATGTCCATATAATATTAAACATCTCTTGCACACGATATTAGTGAACCTGTCTGTTAGAGCGTGGAGATCTACAGTTCTCCTCTTGATCCAGATTCGATTTTCTTGCAATGGGCCGTCTACTTTCCCGAGAATTTTCTTTTCTTGCTTTCCAATTATTATTATTATTATTATTATTATTATTATTATTATTATTATTATTATTATTATTATTATAACGAAGTGCCGGCCCCGCTGTGTAGGGGTAGCGTATCTGCCTCTTACCCGGAGGCTCCGGGTTCGATTCACGGCCAGGTCAGGGATTTTTACCTGTATCTGAGGGCTGGTTCGAGGTCCACTTAGCCTACGTGATTACAATTGAGGAGCTTTCTGTCGGTGAGATGGCGGCCCCAGCTCAGAAAGCCAAGAATAACGGCCGAGAGGATTCGTCGTGCTGACCACACGACACCTCATAATTTGTAGGCCTTCGGGCTGAGCAGCGGTCGCTTGGTAGGTCATGGCTCTTCGGGGCTGTTGTGCCATGTTTTTTTCCTTTCTATTATTTCGAAGCCGCCAAGCTGACAGTCTGATTTAAAACAGTAGAACACATTTTCCTTCAAAGATGTAGCAACCTCTCTCTAAGTCGGTACATCCTGAGCAATGTAACAGTCCTTTATACTGTAAGTGTTTTGCTGTACTTGGTTCCTAGTTACTTGCTTTTGGAGAAAAGCAGAGGCATGTCCTTGATTCAACAAGTTTCTCCTAGCAATATACGTGACACAGGATTGGGAGGCCGAACTGGTTCCTTGCAAGGGCAACTACATTATCTTGAAAGCCTCTTTTTTATCTTCTGCGCGATACTTTACTCTTATCTTTCAATGACGCAAATGTAGAAAGAACATGTTATCTCTAGTCTTACTGAGGTGTTCCATGTTTTCCTCCAACCAAGGTCAAATGAAAGTCCCGTATGTAATTTTTATTACCGAGCTTCAAAATAGAGAAGAATATCGAATCTCATTAAAAGGTACTCCCCAACAGCAGGCGAGTCAACACGCACCGGCTGCACCGTAGCAAGCAAAGTCGTGCCGCTCAGCTCCAACGATGACGTAATTTGAGGCTAGTGTTTCGATCACATGCCGACCTGCCTTACGTCACCAGTGCTGGCATGACGTCATGCTGACTCATCGAACCCAGAGTGGTTGACGACAGCTCCGCTCAAGACAATAAGTCCGTCCCGCAAGTTTGAGCGCACACGAATAATGAAGTCAGATTGCATGAAGTGGCAATACAGAACATAAACGATATAACACTTCCTCCACAGAATAGCCGCACTGCCGTCAACTTTATATAATAGCAAATCTGACTATAGAAGTAACATTGAAAAACATCTTAATATTTCCTTTGTGTAGCAACAAAGGAAAAGGCACGATGTGAGGTTAGGGAGATAGCAACAAAAGTCCAGGGACGGGGCGAAATCATTCTTCCTAAATTGTAACTTACACCTGCCCTGTAAGAGTAATATTATTTATTTATTTATTTATTTATTTATTTATTTATTTATTTATTTATTTATTTATTTATTTATTTATTTATTTATTTATTTATTAGTCCGTTTACCGCCTAGGTTTGGTTTTCCCTCGGACTCAGTGAGGGATTCCACCTCTACCGCCTCAAGCAAGGGCAGTGGCCTGGAGCGGAAGACCTAGGGTCGAGGGAATGAAACTTGGGAGGAGGACCAGTACCCCGGTGGCCTCACGTGCTATACTGAATAGGGGCCTTATGGGGGGATGGGAAGATTGGAAGGGATGGACAAGGAAGAGGGAAGAAAGCAGCCATGGTCTTAAGTTATATACCATCCCGACATTTGTCTAAAGGAGAAGTGGGAAACCACGGAAAACCCCTTTGAGAACGGCTGACTTGGGAATGGCACCCCCTCTACTCACATGACCTCCCGAGGCTAAGTGAACACTCTCCTAGTCCTCGTACCACGTTTCAAATATCGTGGCAGAGCCGGGAATCGAACCTGGGCCTCCGAAGGTGGCAGCTAATCGCAGTAACCACTACACCACGGAGGCGGACAAGAGATTCACAAGAGTAATATTCGCCAAAAGAAAACTATGTACAAAACCCGGTTGTGTAATCACATACTGTTTATTTATTTATTTATTTATTTATTTATTTATTTATTTATTTATTTATTTATTTATTTATTTATTTATTTATTTATTTATTTTTGCTATTTGCTTTACGTCTTATGGCAACGATGGGATAGGAAATGGCTAAGAGTGGGAGGGAAGCGATCGTGGCCTCAATTAATGTGTGGCCTGGTGTGAAAATGGGAAACCACGGAGAAACATCTTTAATCCTGCCAACAGTAGGATTCGAATCCACTATCTCCCGAATGCAAGGATATAGCTAGGCCTACGTGACCCAAACTGCGCAGCCACTTGCTCGGTATCACATACTGTAATACTTGAAAAACCTCCTGTTCAAGAACTTATAACAAAATTACTGGACAAATTTTCACAACATAAACAATATTGTACTTATTTGTCTGATGGTATTCTCATTCAACGAAATATGTCGTTATCTATATAAATATAAAATAGCATGTCCTGACTGACTGACTGACTGACTGACACATTCATCATCGCCGAGCCAAAACTACCGGATATAAAGAAATAACATTTGGGGGATACATTTACAGTATATTAGAGCGTAGATGCTCACTAAGGGAGGATTTTTGGATATTCCGTCGCTGAGGGGGTGAAAAGCGGGGGAAATGTTTAAATGAATAAATCTATATCTCAAAAACTTAAAATCTTATAGACGTAAAATCTGGTATTTAGAATCTCCTTTAAAAATAAGGAAACATATTGTTTTGTTTTCCAAAAATCCCCTTAAGGGGGTGAAAAATGGTGAAAAAGTGGTTGAATACTTTTTATGAGGATACTTATATCTCAAAAACTGAAGATGTTACAGACATGAAAATTGGTATTTGGAATCTCCTTTAAAAATAAACAAACACGTATTTTTTGGTATTTGGAAAATCCAATAATATAACAAAGAGAGAATGTTTGAGAGTCTTTGTATTTTTTCTTATTGGGGGAGGAATTTAATGAGGATTTGTCCCAGTTTTACGATCGGATGCCCTTGCAGACGCCAACCTTATGAGGAGGGATGAATTCATTACTGAATGTGCCGGGATGAGTAGCTCAGGTGGTAGAGCGCTAGCCCTCTGTTCCTACTTGGCAAGTCCAGTCCAGTATGCTCAAATAAGTCAGCCTCGTGTCGGTATATTTACTGGCACATGGTAGAATTCCTGTGGGACAAAAATTCCGGCACCTCTGCGTCTCCAAACACCATAAGAATGTAGTTAGTGGGACAAAACACCAATAACTTTGTTATTTTTACTGCAAGTTTCTCTGGTGGTTGGTAGTGTGACGTGTTGTATGTAGACGAAGAGAAATGTGTTAAGAATAACACAAGGACCAAGTTCCCAAGCCAGAGGAGTTAAGCACATGCAGTTAAAAACTCTGACCCTGGAATCGAACCCGGGCCCTCTGAACTGAGCCAAGCAGCCGAACCACGAGATTACCTTCCTTACACCAAGAAACTGACAAGTCCAGCTCCTTGGGTTATAGTTAGTGTCGAAGCTTTCGATTCAAAGGGTCCCGGGTTTGATTCGCGGCTGGGTCTGGTTGATTCCTCTGACTCGAGGACTGGGTGTTTGTGTTTGTCCCAGCACACTCCACTTCATACAAATACACTAACGACTGCAAAATACGCAATAGTGAATACATCCCTCCAAATAGGATGGGCGTCAGGAAGGGCATCCCGTCATAAAACAAGGCCAAGTTTATATGTGCTATACAGTTCGCACCAGTGAGCCCATCAGGGTGTGGGAAAAACGGTGGTAGTAGAAGAATTGTTATCTCGAGAACTTTCTTTTTTGCTAGTTGCTTTACGTCGCACCGACACAGATAGGTCTTACGGCGACGATGGGACAGGAAAGGGCTAGGAGTGGGAAGGAAGCGGCCGTGGCCTCAATTAAGGTACAGCCTCAGCATTTGCCTGGTGTGAAAATGGGAAACCACGGAAAACGATTTTCAGGGCTGCCGACAGTGGGGTTCAAACCTACTATCTCCCGAATACTGGATACTGGCCGCAATTAAGCGAATGCAGCTATCGAGCTCGGTAATCTCGAGAACAACTCGGCCGATTTCAGAAATCATTTCACCATTAGAAAGCGTATTTCTTCAAGATAAACCAAGCGAGTTGGCCGTGCACTTAGGGGCGCGTAGGTGTGAGCTTGCATTCGAGAGATGGTGGGTTCGAACCCCATTGTCAGTAGCCGGTAAGATGGTTTTCTGTGGTTTCCCATTTTCACAACAGGAAAATGCTGTGGCTGTACCTTAAGCCGGTAAGTGCGACGTAGGAAAGTCTTCCTGATAATTATAGGCTACTAACTGTTACCCACGGCTTCGCACGCGAGGATGTGGTAAGTTGATAAAAATTCATTGTTCCTCGGTACTGCACTAAGACATTACCTGAAATTGCCTAAAGTATAAAAACTCACCGAAAAAATTGCATTTCATTTCTCCCAGAAACCTTTTTGTAAACCACGTTTGTGGAATTGCCTTTTGGGGCTCAGATGACCAAGCTGCTGGCAGAGCTAAATCTGGAACATGCGACATGGAACTCTACATGTGAAAAACAGTCCTCTTTTAAATCGAAAAAAGAAGGCTATATTTATTTCTAAAGGAGATTCCAAATACCGATTATCACGTCTGTAACATCTTAGTTTTTGAGATATAAGTACCCTCATAAAGAGAATTCAACTCCTTCTTCACTTATTTTCAATCTCCAGCTTAAGTTGATTTTCCGAAAACAAAAAGTACGTGTTTCTTTGTTTTTAAAGGGGATTACAAATATCAATTTTCACGTCTGTAACTCTTTTATGAGATATACTGCAGATATACTCTTTTTTTAAACTGCCCCACTCTTTGGCTGAGTGGACAGCGTTGAGGCCTTCGGTTCACAGGGTTCCGGGTTCGATTCCGGGCTGGGTCGGGGATTTTAATCGCATGTGATTAATTCATTTATCTCGGGGACATGTTGTTTGTGTTTGTCCCAGCACTCTCCTCGTCATATTCACTAAACACACCACATTACCAACCACAACAGGAACACGCAATAGTAATTACATCCCTACATACTAGGTTGCGTCATGAAGGGCATCCAGTCGTAAAACAGGGTCAAATCCACATTTGCGACACAGTTCGCACCCACAACCGCACAGGTGTGTGAAAAGCGGTAGAAGAAGAATATAATCGTTTCAAAATTTCACCCACTATTTTATTATTCCGCACCCTTAAGTGGATTTTCCAAAAAAACTGTGTTCTTTTATTATTAAAGAATATTCCAAACGCCAATTTTCATGTCTGTAACATGTTAGGTTTTGGAAATATATTGTAGATAATCTCGCTACTGTAAGAATACTGGAGCTGACGTTGCCATGGTAACGGCAGTTCATTTCTTTATCCGATTCCCAGAGCAGGGGTAGTGTGGTGCCAATATCTCCATAACGATTGGTTTTAGGGCCTTAAAACATGGTTTTCGGGCCCGTAGGGCTTACCAAGTTTAGTTCTTTGCATCAAGGGGCTTAAAATGAGCTTTGTGTCGTCCTTGTACGACAAATTCGATTTCGCCTATATTAGCATAATATTTTTATATGTTTATATTTGCCCCCCGTCCCCCCCCCCCCTCGAATTGTTTTGAAAATAAAATACAGCCCATGTTACTCACTGGCAATGTAGCTTTCTATAGGTGAAGTAATTTTTAAAATCAGTTGAGTAGTGTTTCAGTCTATCCGTTACAAACAAATATACACATTTTTCCTCTTTATAATATTAATATAGATACATGTACTATTTAATTTCCCGCACGAATGTGGGGTCTACCAGACAAATGGAAATGTCTGGATCGTAAGGTGCTATGGAATGTATGAATAATAGTTTAAGAACGAGGCGATTGTTCCACATCGGTCACTGCTGATCTGTATTTAAGGCCGTCGCCCAGGCGGCAGATTCATTATCTGTTGTTTTCCTAGACTTTTCTTAAATGATTGCAAAGAAATTGGAAATTTATTGAACATCCCCCTTAGTAAGTTATTCCAATACCTAACTGCCCTTCTTATAAATTAATATTTGCCTCAATTTGTCCTCTTGAATTCCAACTTCATCTTCATGTTGTGATCTTTCCTACTTTCAAAAACCCACTCAGACATATTCGTCTACTGAAGTCATTCCACGCCATCTCTCCGCTGACAGCTCGGACATACCACTTAATAAAGCACCTACTCTCCTTTCTCCCAAGTCTTCCCAGCCCAAACTTTGCAACGTTTTTGAAACGCTACTCTTTTGTTGGAAATCACCCAGAACAAATCGAGCAGCTTTTCTTTTCTTTCTTTCCAGTTTTTGAATCAAGTAATCCTGGCGAGGATCCCATACACTGGAACCATACTCTAGTTGCAGTTTTACCAGAGACTTATATGCCCTCTCCTTTACATCCTTACTACTACTTCTTCTTCTCAATCTGCTTACCCTCCAGGGTTGGATTTTCCCTCGGACTCAGCGAGGGCAGTGTCCTGGAGCGTGAGACATTGGATTGGGGTATACAGCTGGGGAGGATGACCAGTACTTCGCCCAGGCGGCCTCACCTGCTATGCTGAACAGGGGCCTTGGTGGGGGGGATGGGAAGATTGGAAGGTATAGGCAAGGAAGAGGGAAGGAAACGGCCGTGGCCTTAAGTTAGGTACCACTTCCAGGATGGCTGAGGTGGGAATCGAACCCACGTCTACTCAGTTGACCTCCCGAGGCTGAGTGGACCCCGTTCTAGCCCTCGTACCACTTTTCAAATTTCGTGCCAGAGCCGGGAATCGAACCCGGGCCTCCGTAGGTGGCACCTAATCACACTAACCACTACACTACAGATACATCCTTACTACTATCCCTAAATACTCTCATAACCATGTGCAGAGATCTGTACCCTTTATTTACAGTCCGATTTATGTTATTACCCCAATTAAGATTTTTCCTTATATTAACACCTAGGTACTTACAATGATCCCCAAAGGGAACTTTCACCCCATCAACGCAGTAATTAAAATTGAGAGGACTTTTCCTATTTTTAAAAATCACAACCTGACTTTTAACCCCGTAATTTCACCATGATGCACTTTAATGCAAATTAAGATCTTCCCGTAAAATTGGGCATGGTTCGTTTTTCAATGGCTGTTTGGGCGTGTAACTCAAGTAGTGTCCATCTTCCGCCCATGTCCATTCACTGGATAATAACTGCACGTGACACATCAATCCGGACACCAAAAGGTCTTCCAGACCGATGCACGTCGGCGCTTGTTTCACGTCCGTGCTCAAATGCTGCTTCCCATCTCACAACGGTTCGGTACGGAAGGGCATTATTCCAGACAGCTTCCACGAGCCCTCTGTGATATTCCTCAACATGGCAACCCCGGCAAACGGCCATTTCGTTTCTCGCACACTGTTTTTTCCTCGTCACATCCATTCTGCAAGGAGCCTGGATCACGCCCTGTGCGTGGTACCTATCCAACTCACCGTCATATCGTGCTGTGGTCATGTACTATGAGTGTCATGCTATCCACAACATATGACCATTGTAAGCGAGCACCGTGCAGATGTGAAGAGAAAAATACAGCGTTTTTCTCTCATCGGTTGGCCGGCAGGCGCGCCCAGCTTATCTGCCTCCCGTTTACTTCTTACTTCCCGTTACATAGCGCAGTGACAGCACGGCAATGCCCACACTTCGCAGTTCAGGTCCGTGCTTAGAACGTGTATTAAGTGTTGACCTGTCGCTCTAACAGTTCTCGAGTTGTGAAGTGTTACTTCGTGAAATAATTCTCATAATGCCTCTACACGTGTATACTGTAGAGGAAAGGGTATTTATGTACTATAATTATGTGAAAACAGTCTTACAAGGAAGTCGTTAGGCGATTTGTAACACAATTTCCAGGTGTATGCTCTCCACGTAGAGAGCCAGTGCGGAAACTCGTAAACAAATGGGGATGAACTGGTTCTTTACTCAATAAGAAGCGAAGAGTAAAAAAAAAATATGTACTTAACGATGAAAAAGTAAATGAAATCGCAGAAAGACTGGAAAATACGCCTAAAAAATCCCTAAGAAGACTTGGACAAGAAACCGGGGTTTCGAAGAGCTCTACATGGCGGGCCACGAAAATGTTAAAATAAAGTGTATGCAAGGACGGTCACACGTTAGACGAACTAAAAGAACATATCTGGAGTAAATAGCCTCAATGACGGAAGACGAACTTATGCGTGTGAATCGGAGTTTCCTAAGACGATGCCAGAAATGTGTGGATACAGGAGGAGAACATTTCCATCATCTCCTGTCATTTTCTTCATTACTAATTTTCTTAATTCTTGTTTTCTTAATTTTAATTGTTACCTCATGTCATGCACGGATAAAGCGAACGAAGTGCTCTCCTTGTTGCCATGCCGCGGAGCGGGCAGTGATGAGTCAACGGGAAGCAGAGAAGCTGGGCGCGCCTGCCGGCCAACCGATTAGAGAAACTCACAGTAGTTGCCCACGGCTTATGCCCCAGACCTCGCAATTAGGCTAAGTTATCCGGAAAGCAGTTAGTTAAAAAACTAGAACAGGCGGAGAAGTTCTGAGTCCTAGGCCCTTAAATCAGAATATGCTGCCTGAACTGTTAGTCCTATTAAAATTCGAGCCCACGAAGTGTAGTAAGAATTAAATTTCCTACAAAAAAGAATGCACATACATTTTCTTTCCAACTCAAGAACTTCTCCAGTAAAAACTATATTTCTCTGTTTTGGACCTTATTTATCCCATAAAAAAACAAAATAATAGGTAAGGAAACCACCCATTCAGAATGTGGAATTACATTTCCTACACAAATGTCCATAATCATTTTTTTCGTAACTCCAGCAGTTTGCCAGATAATTCTGCACTTACGTATTAAACAAAAAAAATACCCACAACAAAAAGAGGTACTTGGCTACGCGGTTTGAATCACGTAGCAGTGAGCTTGAATTCGGAGAGAGTGGGTTTAAAGCCCACTGTCGGTAGTCCTGTAGATGTTTTTCCGTGGTTTCCCATTTTCACACCAGGCCAATGCCGCTTCCATCCCAAGTCTAACCCTATCCTATCCCATCTTCGCCATAAAACATGTCTGTGTAGTAGCGACGTAAAAGTAATATTTTTAAAAATCCCACAACAAAGCTTGCTTTAAGTCGTACCGACACAGATAGTTTTTATGGCGACGATGGGATAGGAAAGGACTAGGAATGGAAAGGAAATGGCCGTGGCTTTAATTAAGATACAGCCCCAGCATTTGCCCGTCGTGAAAATGAGAAACCACGGAAAAACATATTTAGGGCTACGGACAGTGGGGTTCGTACCCACTATCTCCCGAATGCAAGCCGACAGCTCCGCAACTCTAACCACACGGCCAACTCGCTTGATCCCACAACAAATATGATATCTATAAGTTCAGTTGTTTCTGAGATAAGTGTACTTGTGAGGAACTTATACAATATCATTCACTCATTTTTTGAGGGAATGTAGGCCTACATCTGGGACGCTTGGAAGAAAATACACTGCCTAATGTTTTGCAAGTACAAATAATGTTCCGGAACTCCCACGCTAACTGATGCAGAGGTTGAGGAGAAAGATAAAACGTGGCAGAGATACTGATCATAAGAATTAGTTGTCATTGGACTGTTCTCTATTGTTGTGTTCAAATCCAATTTCTAGCTCTGACTTCAGTGTGGGCGGAGCAGCAGATATTGCTAGTCATTAACAAGCTGTTTTCGTTATCACATCTGTACGAGTGCCTTCATAAATTTGTATCTTGTGTTTGACAGACATAAAAACTGAAAGGACCGAGCTCGATATCTGCAGTCGCTTAAGTGCGGACAGTATCCAGTATTCGGGAGATAGTAGGTTCGAACCCTACTGTCGGCAGCCCTGAAGGTGGTTTTCCGTAGTTTCCCATTTTCACACCAAGCAAATGCTGGGGCTGTACCTTAATTAAGGCCACGGCCGCTTCCTTCCCAGTCCTAGCCCTTTTCTGTCCCATCGTCGCCATAAGACATATCTGTGCCGGTGCGACGTAAAGCCACTGAAAAACATGGCCTCCGTCTTAACAAATCTAATCTGTTCGCGCTGCCGTTCTTCGCATACCGAACGAAATTTGGTTATCTCAAGCTGTGACCTGTCATTTTATATGTTTTTCTAGTTAAATTTCGCCAAATCATTCTTTTCTCACTAAATCGATTCAGTATCTCTTAGTTTGTGATGGTATCTACCCATCTTGCCTTCAACATTCTTCCGTAATACCACATTTCAAAAGTTGTTCTCTTTCTTTCTGCGCTAGTTATTGCCAGTTTCACTCCCGTATAATGCCAAGCTCCCTATACACTGACGTGCCGAAAGTCATGATATTGCAGTATTTATAGGTAATAATCGATGACACCACAGCACCGTGACTTCTTGGAAGGGCCCATACCTGCATCAGATGTGATCTGACATCTCGAGAGAGAATGTAAACACCTTCTGTGCTGGTTGTGGCAAGGTGACGAGATAACATCTTTCGAATGGGACTTGTTGTTGTTGTTGTTGTAGGGTAATTATGTTTTAACTTTATTTTCACTTGTAAAGTTAAGCTAGTAGTAAGCTCAACCTATAGTATTGTAAGTCGTAGTGTTAAGCACTGGAAATACTTAAGTTGTGTGCGAATGTATACATGATGATGCTGGTTTTATAATGTTAAACTATTAACATTTCTTGTAATAGTTTCTTTCCATGGAATTGCTTCTTGTACTCTTGTTGTTGTAGTGATTGTTGTTGGGTAATTATGTTTTAATTTTACTTTATTATAACTTGTAATGTTAAGCTAGTAGAAAGCTCAACCTATAGAATAGAATAGAATAGAATAGAATAGAATAGAATAGAATAGAATAGAATAGCATAGAATAGAATAAGTATATTGTCGTTAGGCAACTGGCAGTTGCAATGGACAGAGTCATAGGTGCATAGTTACAAAATATTACAAATATCTCATTAAGCACAGAAAAATAAATACAACTATATACACAAAAGTTAAAATAAACATAACACTATTCGTCCAAGAGAGTGATAAATAACTACTAATTTACCAACGTGTTACGATGGCGTTGGCCTTTATTACCCTTCTTGAAACAATGTTATTTTTTCTTCAAATTCAGATACTAAGTAGAAGCTATTGGAGATCAACCAATTTTTAAGGGTTCTTTTGAAGTTACATAGAGGCATATCCTTTACTTGGGTAGGTAGTTTGTTGAATAACTTAATGCCATTATACCTATAGTTTTCTTGTGTTTTTCTCAGCCTAACATGTGGTAAATCTAAATTGTTCCTATACCTTGTGCCATATGGGTGTACCTTGCTGCGAGTTGTTAGGTCAATGAGATTTTCTTTATTATTGAGTATACTATGATAAATGTATAATGAGGGAAGAGTCATAATAGCAAGGTCCTGTAAAATAGGTCTACAAGACTCCCTTGTGGCCTTACCTTTAATACATCTTATTGCCTTTTTTTGCCACTTGAACACATATTGAGCCGCTGTTGAGTTACACCATAACATGGTACGATATGGTAAGTGTGAATGAAAGAAGGCATAGTAAGCACTCATCATCTGACTACTACTAACTGATCCTTTAAATCTGCGAAGCAAAAATATCACTCTAGCCAGTTTTGTACATAACTTTTGCGTGTGTGTGTTCCCGGTTAATTTACAATCCAGATACAATCCCATTAATTTGACAGAATTTTGATCATTATTATCCAGTTCTGAATTAATTAAATGGAAGTAGATCACTTCTGTCTTGTTAATATTTAGGATAAGTTTATTTGCCTGCAACCAAGAGGATGATTTGTGTAGCGTTTCTATCCTTTCCACCTCAACATATTTTAAGTCTCTATTGCTTGTTATGATAGTAATATCATATCCATAGAGCAGTGACCTACAGGGTAAATTACTGACAATATCATTTATATACACAAGGAAGAGGAAAGTTCCTATAACTGAACCCTGAACCACCCCTGTTTTTACTTTGAGAGCCCGAGATCGTTGATTTTCTACCAGTACAATTTGATACCTATCATTGAGGTAGGATGTAATTAATAATAACTCTAAACCCTTCACGCCATAGTAGCTAAGCTTACTTATTAGTATATTGTTCAGTACTGAATCAAAAGCTTTGCTGAGGTCTAACAGTGTAGCACTTGTAATATGGTGAGACTCAAAGCCTAGAATTACTTCAGTGACAACAGCTTCTAAGGCTTATTTGTTTTATTTATTTGTTTTATGGATTTATTTGTTCTGAACCCAAACTGTGCGGCATTTAGTAATTATACTTTTCAAAATATACAGATAGCTGTTCCTTTATACAATGTTCTATTATCTTGGATATGATTGGAACAATTGAAATGGGTCGATAACTGCCTGGATCCATAACATCTCCATTCTTAAACACAGGAATTGTAACTGTAATTCTTAGACAGCCTGGGAAAGTCCCCTCAGCCAGTATCCAGTTGATGAGGCGAGTTAGAGGAATTATTATTATGTCAATAATTTGTTTTAGAATAAAATTACTTATGCCGTAGTAGTCTTCACAGCTTGAAGAATTTAGTTCTGAAACTATTTTGCAGACTTTCTTAGGGTTTATAACTTGCCATTTAAAGGAGGTGTGTTATTTTCAGGAGTTACACTATTCTTTAGTAGATTGTTGTATGCAGTTTCATTGTCTCGAGAGGTGTTACTGATATTCGTATGTTTGGCACTGTTTATAGTATTGTAAGCCGTAGTGTTAAGCACTGTAAATTGTCTGTGAACTTATATATGTTGATGCTGGATTTAGAATGGTAAACTAATAGTATTTCTTGTAATATCTCCTTTGCATGCAATTGCTTGTTGCAGTTGAGTAATTATGTTTTAACTTTACTTTATTATTACACTACTCTAAGAGGCCGTTGCCACCGGGATATTTCCCAATTGCGATGTATTTGTTGTTAACAATAATAATTTAAAATCTGGTGGTGGCAGCCAGACGGATGGAACATTAAATTTCATTGTCGAAGCTGTGCGGACATTTAACATTCTTCGATTGACGTTGTCACGTGTGTATCAGAAACACCTCTTGGAAAGCACTGCCACCCATACTGAACAGCGCAGTGTCCGATCGCGGATGCTTAGTAATCGCAATTAGCGGCGTCTGGCTTCAATTGTTCATGATAAAAAAGAAGCCATGCTGGCTCAAATCGCATCCAAATTCAACGCAGGACTGACCAGAAGCGTAATCAGTAGGTCGGTGGGATAGGGGAGTGGAAGACCTACCAGAGTGCCCTTGTTAGCACCACGACACCGGGCACAATGTCTCACCTGGGTGCGTGACGTTGCCAATTGGACTCCTGAGGACTGGCGACATGTAGCTTGGTCCGATGAGTCAATGTCCAGTTGTTTCGAGCTGGTGGTAGGGTTCGGATATGACGGAGGCCCCATGAAATCATGGACTCCATTAGTAAACAAGGCACAATGCAGGCTGGTGATAGTCCCATAATGGTGTGAGGTGTTTTCACGTGGTAGGGACTCAATCCGCTGACTCAGTTAACCTCCCGAGGCTGAGTGGACCCCGTTCCAGCCATCGTACCACTTTTCAAACTTCATGGCAGAGCCGGGAATCGAACCCGGGGCTCCGTGGGATGGCACCTAATCACGCTAACCACTACACCACAGAGGCGAACATATGTGTATGTTACGGTTTATTTTCTCTGACAGTGTCTTGTACGTAATATGCTTAACGACTGAAAAAATTATATTCTGTTCAATTGTACGACACCGGATTGAATAGTTTAGAGCGTAGAGCGCTGACCGTCTGAGCTCAAGTTGGCAGGTTAAATTAGACTCGGATCAGAAATATTTGAGGGTCAGCCTCGTTTCAATAGAATTATTGGCACGTAAGAGGACTCATGCGGGACAATATTCCGGCATTTCGACGTCTCTGAAGACTGTAAAAGTAATTAGTGGGACGTAAATCCAATACCATTATTATTATTATTATTATTATTATTATTATTATTATTATTATTATTATTATTATTATTATTATTCCTGGCATTCTGTGGAACGTAGAGGCCTAAGAAGGTGCGGGCATGAATGGGTGACTAGAGGAAAGATCATATTTTAATTTAAAACCCTAAAAATTCAAATTTTATTTCTTTCCTAGGTTTTTCTTTTCAGATTCAAACTTTGTTAGACAATAACAAATAACAATTTGATATACATAAGGGGAGCTCTTCAGCTCTAGAAACAATAGTTATTTGACGTTTAAAAGTAATCAAGTACTTTGTAGAGAGGATTTAGGTAGCTCAAAAGTTACAGTTAGCAAGAGCACTGCTGCTCCAATCAATTACAAGTCAGGAGACTGAGCTCCAAAATTTACACCATTAGAAAGAGCATCTTTGCTCCACACAATTACTCACTAGGAGACTATTTACAAAATCTAGGCCTCTTAAAGGCACAATCTACATTTTACAAACAAACAAAAAACCGCTCAACAGTCTAAGTTACATTTAAGTCAGAAATTAAATAAGAGAAGTTAACTTTAAGAGAGGCAATGAGTGTCCATTCTACATCGCCTCAGTAAAAAATAGGTTAAAAGTTATTGGCTGAAAATCAAAATATTAGTAGTCGAACTCTTGCACTCCTTCGAAATTCACAGGTACATAATTAAAAACCCTATGTGGGCTTATGGCCCGACGTTACAGAGGCTAAGCCTACACTACGGAGGTGACTAGATGGAGAGAAAACTTAAATTACCAAAGGAATAGATACATTTTAAAGTTTACGAAATCATAGTTACCTCAAAACCAAGTTGAAGAGGAATAAAAGAGGGTTCCCTAAGTTCGACTAAGGTCTTTAGACTTGTTGAAAAGGTATGTGTAAAGATTACATTAAAATAGGATTCTTGAAACCTTTTCCTTGAGTTAACTTTCTGAGATTATTACATGATTAAAGGATGTCTGCCATTACCTTGAGCTGGTGGACCTTCCGGAGATGGACGAGGCAAGCCCTCCCCTGCCTCCTCTACGAACACACTCCACTGCTAGACTGGAGCGACCAAAAGACGGGTAGCGCTGAGGAACATGCAGCTAGCAGCCATCCGTTTGTTATCTCTGCATATTCTGACTAAAATATCCTGCAGGCAGTAAAGCCCCTGTGAAAATCAGTTATTAGACATCTCATTAATCATCAGTGTATGCAGGACACTTATAAGTAGAAAGAACGGCGCTGGCCTGGTATAAATAGCACAGCATAGCTAATTCCGTAGTAGTCCGTGAATTCATCCACCAATAACACTGCAATAATGGCATTAATTATTAATACTACTTGAAAATACTAATGACCGTCTCTTTGGTGTAGTGGTTAGCGTGAATATCTGCCATCCCCTGAGGCTCGGGTTCGATTCCTGGCTCTGCCACGAAATTTGAAAAGTGGTACGAGGGCTGGAACGGGGTCCACTCAGCCTCGGGAGGTTAACTGAGTAGAGGGGGGGAGGGGGGTTGATTCCCTCCTCAGTCATCCTCGAAGTGGTTTCCCGTGGTTTCCCACTTCTCCTCTAGGCAAATGCCGGGATGGAACTAAACTTAAGGCCACGGCCGCTTCCTTCCCTCTTCCTTGTCTATCCCTTCCAATAGTTCCCAATCCCCTGTGAGTGAGGCCGCCTGGGCTAGGTACTGGTTCTCCTTCTCAATTTTATCCCCGACCCAATGTTTCACGCTCAATGACACTGCCGTTGAGGCGATAGAGGTGTGAATCCGAGGGAAAAGCCAATCCTGGAGGGTAAAGAGATTAAGAAATAAATAAATAATAATAATAATAATAATAATATCGTGTGGCATTATCTAGCCTAACCGGCCCGTGGTGTAGAGGTAGCATGCCTGCCTCTTACCCGGAGGCCCTGGGTTCGATTCCCGGCCAGGTCAGGGATTTTTACCTGGACTTGAGGGCTGGTTTGAGGTCCACTCAGCCTACGTGATTAGAATTGAGGAGTTATCTGACGGTGAGATAGCGGCCCCGGTCTCGAAAGTCAAGAATAACGGCCGAGAGGATTCGTCGTGCTGACCACACGACACCTCGCAATCTACAGGCCTTTGGGCTGAGCTGCGGTCGCTTGGTAGGCCAAGGCCCTTCAAGGGGTGTAGTGCCATGTGTGTGTGGGGGGGGGGAGTGGTATTACCTAGCCTAGCACAACCCTTGAAATGGAGATCCTTCGACGAAGATCCACTTGTGCAAGGCACGCCGGTAATACTGGTTGCATATCGTAGGGGTTCCGGGGGTTGTAAATATTACGGTATATTCAATTACGAGAAGAGAGCGGAGTGGCCGCGCAGGTTAACCCGCTATGGCTAAGGAGCCAAGCTCTGCACTCTGGACACGAGTGGGTTCGAACCCTACCGTCGGTTGTTGGTTTTCTGTGGTTTCTCGTTTTCACTTCTGGGCAAATGTCGAGACAGTCCCTATTCGTAGGCCAAAAGTCGATTCCTTCCATCTTGTTATACAATTTCTTTCTTAATCCGTTTACCCGTTTGGTTTTTCCCTCGGACTCAGGGAAGGATCCCACCTCTACCGACTCAAGGGCAGTGTCCTAGAGTGTGAGACTTTGGGTCTGGAGATACATCTTGGAAGGAGGACCAGTACCTCGCCCAGGCGGCCTCACGTACTATGCTGAATAGGGGCATGTGGGGGATGGAGAAATTAGAAGGGATAGACAAGGCTGGCTGATGTGGAAATCGACCCCCACCCCCATTCTACTCAATTGACCTCTCTAGGTTGAGTGGACACCGTTTCAACTCTCGTAATACTTTTCAAATTTGCGTCGCAGAGCTTGGAATCGAACCCGGGCCTTCAGGGGCGGCAGCTAACCACACTAACCACTACACCACTTATGCGGACCTTATTCAATTTTATTCACCATACTTCATTTCATCCTCAGTAGCTCCTCACCGGGATTGGCGTCAGGAAGGGCATCCGGCCGTAAAGCTATATAACTTCACCTCTCTTCATCCCTGACCCCGTATCGTGAAACGGGACTAAGGGGAAGACATACAGTTATGGATTATGAGGGGGTGCCCGGTTTCTGCGGTAAAGGCGCGCTCGGTACACCCGGAAGTGCGTAGGTTCGATTCTCTGTCAGGTAGTCGAAAAATTTCAGAAACGAGATTTACAATTCTGGAGTGGCATATGCCCTGAGATTCACTCGTCTACACCAAAAATGAGTACCCGGTTAATTCCTAGGGGGAAAGGCGGTCGAACATATAGCTAACTACTCTATCCCATTTAGCGTCGAGGTTAAGAATAGTGGAAACTTTTATCTTCCACTCACCCAAGGGCTTTAATAGCCTCGACAGAGATGGCTTGGCTTTGATTTATTTTTCTACTAGTTTAAGTTCTTTAAGTGTAGTGGTATGTGTTCGTCAAAATAAGTTATGATGATCCTAAATACGACTAATAAAAATACGTTATATTTCGTCAGTTTTAACGAATGCGTTATATACTTGAGGTAGTATGAATGGTTACACGCTCACCCAGGGGCACATACTCTAGCAGCAATGGTCGTTGGTCTTGAAGAAACTGTAGGTACCAGGCTCGTGTCAAATGATCCTCAGAGAAATACGGTCCAATTAGGTGATCACCCAGTATACCACACCAGACATTTACTCCCCATCGTGCCTGAAATGCTGCCTGCCTTACGCAGTAGGGATTTTCATCATTCCAGTAGTGCATATTATGACGATTCACAGAGCCATTATTATGAAATAGTGCCTCATCTGAAAATAAAATGTGAGATACAAACGCTGGATCATTTGCCACTTGCGTCAGTATCCACGCACAGAAATCAACAAGAGTTTCGAAATCTCATCCGTGGAGTTCTTGATGTAGGTGCAGGTGATACAGACGAACAAGACTGGAATGCAATGTCTTTACAACAGACGACTGGCTGATGTTGGCCTGTTGGGCTACTGTCCGAGTACTCGTGTGAGCATTGTCTCGGAAAGTGTTCAAAACCGTCTCAGCAGTTTCACCGTACGTAACTGGTGCCTCTCTCACAGGACCTGTTCGTGAAAGTGACGAAGTTATACGCAAACGTCGCTCCACCCTCCTATACGTATTTGCGTTTGGTTGCCTGTGTGGAAATCTTTCCTGGTACAGGCGCTGTGCTTCCTGTGCGTTCTGTCTTGCTTCACCGTAGATGGGGAGCATCTCAACATACTCATCTGCTGAATACATAGCGAAGAAATGACCAGGACTGCTAGGCTACACCAAGTGTCAGGCCACTACACATTCAATATGCACGCTATTGGTAGAATGTGGCACGAATGGCCTCTTATTTGATCCTCAAAGTTTGAAATGTAAATAGAAATATTTATCGCTCGTGGAATTCGAACCCACATACGAACGCAACATGCATCAACACGTCTGTGGTTAGTACACTACACCACGGTGACTGTTACCTCCAGTTTATCAGAAAGCTTACTTGGAGTAAAACTACGCCCCGCTTCACAAACTCGCACACATTTTCTATCAGTATGCCATCGCTTTTAGCGATAATTTCATAACCAATCGAAAGCTTATAATTGGCACGTACATTTTACACAACCGTATGACAGTTTGATGTATTGTGTAAATTACCTGTCGCATACATGTTTTCGCAAAAGTCGTGCAGCGATGACGCAGTAAGTGCAGTGGCGGCCGGTCAGTACGTGCTACCGGGCTCCAGCACGTAGCTTGGAACTGTAAGGAATATTATTTATGTACAGTACAATTATCCTGGTGCCTTTTCGTTGTTCTGAGTACGATATGAATTTGTGTTTTGTGAAAATCAGGACGAGATCTGTCGAACACCTAGCGCCGTTCTCCCGGGGAACAAGGCTCGTGCTCATATGAAGTGAGCCCTTGCTTATAGCCTGAAGGAAGCAATACGCAGGCGCAGCCAAGCTTGCAACACTCCCCCTAGCCGGCGGAATATACCATAAACCGGGATCAACTTTCACTGATCCCGTCTATAGTTACTTCCTCTCCCGCAAGGGGGTAGAAGTGCTCGATGTCTCCTGCTACCCGGGGCGTAGCGAGGGATCCAGTCGGCCGTGCTTATGTTGAACGTGGTGAGCGAATCTGCCACTAGAGAGTAGCATCGTCTGGGCTCGAAAGTAAAGCGTAAGTGGAGGCAATCTATCTCACACATGCTTATTAAAATATCCATCTTCCTTTTGTGTCAAAAATAAGGAATTCGTAGGTGAGTCCAAGAATCTTTGAGTGACTCTAAATGTTATCCCGCATTACAATGTAATTTACTCTGGTGAAATGAAATAGCGTATGGCTATTAGTGCCGGAAGTATCCAAGTACATGTTCGACTCGCCAGACGCAGGTCTTTTGATTTGACTCCCGTAGGCGACCTGCGAGTCGTGATGAGGATGAAATGATGATGAAGACAACATATACACCCAATGAGTGTTAAAATTCCAGACCATGCCGGGAATCGACCCCGGGATCCCTGTGACCAAAGGCCAGCGCGCTATCCATTTAGCCATGGAGCCAAACATTTACTCTGGTAATAGGGAAGGTCTCAATGAATCAGTTGGCAGCTCTTTCAGTTGCTTTGTGTGGTTTTTAATCTCGCGGCTATATTGCTGGTGCGTGTTTTTTCTGTCATTGTGTTAGTGCTAAAGTTTATACGGAGATTTGCCAAGTTATTTATCCACAGCAGTGTATATAAAGTGAAATTAAATTAGTGTTCTTAGTGGGGATCTATATTCCCACGATTCTATTTGCACTGATGTAAGTTGCGCCATTAGGTTAGTAAAAACAATATTTCTCGAATGAATTATTTATCTCGTAGACAGTTGTCGAATAATTCATCTGCTTCCAAATTAATGTTGTTTTTGTTTGTTTGTTCTGAGTTATAAATTGTGAGAAAAGTTGTATTATTATTATTATTATTATTATTATTATTATTATTATTATTATTATTATTATTATTATTATTATTATTATTATTATTATTATTATTATTATTATTACCAAGTTTGAAGTATGCGTTGTTCATCATGGCAATATACAGATTTAAAACAGCGTATTTAGCTTGTTTCTTGTAGCACGTAGGACGATTTTTTCACGAGCCGCCATTGAGTAAGTGCTTTAAAGGCGACTGTAGCTTGGTATGCGGCAAAGGAAAATCGACCATCATCCCACCGACGTTCGTTGGGATGCCTAAAAGCAGAAACGTCAGGCGCGGCTAAGTGACCCGGTTATATACAATTTTGCTGTATTATCCATCAAGTTATGTATATTACGTACATTAACGGTGAGTTAACTGCGGGAGAATACTTCCTGTAGTGGTACCTCTGACAGATGCAGATTCTGCATATAATTTCATAATTAGCTTCTCGCTCAAGTAATGTATATCTCTTGATGTGTAATGTGTGGGTTTTTCTGGTGGATACGAACGTATTTGCTCCTCAACTAATGTGCATAGTTTCACTGGAGTTGCATTGCTTGACATATTTTTACACTTCATGCCTTTTGTAGACTTTCCAGAAAGTAATAACGATACCAAACGGCGAATGCGGGCTTTGGTCACACCATGCAAGTTTTGAAAAGCTTCGGCACATATCTCTTTTATCTTCCAGAACTGGATGTGATGTAATACGTGAAATTATTTGAGCGAGGTTTGTTTGCTTCTTCTCCCTGTGAACGTCTCCTCTTTACTTGCACCATTTCAACCAATGCTCGTAAATATGAATCTTGTTAGTCTTGGCTTCCTTTGCTGTATACGTTTGTGGATATCTCTTCACGAACCCCCTCCGACACTCTTTCATAACAATTCATTGTACACCTATAAGATATATTGGAATTGTAATGCCACCAATCACTGCGTAGACAGCGGACGGTTGTTTCATTCTTTGTTTTCAACAGGACCCAGCCTTAGAGTGAATGAAGAATGGCAATAATGCAGCATACTCACTTGCAATCATCTCCAATGTTCTCCTTCCTTACGACGTTAGATGTATAGTTGCTATATTGTAAACCCTGTACTCTTCCCTTTCTCACATGTTCCCGTTTGTATTAAATATGTTTATTTTCTTTCTTTACGCTTTTCACTTCGAAAGAAACTGTTTTCACATCACTAGACGCCATGATGCGGTGAAACATGCAGAGGAACCTAATGGCGTGCCTCATATCGAACACACATAATACCTCTCCAAATACTTCTTTGGAGGAGAAACAGCACCTCTCCAGGAGAATTACCGTTTCTGTACAAAACTGAAATATTAGATCCAGCCTACATACCAGGGATAATTTACATGGTCGAAGTGTTCCTTCAACATAAAAATGTTCGTCCTGCTTCTGTAATCACGAGATGAATGGCAGTTCCGGTCTAGAAAGCCAAGAATAACTATCGAGGATGTACTTCGCGCTGACCACACGTCATCTCGTAATTCGGAAGCCTTCTGGCTGAGCAGCGGTCGCGTGGAAGGAGAAGGCCCGTCAGGGTTTTAGAGCAATGGGGTTTGGTCTGGTACCAACAGTGTTCAAACCCGATTACTATTTGAGAAGCGTGCTTCCAAAATGTAATAAATCCACTGTGGAAGATCTTTCAGTATTAATAAAACTTCCTACATAATTATTAACATCGTTTGGCCAACAATTTTGTGTTTACATTTTATCCATATAGACAAAGAAATACATTTTGCGGAGGTCCGTTCCTTTTTAATGTATATGATACAAAAAATATGCTATTAGCCGTTTAAAATGCTCCTTCAGATGGTTTTAGTAAATTTGACCTTTATAATGGATAAAGTACTTTTTGGCATAATTGAACAGGATATAGAAATTTTCGAAATGAATTTATTCTCAATAGTAAACGAAGTACATTAGATGTCCCAGATATTTTCATCTGAACATCTTCGTTATCACATACAGGGTATTTCGCTGTATTCATTCAGCAAGTTTTGCAATCTAGAAATAGCAACTTAAAATCAGTGTCAGGATCTTCGTCAGCATATTCAATTGTTCCCCACATCTTCATAATCAGTTTCTCCTTCACCTGTAATACTCAAGCAGCCGCTGTAGAAGATTTGTGTCTGCTATTTAATGTCCATTTTCTCTAGAAGATTCAACTTATATCGAAGCTCCGTTACACTGAGAGCTCTTAGTTACGACCGACAATGCAGGGAGCACACTGGAGATTATGCTACGAGCCTGAGGACAATACGCATGAGCATGCAGATGAAGTCATGGTTTATGCACAGATATCCCCATAAGCGAGAAACACGATAAGGTATAGCACTACAAGTTGAAGTGAGACCTAAGGTCTAGTTTCTCAGTGGGACTGACAGAGAGAGGATGGCGAGTATGAGAGAGAAGCCTGTGAACGCGCTGTTGCCGACGTAGCGAAGCACAGCAGCCGTAGTCAGCTGTTAAACACGACGAGAACAACTTACTGTACAAGTACACTTCTTTGTCACCCAGCTTGTCAATTTCATGAAAAGTTCTCAGGTACATCGATCTCTTAAACACAATATCGTTTCTTTCCTCCAGTATTTTCCTTTTATTTTTACACTTCTTAAATTTAAAGTCTACCGAATGCAATTCTTGTTTCAGATGTTCGCGACTCCCCTTGTAATCGATGTCATCACAGAGCGTAGATCGTAATTTCCTTAATGTAGTTATTTCCTTCTTCATCTCATAATACTCCTGAGCCTTCCGCCTGATGATGCACTTATTCGTATCACCCAGCATGATTTTCCTCTTCACTTTTCTGTTTTTATCTGGAGTGGATAATTTCGTTCCATTATGCTCTGAAACTATCACCTCCCCTCTGATTTTCTCAACAAATGTCTCGGATTTTCTTGTTGCCACTGAAGCTCGTTTAGTCGCTGCACATAAAACAATTTGCAGCCTTTTCTAAATCAGAGAAAGCAATTACATTGCCTACTATCTCTCTTCCTTCGCTACAAACAACTATTTTTTAGCACTTGCCATCACTTAACACATGGATATACACTGACTGACAGAGCAAATGCAACACCAAGAAGGAGTGGTCAGAACTTTATGCCAATTGCAGGGTAGACTGACGTCACTGAGGTATGCTCATGATGTGAAATGCGCCGCTGTGCTGCGCACGTAGCGAACGATAAATAGGACACGGCGTTGGCGAATGGCCCACTTCGTACCGTGATTTCTCAGCCGACAGTCATTGTAGAACGTGTTGTCGTGTGCCACAGGACACGTGTATAGCTAAGAATGCCAGGCCGCCGTCAACGGAGGCATTTCCAGCAGACAGACGACTTTACGAGGGGTATGGTGATCGGGCTGAGAAGGGCAGGTTGGTCGCTTCGTCAAATCGCAGCCGATACCCATAGGGATGTGTCCACGGTGCAGCGCCTGTGGCGAAGATGGTTGGCGCAGGGACATGTGGCACGTGCGAGGGGTCCAGGCGCAGCCCGAGTGACGTCAGCACGCGAGGATCGGCGCATCCGCCGAGAAGCGGTGGCAGCCCCGCACGCCACGTCAACCGCCATTCTTCAGCATGTGCAAGACACCCTGGCTGTTCCAATATCGACCAGAACAATTTCCCGTCGATTGGTTGAAGGAGGCCTGCACTCCCGGCGTCCGCTCAGAAGACTACCATTGACTCCACAGCATAGACGTGCACGCCTGGCATGGTGCCGGGCTAGAGCGACTTGGATGAGGGAATGGCGGAACGTCGTGTTCTCCGATGAGTCACGCTTCTGTTCTGTCAGTGATAGTCACCGCAGACGAGTGTGGCGTCGGCGTGGAGAAAGGTCAAATCCGGCAGTAACTGTGGAGCGCCCTACCGCTAGACAACGCGGCATCATGGTTTGGGGCGCTATTGCGTATGATTCCACGTCACCTCTAGTGCGTATTCAAGGCACGTTAAATGCCCACCGCTACGTGCAGCATGTGCTGCGGCCGGTGGCACTCCCGTACCTTCAGGGGCTGCCCAATGCTCTGTTTCAGCAGGATAATGCCCGCCCACACACTGCTCGCATCTCCCAACAGGCTGTACGAGGTGTACAGATGCTTCCGTGGCCAGCGTACTCTCCGGATCTCTCACCAATCGAACACGTGTGGGATCTCATTGGACGCCGTTTGCAAACTCTGCCCCAGCCTCGTACGGACGACCAACTGTGGCAAATGGTTGACAGAGAATGGAGAACCATCCCTCAGGACACCATCCGCACTCTTATTGACTCTGTACCTCGACGTGTTTCTGCGTGCATCGCCGCTCGCGGTGGTCCTACATCCTACTGAGTCGATGCCGTGCGCATTGTGTAACCTGCATATCGGTTTGAAATAAACATCAATTATTCGTCCGTGCAGTCTCCGTTTTTTCCCCAACTTTCATCCCTTTCGAACCACTCCTCCTTAGTGTTGCATTTGCTCTGTCAGTCAGTGTAATAATTATACTTCCGATAGGGCAAAATATCACATTCCAAGAAAGACGTCGGGAAAATATATCACTTAATACAGTACGAAAGCTGTCAAGGCTGGCTGTTTAGGTCCGGTTGTCGCTTGGTATTTCCAAGCCGTACGCAGTGGCAGACAAAGCACGGAGCTAGAGCACTTCAATGCTGGCTTGACGAGAACGTCTCCCATGAGAGCTGTGCGAGCACTGACCTGCGGTCACTATCCGACGACATAGGGTGATCTTCACTTCTATTGGCTCGTGATGAAACACTCCCTTGTACAGTGATGGAGATTTTCCGATTCATCGGCACGACGCGAAACAGATGAGTAGAAGGGTATATTTTTCGCCGTAGGGCTGTCATGTACTTGCTCTCAACAACAAAAATCAAAATCAAAAACAAAAACAAATGCATGACTAGAGACAGAAGGGCAGGAGGGAGTTAGTTCAAGTTCGCATTTCTTGCGGGGTTCCACTTAGAGTTGCCGAGTTCTATATGTCAGAGTCCTGCAGCCAGGCCCACCGCGCAGCACTTCAAACCAACGGGCTGCGGCAGCCCAACCCGTGCAGTGCCGTTCTCTTCTGACGCGGCAGCGTACTGGCCCGCAGCACTGGTCTCACACAGCCCACCGCAGTCCACCGCACTGGGCGGGCTCAGTAGAATAACCTTGAGTACTTCTCCACAATAACATGTGCGCCGTACACCAGAGTCCTGCAGAGAGGCCCAGCCCATAAGCTGCTTCGGCATTAGACTGCAATGGGCTTTGAAAGGCTCGAACATACGAAGCCCGTGACGTCATCGCACGGGCCGGTCTGGGCAGCGCTCTGTCATTCACACGCGGTGAGCCAAGGACAGCACTGTGGCAGTTCCATAGACTGACTGCTTCAATGTGTACAGTGTACTGCGTGTCAGCAGAGTGCGTTGCATTACGGTCGAGTGGAGCTGATCAAATTTGCTGTGGTATTCAGTTCGACTTCTACATCTATCCTGTTATCGGAAACGAATGTGGACTGTAGTTCCAAAAGAAAAGAAACCGTGGCAAAAAAATCATGAAGTAAAAAACAAAGCAACAAACGAACTAAAAAACGCACAATACAAGATTTCTGAAACGGATCCTAAACTTAAAAGTCGTATTTGGTTGGTATTCAAGCCTGCACTTGACAGTGATGGGAAAGACGTTAATTTTGTGTGCTGTACGATCTGCAGTGAACTTTATGTACACACTAGCTGTTACCCGCGGCTCCTCGCGTGGATTTCGTAATTTGATAAAAGTAACCATTCCTCGGTACTGTACTAAGACATTATCTGAAAATCCCTGAAGTATAAAACCTCACTGAAAAATTTACTTTCATTTACTCCATAAACTCTTTGTAAACCACGTTTGTGGTATTTCCTTTTGGGGCTAAGATGACCATGCGACAAACAACTGTACACGTGAGAACGTCTTCTCTCAAGTAAAAGTAAGTTCCTTCATTTTTAAAGGAGATTCCAAATGTATACTTCCACATCTGTAACATCTTCAGGTTTTGAGGTATAAGAATCCGCATAAAAAGAATTCAACCCCTTTATGAGCCCTTCCTCCACCCCCACCTACGTGGATTTTCCGAAAACAATAAAGACATGTTTCTTTATATTTTAGGGACATTCCAAGTACCAAGTTTCCTATCTGTAACATGTAAAGTGATTGACATACACTGTAGATATACCGGTACTCATTTTAAAAATTCACCTTCTTTTCCAATTC
This sequence comes from Anabrus simplex, assembly GCF_040414725.1. Lineage (NCBI taxonomy): Eukaryota > Metazoa > Arthropoda > Insecta > Orthoptera > Tettigoniidae > Anabrus > Anabrus simplex. The sequence goes on along the minus strand of NC_090266.1, from coordinate 1,033,418,441 downwards.
TTTTCAGTCCCTTAAGTGGTTTTCCGAAAACAAAAATACGTGTTTATTGATAAAGGAGCCGTCAAATACCAATTATCCCGACTGTAACATCTTCAGTTATTGAGATATTTGTATCCTCATGAAAAGAATTCAACACCTATTTCAACCGCCCCCCCCCCCCCGAAGTTACTTTTACCCAAAAAATGAGGGTTTTTTTATTTTTAAAGGTGATTTCAAATACCCATTTTCACGTCTGCAACATCTTTAGGTTTTTTAGATATAAGTATCCTCATACAAATAATTCAACTAATATTTCAGTCCTTTCATCCCCCCTCAAGTGGATTTTCCAAAACCAAAAGAATATGTATTCCTTCTTTTTAGAGGAGACTCTAAATACCAATTCTTACGTCTGTAACAACTTCAGTTTATGAGATATCATATACCCTAATAAAATTAATTCCACCCTTTTCAGTCCCTTTTACCCCCACCACCACGTTAAGTGGATTTTCAAAAATAAAATAATACCTGATTTTTATTTTTAAAATATTGAAAATATCACTTTTCACATCTGTAACATAATAAGTGTTTGAGATACACTGTAGATATGTTCATCTTAAAAATTCACGCCGACCCACATTTCAGTCCTTTTTACCCCAACCCCCTTAAGTGTCTTTTCCGAAAAAAATAATACATGTCTGTTTATTTTTTAAAAAAGATTATAAATACCACTTCCCGTCAGGAACATGTTAAGTTTTTGAGATATATTGTAGATATGCTCAGGGATTATGTGTACAAATTTTGTTTGGCAGCTATGCCCAAACGTACACGCATAATCTCGCTGCTATAGAATCCTGGAGCTGGCGTTGCCATGGTTACGGCAGTTCATTTCCTTATCCGATTCCGAGAGCAGGGGTAGTGTGGTGCCAATATCTCCATAACGGTCGGTTTTAGGGCCTTAAAACATGGTTTTCGGGCCCTAGGGCTTACCGAAATTTGTTCTTTGGGTCAAGGGGCTTAAGATGAGCTTAGTCTCGTCCTTGCACGACAAATTTGATATTTCGCCTATATTAGACTATTATTTTAATATATCCCCCGTCGCCCCCCAATTCGAATTGTTTTGAAAATAAAATACAGCCCATGTCTCTCACGGATAATGTATATTTACATTAGTAAAAGGATTTTTAGCATCGGTCCAGTAGTTTCTGATATTACCCTCCAGACATATACAAATTAACAAAATTCGCGCTCTCTATTATATTAGTATACTGTAGATTAAAGGAGTCGGACTGTTTTTGTCTTTGTATGATTAGATAAAAAATTACGATGTACAAGGTGCTTGAATGACGAGCATTCTAATGTTTCCGTGTCATCAGACTCCACGACTGTGCCACAACCTGCCAAAGTAATGAAGTTTTCTTCGTGCACTGACGTTCATGGTGCTCCTATTCCAATAGATGAGCTGGAAAGATATTTAAAGCAAAATTGTGGAATGGGAGAAAATAGATATAGCGTCCTATTGGAGAACAAATGGACAAAACTATCCAAAATTTCATCAGATCGCTAAGAGAGTAATATGTATGCAAGCATCAAGTTCAGCTTCAGAGAGAAATTTCAGTTCAGCGGGCTTAATTCTCAACGCATGCGATCTCTTCTACAACTAGACAATTATAGTGCAGGAGTAATCTCTACCGCTTAGTTTCAAAATGCGATTAGCCTACTTTAAAATATGTTATTAGTGTGACGTGACCATTTCGTTGTGCACGGCGCACTTGTTCTTGTGGAGAAGTACTCAAGGTTATTCTACTGAGTCCGCCCAGTGCGGTGGACTGCGGTGGGCTGTATGAGCCCTGTGCTGTGGGCCAGAACGCTGCCGCGTCAGAAGAGAACGGCACCAGAGTCCTGCAGCCAGACCCACCGCGCAGCACTTCAAACCCACGGGCTCCAGCAGCCCAGCCCGTGCAGTGCCGTTCTCTTCTGACGCGGCAGCGTACTGGCCCACAGCACTTGGCTCATACAGCCCACCGCAGTCCACCGCACTGGGCGGGCTCAATAGAATAACCTTGAGTACTTCTCCACAATAACGTGTGCGCCGTGCACAACGAGATGTTCACGTCACACTACTATTCAGATCATTCAACCCTACGAATTCCCGTACGCTAATAGCATACTTTAAAGTAGGCTAATCGCATTTGGAACTTAAACGGTAGGGATTTCTCCTGCACTGTAATAATAATAATAATAATAATAATAATAATAATAATAATAATAATAATAATAATGATAATTGAAAACAAACAGAAACTTTGTTATAAACTAATATTCGTTTGTAATTGACATCAAGTTAACTGAAAATGAATCTAAATAACATGAAGCATATTCATAGGACTTCATTCGCGTTTACCTCAAAATAAAATACAAACAGAAATGACGTGCAATATACCAATAACAAAAACAAAACCTGAACATAGCTCTTACTTAGTGTGCGTAGTTTAGTGGTCATTGTTAATGGTGATGGAATGGAATTACTGTGAATGAAACGAAGAGCATCAGCAATTGTCTGGTTGTAGAAGAGAATGAAGCCCGCTGAACTAAAATTTCTCTCTGAAGCTGAACTTGATGCTTGCATACATATTACTTTCTTAGCGATCTGGTGAAATTTTGAATAGTTTTGTCCATTTGTTCTCCAATAGGACGCTATATCTATTTTCTCCCATTCCACAATTTTGCTTTAAATATCTTTCCAGCTCATCTGTTGGAATAGGAGCATCATGAACGTCAGTCCACGAAGATAACTTCATTACTTTGGCAGGTAATGGTCGTGGAGTCTGATGACCCGGAAACATTAGAATTCTCGTCATTCAAGCACAGCTCGTTCATCATAAGTTTTTTATCTAATCATAAAAGGACAAAAACAGTCCGACTCCTTTAATCTACAGTATACTAATATAATAGAGAGCGCGAATTGTGTTAGTTTGTATATATCTGGAGGGTAATATCAGAAACTACTGGACCGATTCTAAAAATCCTTTTACTAATGTAAATATACATTATCCGTGAGAGACATGGGCTGTATTTTATTTTCAAAACAATTCGAGGTGGGGGCGACGGGGATATATCAAAACAATAGGCTAATATAGGCGAAATATCGAATTTGTCGTGCAAGGACGAGACTAAAATCATTTTGAGCCCCTTGACCCAATGAACAAATCTCGGTAAGCCCTACGGGCCCGAAAACCATGTTTTAAGGCCCTTAAACCGACCGTTATGGAGATATTGGCGCCACACTACCCCTGCTCTCGGAATCGGATAAGGAAATGAACTGCCGTAACCATGGCAACGCCAGCTCCAGGATTCGACAGCAGCGAGATTATGCGTGTATGTTTGGGCATAGCTGCCAACCAAAATTTGTACACATAATCCCTGAGCATATCTACAATATATCTCAAAAACTAACATGTTACAGACGTGAGTGGTATTTATAATCTCTTTTAAAAATAAAGAGAGATGTATTATTTTATTTTCGAAAAAGACATTTAAGGGGGGGGGGGGAGGACTGAAATGTGGGTTGGCGTGAATTCTTAAGATGAGCATATCTACAGTATATCTCAAACACTTAACACGTTACAGATGTGAAAATTGATATTTTAATATTTTAAAGATAAAAACAGGTATTATTTTGTTTTTTGAAAAACCACTTAACGTTGCGGGGGGTCTAAAAGGGACTGAAAAGGGGGTTGAATTAATTTTATCAGGGTACTGATATCTCAAAAAATGAAGTTGTTACAGACGTAAAAATTGGTATTTAGAGTTTCCTTTAAAGAGAAAGAAATAGGTTTTCTTTTGGTTTTGGAAAATCCACTTAAGGGGGGATGAAAGGAATAAAATATTAGTTGAATTAATTGTATGAGGATACTTATATCTAAACAACCTAAAGATGTTGCAGACGTGAAATTGGGTATTTGAAATCACATTTATAAATAAAAAACACTCATTTTGGGGAGTAAAATTAACTTCGGAAGGGAGGGGGGCGTTGAAATAGGTGTTGAATTCTTTTCACGAGGATGCAAATATCTCAAGAACTGAAGATGTTACAGTCGTGATAATTGGTATTTGGCAGCTCCTTTATCAATAATCACGTTTTTTTGTTTTCGGAAAAACCACTTAAGGGACTGAAAAGAATTCAAAAAGCAGGCGAATTTTTAAAATGAGTACCGGTATATCTACAGTGTATGTCAAAAACTTTAAATATTACAGACATAGAACTTGGTACTTGGAATGTCATTTAAAAATAAATAAACATGTCACTCTTTTTTGTTTACGGAAAATCCAAGTAGGTGGGGGTGGAGGAAGGGCTGAAAAAGAGGTTGAATTCATTTTATGCGGATACTCATATCTCAAAACCTGAAGATGTTACAGATGTGGAAATATGTATTTGTAATCTCCTTTAAAAATAAATAAACCTTTTTTTTTACTTGAGAGAAGACGTTCTCACGTGTACAGTTCTATGTCGCATGGTCATCTCAGTTCCAAAAGGCAATACCACACACTTGGTTTACAAATAGTTTCTGGGGTAAATGAAACTCAATTTTTCAGTGAGGTTTTATACTGCAGGGATTTTCTGATAATGTCTTAGTACAGTGCCAAGGAATGATTACTTTTATCAAATTACGAAATCCACGCGAGAAGCCGCGGGTAACTGCTAGTGTGTACATAATGTTCACTGCAGATCGTACATCACACAAAATTAAATTCTTTCCCATCACCGTAAACTGCAGGCTTGAATACCAACCAAATACGACTTTTAAGTTTAGGATCCGGTTCAGAAATCTTGTATTATGCGGTTTTTAGTTCGTTTGTTATTTCTTTTTTTCACTTCACGATTTTTTGCCACGGTTTCCTTTCTTTTGGAACTACAGTCCACATTCGCTTCCGATAACGGGATAGACGGAGAAGTCAAACTGAAAACCACAGCAAATTTGATCCGCTCCACTCGACCGTAATGCAACGCACTCCGCTGACACGCAGTACACTGTACACATTGAAGCAGTCAGCCCATGGAACTACCAGAGCGCCGTCCTTGGCTCACCGCGTAAGAATGACAGAGCGCTGGCCCGCACCGGCCCGTGCGATGACGTCACGGGCTTCGTATGTCCATTGCAGTCTACTGCCGAAGCAGCTCATGGGCTGGGCCTCTCCGCTGGACTCTGCTATATGCCTTTCCGTCTACAACAGAAGTGCTTACGCTGGGCATATCGTCCCGTGGGTGCCCAACACTGTAAGCGAGCGGGCAGGCAGCCGATGAGCGTATGTCATTCAGCCAGTGTGACGTTCTGGTTATATCACAGGCCGTGAAGGTTGGGGGGAAGTTCTCCCAGTCAGTCTTGATCACTGCGGCGATACCCGAGTTTGAAATGGAGGCAAAAATTAATTAAAGAAAGAAGGCAATAATCCTCGTCATTTTCAATTTACGTTGTAAGAAATGAGTTATTTATGTTCATTGCAGTTTATGTATTATGAAATGAAATGGCGTATGGCTTTTTGGTGCCGGGAGTGTCCGAGGACATGTTCAGCTCGCCAGGTCCAGTTTTTTGATTTGACTCCCGTAGGCGACCTGCGCGTCGTGGTGGTGGTGGTGGTGGTGGTGGTGATGATGATGATGATGAAGACGGCACATACACCCAACCCTCGTGCCAGAGAAATTAACCAATGATGGTTAAAATTCCCGACCCTGCCGGGAATCGAACCCGGGACCCCTGTGACCAAAGGCCAGCACGCTAACCATTTAGCCATGGAGCCGGACTATGTATTATGACCGGATACAATAAAGGGTTAGGCTTACGACCTCAAATATTTCTGTACTGTACGTAATGAATTATGATTTTTCACTGTTATACACTGACTGACAGAGCAAATGCAACACCAAGAAGGAGTGGTTCGAAAGGGATGAAAGTTGGGGAAAAAACAGAGACGGCACGGACGAATAATTGATGTTTATTTCAAACCGATATGCAGGTTACACAATGCGCACGGCATCGACTCAGTAGGATGTAGGACCACCGCGAGCGGCGATGCACGCAGAAACACGTCGAGGTACAGAGTCAATAAGAGTGCGGATGGTGTCCTGAGGGATGGTTCTCCATTCTCTGTCAACCATTTGCCACAGTTGGTCGTCCGTACGAGGCTGGGGCAGAGTTTGCAAACGGCGTCCAATGAGATCCCACACGTGTTCGATTGGTGAGAGATCCGGAGAGTACGCTGGCCACGGAAGCATCTGTACACCTCGTACAGCCTGTTGGGAGATGCGAGCAGTGTGTGGGCGGGCATTATCCTGCTGAAACAGAGCATTGGGCAGCCCCTGAAGGTACGGGAGTGCCACCGGCCGCAGCACATGCTGCACGTAGCGGTGGGCATTTAACGTGCCTTGAATACGCACTAGAGGTGACGTGGAATCATACGCAATAGCGCCCCAAACCATGATGCCGCGTTGTCTAGCGGTAGGGCGCTCCACAGTTACTGCCGGATTTGACCTTTCTCCACGCCGACGCCACACTCGTCTGCGGTGACTATCACTGACAGAACAGAAGCGTGACTCATCGGAGAACACGACGTTCCGCCATTCCCTCATCCAAGTCGCTCTAGCCCGGCACCATGCCAGGCGTGCACGTCTATGCTGTGGAGTCAATGGTAGTCTTCTGAGCGGACGCCGGGAGTGCAGGCCTCCTTCAACCAATCGACGGGAAATTGTTCTGGTCGATATTGGAACAGCCAGGGTGTCTTGCACATGCTGAAGAATGGCGGTTGACGTGGCATGCGGGGCTGCCACCGCTTGGCGGCGGATGCGCCGATCCTCGCGTGCTGACGTCACTCGGGCTGCGCCTGGACCCCTCGCACGTGCCACATGTCCCTGCGCCAACCATCTTCGCCACAGGCGCTGCACCGTGGACACATCCCTATGGGTATCGGCTGCGATTTGACGAAGCGACCAACCTGCCCTTCTCAGCCCGATCACCATACCCCTCGTAAAGTCGTCTGTCTGCTGGAAATGCCTCCGTTGACGGCGGCCTGGCATTCTTAGCTATACACGTGTCCTGTGGCACACGACAACACGTTCTACAATGACTGTCGGCTGAGAAATCACGGTACGAAGTGGGCCATTCGCCAACGCCGTGTCCCATTTATCGTTCGCTACGTGCGCAGCACAGCGGCGCATTTCACATCATGAGCATACCTCAGTGACGTCAGTCTACCCTGCAATTGGCATAAAGTTCTGACCACTCCTTCTTGGTGTTGCATTTGCTCTGTCAGTCAGTGTATTTGAAGAAATGCTTTTAGAAACATCTGTAATATAATACGGAGTTAAGGTGAATAAGCTGTTGCTTGTGGTTGCTTGGATTTAAATCGTCTGATAAACTCGCCAACAATCGAGCCATGCTTACCGGGAATAACATCAGTTATCAGTTAGATGATTTATTTGAAGGCATACTGTACATTTATCTGGCAGATACATTTACATTGCTGTTGAACTTTAATCTTGGATGGTAAATATCTATGTCTTCACTCGTGATGAAACTCCCTCGCCATTTAGAGACTAGCTATTTTCATCGGACGCCTGATAAGATCTAGATACTATTTTCAGAAATTCAGCGAACATGGAAAGTCACACAACACTTTGCAAAATCAAGCAACAAATTTGTTGAATTATGTAAACAGATTACGTTTTGCTCAATTAATATCAGGAATTATACTTTTTGAAATGGAAATACTGTCATTTACATCCAAGGAATTATAAATCGTAGCTTTTACGCTTAAACCTCTATCTTTGTAAATTGTAACACGAAAATTATAACGTGCCTGTTTTCTATCAATGCATAAATATAAATATATGAAAATAAAACTAACTGTTTATATCGAGCGCAGTAATAAATCAGACCGGAATAGGTCGGAAAAGGTCGGTTTCCTGGCCATTATAATGTTTTTAATACTACACGATACCGCAGTCAGCATTTCATTGAGTAGTGGAGGACAGATTCCTCGTTACAATCGAACATCACCGCTCCACATCCCTCCCAAGTGTGTTCGCTCTCTCTCCTCGCTGTGACGTATGCTTGCTAAGTAAGCTGCCGCATTTACGTCCGGCCAGCCTGGCCGCAGTGGGCTAGCCTCAATGGGCGCCCGGCTGAGCACCTCTGGTCTGCAACCACCCTCTAACTAGATATAGTATTAGCAGAACACAAGGGTCCTCCACCTCCCGTATTAGTGCTAGCTGCAGTCTCCCAGTAGTTACTACAGGTATTGCATTACATTGCCGGAAGATTTCGCTAGTACGTCATTCTGAACAAGTGTTTGTAATCGCGGGAGGAAGTTTGCTTTACATTGTGGGTGGAGAATCGTTTCAAGTGAAATTAACTTGAGTACCGGTAAATATGGTACCGGTACGCATTATTTTTTAGGTGAACTTCGTGCTATGTACAAACCAAGAATAGTGTTCGCATATTTAATATTCGCTACGGTACAGCATTTTAGCAATGTCACTGTGAATTTTACTTTCACCGAGTAGAGTAGCTTCGGCTAACAGTTGCCACGGCTTTACTGTGGCTTTCCAGATCTGCATGTGGGAGGCGGCGCAGTAGCGGCGGTTTGGGGGGGGGGGTCAGTCGCCCCCCACTTTCTGGAGAGGACCGATGATCTTAGATGTTAGGCCCCTTTAAAGAACAAGCATCATCATCAACTTTTTTGAGAAAAAGATAACACCTTATTCCATTTTAGCCGGCTGAAACTAGGAATTATAGGAATTATTAAAAAAGCCATTTGTACACGCCTTGTTGTCTTATCAGATAATTCTTTTCTTTACTTTCTTTAATCATGACCTAAATTATTAGCGAAAGTGCGCAAAAAATGTCCTTTGTTCCGGCTAATCGATTTGTATGGCGCCACAGCAAATAGTGGAGACTTTGCCTGTGCTATCTTTTGCTAAGGTCATAGACACTGAGGTATGATTCACCACCTTGCCGCGTGCATTCGTCAGTCTGGCAGTCTCTTTGGTGTCTCTTGGTTTCTTAGTGTTGTGATAGTACATATATCACACCCTCGCGCTATATGTAGAGGTGAGAGATATCATTGTCAGTATTCGATTTATTATTATTATTATTATTATTATTATTATTATTATTATTATTATTATTATTATTATTATTATTATCTTCATTTCAATTGTATATTTTGTCATTAATATTTTTAAGCTGGGAGGTCTCCATATATGCAGTATGGGTAATTTGTTTTGACCATACGACTGGGAAAACATTGCTATATTGGAACTTGGAAACTTTGCATGAGTCATGTATATATCCCATTCTGATGAGATGAGCTTGTTGTTGTACTAGAGAAGTTCTATGACTCATGTGAAACACCCCAGAGAGTTTGTTTATGTCTTGGGACCAAGAAGGAGTTCACGGCGTGGTCTTGACAAGAGGATCTACCATGATTGGCTGGCGAGGATCAATCCAGACGTATCATGTGAGAGGAAGGGGAATGTTGATGTCTATAAAGGTTGATCAAACGGCGGAAACCACACACACGGTACGGGAAAGAAGGAGTGCTGACACACTGTACGAGAAGAAAGTAGTGCAGACACATTGTACGGGAAGGAAGTAGTGCTAACACACACGGGAGTGAAACTGGATATACGGTATTCGAGTGACACTGCTACAATGGACTGGACTTCAAACGTTCGTGGAACGTAGTTTTGTTATGTTCGTGGAAAGTGGCTGATCGACAAATTGTGGAGTGCTTACGCATAATGTATTGTAGCACTTGTGGCGGCCTGGCATTATATGTTGGTGAAAGCTATCTCACACTTTCCATAATTTATGTTCAGGATCGACAAGCGTGTGTTGATCAAATGTATATATCTTTACAACAAGTGTTAAAGTCTGTGAACACAGTATTACGAGATACAGTATCTGTGTGATGTTATAAGTGCCAATTATGAAAATCGGTAAGTCGTATTGATATAGAGACAGTGAAGGGTTCTTATCTACATATATGTACATTGTTCAACGAACTAAATACAAATGGTGGCTTAGTTCTCGCTTTCGTTTTCCCACTGTTTTCTTCGTTGTTGTTGTAAATATGGAGACTTCCAGTAATATTTTGTTCGTGTATTATAAATGTATTTTGGTGTGTTGATGAGGTGCTCATGCACGGATTTTATTGAGAATATAGTTAGATATTTTAGAATCAGTGGAGTTATTGATGAACCTAGGTGCAGTTCCTAAATATATTACATCGTTTTCAGAAGGTTAGATAAGGCCTGTAGCAGATGTACCAGTACGCAGATTTTATGTACACGCCCTGGGAGATAAAGAATTATCATGCTCTATCTAAATTAGAGGGATCCATTCTGGTGAACTCAGGCGCCCATACTTACGGACATTTCGGTTAATTATTTTTTGAATTTAATTTATTTCAAGTAATCTAATAATAATAATAATAATAATAATAATAATAATAATAATAATAATAATAATAATAATAATAATAAAGTAATATAATGTATTTATGTGTTTTTATTTATGATATATTTTTTGATATTCTATTATTTATTATTATGTATGTTTATAAACAGTTACAGTGTATAGTCAAATACTAAATAGTTTTCGTTGTATGATCACGCCGTATTTCTATTTAATTGTAATAAATGTGTAATATTGTTCCTTTGGCGAAATTTTCATTGTATAGTATCGAATCAAAATCTCAAAAACTATTCTTACTGCATTTAAGTTGGTAAACTGTCAATCTTTACTTCTTTGGCGAAATTCGCTGGCTTTTTAAAACGTTTTGATGTACATACCCCATCTCCCCCCTCCTCCGCTATATCCCACAAACCTGGGTACTATTTGTTGTCTGTCCTTTTTTTTGCCCCGCACTTTTAATTCCCAATCCCCGCTACTGGGCGGTGGGGTTGGTCCCATTCTCCGCTATCTTGAGAATAGTTTTCCGAGGTTTTCAATTCTCCGCACTAAGGCAAATGCCGGGACAGTTCCTTTTATAGGCTGCGGTAACTCCCCTCCTACCCTTCACCACGCCTCAAATCACTGCAGCGTTCTCCTGGCCTGAGAGAGGACGTCACCCTCTAGGGGGCCCGCCATCCCATCACGGTACGGGATCAAAACATTTCAGTAGTAGTCGCGACAGATCGAGCTGATCGCGGGGTTAGGGGCGCGCAGCTGTGTGCTTGCATTTGGGAGATAGTGGGTTCGAACCCCATTATCGGCAGCCCTGAAGATGGTTTTCCGTGGTTTCCCATTTTCACACCAGGAAAATGATGGGGGTTGTACCTTAATTAAAGCCACGGATACTTCCTTCCCACTCCTAGGCATTTTCTGTCCCGTCGTCGCCGTAAGACCTATCTGTTTCGGTGCGACATAAAGCCAATAGAAAAAAACAAGTAGTAATATTGTAATTTTATTAATAAAATTTGATTGCTTTTACGACCCACTAACTACTTTTTAAGTCTTCAGAAATGCCGAGGTGCTGTAATTTAGTCCCGAAGGAGTTCTTTTACGTGCCAGTAAATCTACCAACGTGAGAGTGACATTTGAGCATCTTCAAATACCACTCAACTGAGCCAGTATCGAACCTGCCAAGCTGGGGTCAGAAGGCTAGCGCCTCAGCCGTCTGAGCCATTCATCCCAGCAGTCGTAATTTTAGTTTTGTTGTACACTCACAGATTTGTCTCGGAAAAATGCATCACCGATTATATGAGTTCTGCCATATTGTGAGCGGAAAAAGAGCCGTACAAATAACTTTTAGTGAAATGATTTAAGTAAGTTATATTGTACTGACTTTCATTCTAATTTGATACATTTAGGACGTGAACAAAAATGTTGTTTTGAACCCCCTGAAAATGTTGTCACAAGCTGCGACTGCAAAGCACAGAGTTACAAAACAAAGCGAGAGTCTGACTAAAGGTGTGCGGGAACATGTGACAGAAAGATATACAAATCATCAAGATCACCCGTGGCGCCAGTGCATAGTCTCAAACTAAAAGTAGTGAATCACTACTGTGCTCCACGCGTGCACAGGGGGGAACCACTGACAATGCTGTAACTGCACTAGTATGGACAGTAACAAACGAAACAAGTGAAGGATAATAGTACTAACAGCGCTGCTAATTGAATCTGCTGTTACCGGGCGAGTTGGCCGTGCGCGTAGAGGCGCGCGGCTGTGAGCTTGCATCCGGGAGATAGTAGGTTCGATGGTTTTCCGTGGTTTCCCATTTTCACACCAGGAAAATGCTGGGGCTGTACCTTAATTAAGGCCGCGGCCGCTTCCTTCCAACTCCTAGGTCTTTCCCATCCCATCGTCGCCATAAGACCTATCTGTGTCGGTGCGACGTAAAGCCCCTAGCAAAAAAAAAAAAAAAGAATCTGCTGTTATCGGGTCATGAGTCCATAGACTGGTTTGATGTAGTTTCCATGCCACCCAATCCTGTGCTAATCTACTGCTGCATCCTGCATCTCCTCTAATCTGTTTATCATATTCATAACTTGGTCTATCGTTTCCGTTTTTACCACCTTCACTCCCCTCAAAAACCAAATGACCGAGCTCGATAGCTACAGTCGCTTAATTGCGGTCAGTATCCAGTATTCGGGAGATACTAGGTTCAAACCCCACTGTCGGCAGCCCTGAAAATGGTTTTCCGTGGTTTCCCATTTTCACACCAGGCAAATGCTGGGGCTGTACCTTAATTAAGGCCACGGCCGCTTCCTTCCCACTCCTAGCCCTTTGCTGTCCCATCGTCGCCATAAGACCTATCTGTGTCGGTGCGACGTAAAACAACTAGCAAAAAAAAAATGAACATATTTTGGGTGCCTTAAGATGTGTCGTATCAATCTATCTCTTCTTCTGGTAAAATTTTGCCAGACCGTTCTCCTCTCAGCTATTCAATTCCGCATCTCTTCATTCGTGATTCGATCTACCCATCTCACATTCATGAGGTCTATATTTTCCCTCAATGAAAGATTTATCTGATTCTGTAAAACTGCACATTTATTTAAAATACATGAAAAGTTATTACCCGTGAATAATTAGTATAATACATTTACCACAAAACATATTTCAACATCATTAATTCAAGATGCTTTACGTCTTATGGCGACGATGGGGCAGGAATGGGCTCGGAGTGGGAAGGAAGCAGCCGTGGCCTTAATTAACGTACAGCCCCAGCATGTGCCGGGTGCGAAAATGGGAAACCACGGAAAACCATCTTCAGGGCTGCCGACAGTGGGATTCGAACCCACTATCTCCCGAATACTGGATACTGGCTATCGAGCACGGTGGTCATTAATTCAAATGGGATAAAGTACGTTTTATCTCCAAACTGGATATAGTATTTCTTGGAATAATCGTTTAGACGGCTATAGTACGTATTGGAATAAAATGATGTTTTGCGCAGCCCTGGTCCAAACCAATATATATACTATAAGTTGCTTTACGTCGCACCGCACAGGTAGTTCTTACGGCGACGATGGGACAGGAAAGGGCTAAGAGTGGGAAGGAACCGGCCGTGGCCTTAATAAAGGTAGCCTACAGCTCCAGCATTTTCCTGGTGCAAATTGTAAAACCACGGAGCACCATCTTCAGGGCTGCCAACAGTGGGGTTCGAACCCACTATCTCCCGAATACTGGATACTGATCGCACTTAAGCGACTGCAGCTATCGAGATCGGGAAACTAAAATACAAATCCGAATTAATTGACAGCCTTTTACATGAAAACAACACCACAATAATTATTTTAGAAAATAGATATAGTACCGTTTTAAGCAAGCTTCTCAACCCCGATTTCAATACGGGTGGTTCATTTTCAACTATCAGGGCCTATAAATACATGTTTTTAGAATAAATATCGGGGGGGGGGGTCAGTATAGGAGGAAAGAGATAGTACCTTTAGCAAAAGTAACAAGTTTGCTAAGTCTAACTTATTTTTGGGATTCAAAATATTTAGAGATCTGGATGAGCCATAATTTTGTAAGCCATTCTTACGACTATATACTACTGTATTTATGCCACGAAATGCACTAGTAACGTCAACAATAGCTGCATTAAAAACAAAATATGGTGAATATCCGAGGTAACGTTTAAGACGGCGGAACTTTGTTATAAAATTCATCTGAAGCAGATACGATATATTTAGAGATTATTAGGCCCTAAACTCGACTCATCAGTGTCCTATATTCAATACACGCACATCAGAAAGGTTTTGCATCACCCATGCGTGTTATTCAACTGTTTAACTATCTTAAAGTGGCCTATGCAGGCCGAGTAACGACCCTTAGGATGTACGTAAACCTAAAGTGCACCTACTCCAAACCACAGGTAGAAATGAAGGCAGTATTTCACATGCAATTCTAGCACTAGTGTGGAAGCATTCGAGGTGTGTTCTAATCAGTGCAGGGAGCGTCTAGGATGTCGACATGTGAACGTGTACGCAAAATCACATTATGTCAAGAAGGGCAGTTACTCGACGTGTGGGCCGTAATCAAAGTGATTTGGTTTGAACAAGGAAGCACTACAGGGAGATAGGGTTGTTGGGGTGACTTGCCTCACACAAATCGTCCAAGGGCTACGACTACAGTCGATGGCCGTTTCCTTCGAGTCTTAGCTTGAAGGAAACCTGAACGTACTGCCGCCATGCTGAATAGTGATCTTCTGATAGCTACAGGTCACCGCGTTTCAACACTCAAACTGGGAGAAACAGGTTGCTCGAGGCACAAATTCACTCTAGATAACAATGGCGAGGCCAAGCTATCAATTATGGGGCGTGGTACACATGGGCCCAACATTATGCTGAATGGTCTATTCAGAATTGGCATTAAGTCCTTTTTAACCGATAAGTGTCCCAAAACCTTATTTCCGACGATCGTCGGAAGGCAATCTAGTCAGGCTTCACGTCTCAGACACACTGTCCACACGTGCAGCAAGATGGTGGTTCCCTAGTGTTTTGGGATCGCATTGAGACGTGGGGCCACCGCACGCCACTCCTAGTCAAGCAGGGCAATGTCACGGCTGTACCATACAGGGACGACATCCTCCGATTCAAAGTGACACTGTATCACCAGCATTTTGGAGGAGAATTTGTCTTAATGGACGATATGCGCGCATCCATCGTGCTGTTCTCGTGAATTACTTCCATCGTGATCACTGATCACAATAACGCTGCACTAGAGTGGCTGCCGTGTTATATGTAGAGCTCTGCGCGGATATACAAAATAATATCCGCATTCGCACTTCCTTCATCCGCACCCGCGAATGGTTATCCGCATCCGCGAGTTGTTATCCGCGGATGTTGTAAATATTTAACTACAGTATATTACACCCAAGGTATTGCAACTAATAGATCTGTTAACATCATACAATACGCCTGACACCTGGCTCCAGAACCCCTAGAGTCACAGGTTTATGAGAGATTTTCTCTTGCGACAAGTACCAACGTATTGACATTTGTTCCCTCCTTCCACTAATTGCGGGCAGGAGTCAGGTAGGCTCAGGTCAGATTTACGGCTTTATGGTCTCAAGGCTCTTTATTTATCACCATTCCCCAAAACCACTGTGAAGGGTTACCTAATCACAAGGAAAAATAAGAGTATACTTGAGTGAAATTAGAAATTTAGAAATTATCAGCAAAATTATTCGCAAAATTATCCGCACTGCCATACAGTTCGTATCCGCCAAGACACTAACTTCGCGGATATCCGCATCCGTGCAGGGCTCTAGTTATATGGGCATGAACCCTATTAAACATACCTGGGATAAATTAAGGAGGATTGTTTACGGACGTTACGACCCACAAACCACTCTGCGAGATCTACGCGGAGGAGTGGGAAAATTTGGACCAACATTACCTTGATGACCTAGTCGACTGTATGCCAAGACGAATTCAGGCAAGCATCGGTGTAAGGGGAAGTGTTACCTGCTGATATGTTGCCTCTGTACGTCTCGCTTTCGTTTTTTCTTAGAGAATCAAGAACTCTTTGGTTCGAGGTGACCCGAAACTGATTTTGATGTATGTAGTTTGTTCTAATAGGACCGAATTTGAACCACATAAAAGGTCGCGAATGGTTTTTAACATGTACCAGGTGCTGTATTGTAGGCTATCGTACATCGATTGTTATATTATTATTATTATTATTATTATTATTATTATTATTATTATTATTATTATTATTATTATTACCGTGTTTTAGCGGTAGGTAGAGGTGAAAGAAGGTGCGGGCTTGAACGGGTCTCAAACTACGGAATCAAAGTTAATGTAAAATTTAACAAGGTTATATTTTCTTTTCAAAATTAAGAAATAAAACAAGTACGGCAGGTACAGAGTAGCAAGGCAACAAAAGGAGCAATTACAGTATTTACAGTATTTGGGCTTCGAGCCCTGAATTCACACTTCTAGGGCAATTAGCCCAATTTTACTTCAAAATTAAGTTTTACCAGAGGGGCAGAAAACCCCATTCATGTTCAGGAGCACTTGCTCCAAATTACACAGAAAAGCCTCCTCGAGGCATACAACACTCAATTTTCAAGAAAGAGCCACACGCTCTCAACCTTTAGGCCTCTCAAAGGCCACACCAAACTCCACCTTCAAGTTGTCCTCTCAGGACATAGACACAGGGGTAACATACCCAACCTACGGAGGTCTATTAAATGAAAAAGGTTAATTACATGACCTCTAAAATAACAATTTGAGAGGAGGCGATCTGCGCTCCTAATGTATTTGTTTCAAAACCTAATTTGGCTCTAGGCCACTAATGCAAGGGCTAATCCCATACTACAGAGGTGACTTTAGAAAAGAACAATTTACATTACGTTAAGGAAGAATCGGTTGCAAAAAATAATTTCACCTCAAAACAATATGAGTGGGAGCTCGAGAGGGTTAAGCACTCTCTATCCCAATATGTAGCTTTAAAAGATAACAGATGCTAAGAGTATTTACATTTTAGGAAAAGGTTACATGATAGAAACGCTTCGGACCCGCCCCGAGAGTTAAACTGCTGAGCTAGCAAGAAAAGAAGTTATTAAAAGGCCATTACCTTGGTGTAGAACTGCTCCCCGAAGAAAGAGGCGCTTTCCGCCCCCTACTATGTACTTTACACACTAAAAGATGGAACAGAAGTGGCACCGAGACCCTAAAATCAGCAGTTTATATACTCTCGCGGAAAGTTCGAGGCGTTTCAGGGAAGAAAACACCCGCCCACAATCACTTTATTGGTTAGGGATAAGCAGCATATTCAAGTTGGGGGAAGATACATCATATTGGTCAGAAATTAATTAAAGAAATTCGGGATTGGCTAAATACAAAACAAGGGGAAAGAGAGGGGTATACAGCCAACTTAAACAATAACAGAAAGAAATTTAACAAGAAACAAACTTTTGAAATCCAAATTTCTCCAAAAAGCAGTTCTTTCACATCGCACTAGGGTGCACCATAGTAATTTTTCAGTAGTGTCCTCTAGAAGAGAAAGTTCACACTTCTTACTACCGGTAAAACAAAAATACATCAAAAGTGGCACAGTTCAAAAACTCCAAACTTTCCAAGTAGTGACATCTTCTGAGAAACTTGAAAATTAATACCGTCAATAAAGTTCAGACTTCCTCCAGCAGAGGAGTTTCAACTGGCGCAAATTTTAAATTAGCGGCGTGGAGGTGTACCGCCCGGTACAATTATTATTATTATTATTATTATTATTATTATTATTATTATTATTATTATTATTATTATTATTACCGACAAGGGAGGGAGAAGGTAGGAAGCAGCAGAGGCGAAGGTCCTGGACAAACAATGGCCATAAGAGAAATTTTAAGTTTTGGATATTTTTCTTTTGTATCTCTTTCCAAAAACAACAATAACAAAACAGTATATAAGTACAAGGTATAAACAGATAACACCGTTATCTGACTAAGATTTTACAGAGGTAGCTCTCATAGCGTCATTAAGAGCTGGGAAGAACTAGCCCCAAAATCCCCCATGGCATAGTAGCCTTTTGTAAGTAATTACAATTCTTCAGTAAGTCATCACATCGGTGATCTGCATTTACAGCTACCGCCCAGGTGGAAGATTCCCTGTCAATTGTTTATCTAGCTTTTCCTTAAACGTTTTTCAAAGAACTTGGAAATTTATCGAACATTACCCTTGATAATGTATTCCAATCTCTTACTCATCGTCATATAAATGAACATTTGCCCCAATTTGTCCACTTGAAATCCAACTTTATATTTATATCATTCCTACTTTTAAAAACTCCGCTTAAGCTTATGCGTCTACTAATACCATTCCACGCCATCTCTCCACTGACAGCTCGAAACATGCTACACAGTCGAGCATCGCGTCTCCTTACCCTCAAGTCTTCCCAGTTTAAAGTTTGCAATATATTCGTGACACCACTCCTTTGTCGGAAATCACCCAACCAATCGTGCTGCTTTCCTTTGAATATTTTACAGTTCTTGTACCAAGTAGTCCTTTGGTAGTTCTTTGGTATAATGTTGTACAATATCATAACCAGGAAGAACTAGCTGACAATTTGGTAAACTCTGTTTACTTTATGTTACCGTGTTTTTGTGGAGCGTAGAGGGGAAAGAAGGTGCGGGCATGAATGGGTCGATATAAGGCAATTAGAAGATTAATTTAAAACTTTAAAGTTATAGCTATATTTTCTTTCTCTGCTATCTTTGGCTCCTTTTCAGATGTTAAATTTTAACGAACAAGCGAAAACAAGATTTCAATTACAAAACTACGTCGTTAATTTAGGTAAAATGTAGGAAAATCAGAATCATCATCATCTGTTTACCCTCCAGGGTCGGTTTTTCCCTCGGACACAGCGAGGGATCCCACCTCTACCGCCTCAAGGGCAGTGTCCTGGAGCTTCAGATTCTTGGTCGGGGATACAACTGGGGAGAATGACCAGTACCTCTTCCAGGCGGCCTCACCTGCTATGCTGAACAGGGGCCTTGTGGAGGGATGGGCAGATTGGAAGGGACAGGCAAGGAAGAAGGAAGGAAGCGGCCGTGGCCTTATGTTAGGTACCATCCCGGCATTCGCCTGGAGGAGAAGTGGAAAACCACGGAAAACCACTTCCAGGATGGCTGAGGTGGGAATCGAACCCACCTCTACTCAGTTGACCTCCCGAGGCTGAGTGGATCCCGTTCCAGCCCTCATACCACTTTTCAAATTTCGTGGCAGAGCCGGGAATCGAACCCGGGCCTCCGGGGGTGGCAGCTAATCACGCTAACCACTACACCACAGAGGCGGACGAAAATCAGAATAATCAACAAATTGACAAATAACAAGCTGAGCTCAAAGCTCCCAATTTACAAACATGACTTGAGCACTACTACTCCATAATCAAGGAGACGGATCTCCCAATTACTTTTACACCATAGTAAGAGCATCTTTGTTCTACAAATTAATCTAGGAGACTACTCCCGGAACCTTATGACATTACAGCCTTCCAATGGCACCATTCATCAATTACATTACTAGAAAGAACGTCTTTGCTCTATGAAACTTAGGAATTTATTTCCAGAAACTTCCAGGCCTATCAAAGGCACAACCTATATTTTACAAATTCAAGCAATATGTTCAACAGTCTAACCTCTTAACATGAAAGGAATGAAACAGAATTTCACACGGGTATTGAATACCCATTCTATCGGGCATTTGTGAAAAACAATAGGTTTAAGATACTGACCCAACAGTCAAAGTTGTGTGGAGGCGGACACCTGCGCTCCTTGAAAATTGAAATGAAAAATCTAAAACCCTATTTGGGCTTATGGCCCGTAGTTACGAAGGCTAAGCCTATACTACTAAGGTGACTAGATGGAGAGAATCTTTAAGTTACAAGGAATACAAATTGAAAAATGTTACAAAATCATAGTCACCTTGAAATTAAGTTGATAGGGAACACAAAGAGGGTCGTTCACACTCTATTCCCTGATTACGGTTAAGTTCCTTTGACTTGTTTGAAATTTACATTAGAAGTTTGAAATTTACATTTTGGAAAATTAAAGTTACATTATAAGAGAGTGGAAACCTTCCCCTCGAGCTAGCAGTCAAAGACTATCGCTTAGTTAAACCATGACTGTCATTACCTTGAGCTGATGGACTTCTCGACGATGGACGAGGCATCCTCGCCTCCCTTCACAAACACACACACTATACTGGACCGATGAATAAGACCACCTGGTCGAAAAATGTGCGAGCTTTTATACCCGAGAGGAAAGTTCCAGAAAACTCTGGTTAAGGCCCGACACACCCCCAATTTTATTGGTTAATTAAATAAATACCAGACAATGTCGATTGGCTGAAAAATAAATGTACAAAATTTTCTATTGGCCAACATCAAACGTTGGCGGAAGCGGTAGAAGTATTGTAAAATTTAACGTAATAAAACAAAAAATAATCACTTCAGTTTAGGAAAT
The DNA here is from genome assembly GCF_040414725.1 of Anabrus simplex. Classification (NCBI taxonomy): domain Eukaryota; kingdom Metazoa; phylum Arthropoda; class Insecta; order Orthoptera; family Tettigoniidae; genus Anabrus; species Anabrus simplex. Next base: position 1,033,397,989 of record NC_090266.1, on the reverse strand, counting down.
CTTAAAATACAAAATTACTTTAAGATTTTACTAGTCATTCTTCACACCAGAGGGAATAACATACGTTACCGTAGAGACATCTGTAGAGAAATGTCCAAACTTCTTGTATTAGTTGTTGCAAGTTTTAGATATAAGATGACATTCTCCAAGGCGCTTCATTTGAACGAACGAGGCGGGTGTACCTACCGGTACACTTTATAATCCACAGGGAGAACGTACTCCCAACCTTCAAGGCCCTAAGAGCCTAGTACCAAAATCGACGTACCTTCTTAAAATCATTCCCAGGGGGGAAAAGAGACCTTCAAGGCTTAAAAGCTTTCACACCTTTGACACTCGCTGCCCTTATTGCATAGGGAAGTACAAAATCAGAAGATGAATCAGAAAGATCTAGAACAGGAAAGAGTAGACGCTCATACTACACGGCCTAGAGTAAATTAAATAAATGTTCAATGAGAATATAGGCCGAACACAAGAAGAAGGGGATGCTGAACCCTCTCAAGCAATCCAAAGACATGATCGCAATAAAACCTTATTGGACAGAAGGCCCGGTAACATAGTAGAGTACATGGTCAAGGTTTGATCACAGCTTCACTCAGAAAGTGTTCAATCTCCATTTGATGTGATTAAAATTCAGTCGGGTGGCTGTGAGCTTGCATTCGGGAGATCGTGGATCCGTATCTCACCGCGGGCAGCCCTAAAGGCGGTTTTCCGTGGTTTCCCATTTTCACACCAAGCAAATGCTCGGGCTGTACCTTAATTAAGGCCACGGCCGCTACCTTCCCAAGTCTAGCCGTTTCCCCATCTCTCCGTCGCCGAAAATCTTCGATTTATTAGTGCGACTGACTTTCATGTTTTGCTGCATGTTGCCTCTCTATTGAGAATAGTAGACAGACGATGGAAGTGGTTTGGACAGCAGACTATATGGATGACCCTTATCTATATCTTGGTTAAATTTGGACCTTGAACCTGCTCCCTACACGGCAAACATACAATGAAGGAACGGATGAACGCGTGTAGACGAAGCGAACTTGCTATAAAATGAGAAACACTCATAGAGGACACACAAACTGCATGGTTATCCGTCGCCTCCGAGGCAGTTCCTTGGTGGATTACAGAACATTTCCAACAATGCACCACCGAACGGAGCGGAGTGTACAGATGTAAGATTTCATTCGGGAGATGACGGGTTCGAATACCATCGATGGTGGCATCTTCATCGGCCTGTCGCAATCTTATCCTTACAGTGGCGGACCTAGGCTATTTTGGAGAGCAGGCCCAAAATGATATACAGGGTGAAGCGAAATTCGCGCACTCGGGCGTCGCAGCGCGACTCCTCACATGCCAGCAATAAAAAAAAAATACCTCACACAAAAGATCGTCCTGCGAGTATATCCGGCAGAAAAAGAACGTTGAAGAGTGGCAATCTGACAACACTGTAACCACATGTAGGGTAACTACCTCTATCAGCACTTACTGGCCGTGCTGTAAAATTGGTGCACTGGGTAGAGTTTTGGGTTAGCATGCAGTAGGTCGAGGGTTCGATCCTGGGTTGAGGCGCTTTTTTATTTGCTAATTTCCATCGGACATTACATACTGTAATAGAGTAAGACACCATTTCTTAGGTCACGTGTATCCTACATTTACAAAATTTAGTAACGCTGAACACGTTGTAACGCATCTAGTAGATGAATTGGTGCGAATAAATTCACGCCCATCATCATCATCATCATCATCTGTTTACCCTCCAGGGTCGGCTTTTCCCTAGGACTCAGCGAGGGATCCCACCTCTACCGCCTCAAGGGCAGTGTCCTGGAGCTTCAGACTCTTGGTCGGGGATACAACTGGGGAGAATGACCAGTAACTCGCCCAGGCAGCCTCACCTGCTATGCTGAACAGGGGCCTTGTGGAGAGATGGGAAGATTGGAAGGGATAGGCAAGGAAGAGGGAAGGAAGCGGCCGTGGCCTTATGTTAGGTACCACCCCGGCAGGCCGCCTCTGTGGTGTAGTGGTTAGCGTGATTAGCTGCCACCCTTCGATTCCCGGCTCTGCCTCGAAATTTGAAAAGTGGTACGAGGGCTGGAACGGGGTCCACTCAGCCTCGGGAGGTCAACTGAGTAGAGGTGGGTTCGATTCCCACCTCAGCCATCCTCGAAGTGGTTTTCCGTGGTTTCCCCTTCACCTCCAGGCGAATGCCGGGATGGTACCTAACTTAAGGGCACGGCCGCTTCCTTCCCTCATCCTTGCCTATCCCTTCCAATCTTCCCATCCCCCTACAAGGCCCCTGTTCACCATAGCAGGTGAGGCCGCCTGGGCGAGGTACTAGTCATACTCCCCAGTTGTATCCTCCGACCAAGAGTCTGAAGCTCCAGGACACTGCCCTTGTGGCGGTAGAGGTGGGATCCCTCGCTGAGTCCGAGGGAAAAGCCGAACCTGGAGGGTAAACAGATGATGATGATGATGACCATCCCGGCATTCGCCTGGAGGAGAAGTGGGAAACCACGGAAATCCACTTCCAGGATGGCTGAGGTGGGAATCGAACCCACCTCTACTCAGTTGACCTCCCGAGGCTGAGTGGACCCCGTTCCAGCCCTCATACCACTTTTCAAATTTCGTGGCAGAGCCGGGAATCGAACCCGGCCTCCGGGGGTGGCAGCTAACAACGTTAACCACTACACCACAGAGGCGGACTATAAATTCTTTTTTTTTTTTTGCTAGGGGCTTTACGTCGCACCGACACAGATAGGTCTTATGGCGACGATGGGATAGGAAAGGCCTAGGAGTTGGAAGGAAGCGGCCGTGGCCTTAATTAAGGTACAGCCCCAGCATTTGCCTGGTGTAAAAACGGGAAACCATTTTCAGGGCTGCCGATAGTGGGATTCGAACCTACTATCTCCCGGATGCAAGCTCACAGCCGCGCGCCTCTACGCGCACGGCCAACTCACCCGGTGGAATATAAATTCACGCCCACGACGTGGAAAGGGCGTCTTTCAAAGCTGACCAATAAAAACGAATGTTCGACCATTTCTAGGATCGTAGTATGTAAGTGCAAATGGTTTCTAGAGGACCCGCTGCAATCGCTGTTGACGATTAAGATGCCAGATACCATACCACCTATACTACATCTACGAAATAAAAAACGGACGCCTCAACCCAGGATCGACCCCCCCCCCCCGACCTCTTGCACGCTAACCCCAAACTCTATCCACTGCACCAACTGCACAACACCACCAAGGTGTGCTGACAGAGGTAGTTACCGTACATGTGGTTACAGTGTTGCCAGGTTGCCACTCTTCAATGACCTTTTTCTCCCGGATATACTCGCAGAACGAATTATTGTGAGAGACATTTTTTTATTGCTGGCATGTGAGGAATCGCGTTGCGGTGCGCGAATTTCGCTTCATCCTGTATGTATATAGGGCCGGGTTGAGTGGCTCAGACGGTTGAGGAGCTGGCCTTCTGACCCCAACTTGGCAGGTTCGATCCTGGCTCAGTCCGGTGGTATTTGAAGGTGCTCAAATACGTCAGCCTCGTGTCGGTAGATTTACTGGCACGTAAAAGAACTCCTGCGGGACTAAATTCCGGCACCTCGGCGTCTCCAAAAACCGTAAAAGTGTAGTTAGCGGGACGTAAAGCAAATAACATTAATTAGAAGACATAGGGTCCGCCTCTGTGGTGTAGTGGTTAGCGTGATTAGCTGCCACCCCCGGAGGCCCGGGTTCGATTCCCGGCTCTGCCACGAAATTTGAAAAGTGGTACGAGGGCCGGAACGGGGTCCATTCAGCCTCGGGAGGTCAACTGAGTAGAGGTGGGTTCGATTCCCACCTCAGCCATCCTGGAAGTGGTTTTCCGTGGTTTCCCACTTCTCCTCCAGGCGAATGCCGGGATGGTACCTAACTTAAGGCCACGGCCGCTTCCTTCCCTACCCCTTCCAATCTTCCCATCCCTCCACAAGGCCCCTGTTCAGCATAGCAGGTGAGGCCGCCTGGGCGAGGTACTGGTCATACTCCCCAGTTGTATCCCCCGACCAAGAGTCTGAAGCTCCAGGGCACTGCCCTTGAGGCGGTAGAGGTGGGATCCCTCGCTGAGTCCGAGGGAAAAACCGAACCTGGAGGGTAAACAGATGATGATGATGATGAAAAGACATAGAACATCATAAACGAAAACTAGGAAAATCACAGGGAAGCTCATGTACATGGTCCTACTACCACCGTTTCACATAATTTTAATTTGAAAGGTGTGTGGCCTCGGAAGAGGCCTGGTGCAGGCCTTACGAGTTGACGCCGTATAGGAGACCTCCGCGTCTATGTGGATGGGGCCCTACCTCTGATGAATTCTAATGATAAAGACGCCACACACACCCAGCCCCCGAGCCATCGGAATTAATCAATGAATATTAAAATCCGTGACCCGCCCGGGAATCCAACCCGTGACCCTCTCGACCAAAGGCCAGCACACTAACCATTTAGCCATGGAGCTTGACACCGTTTCACATAAACTACCGCACTGATACACGACACGCGTACGATGGAAAATCTAGAAGGTATCGCACTTGGCACCAAAATCTGCCATGTACGGATATACTACCACATTTCTTTTTCAAGGACAGACGATGAATTTTGCACTTCTGTTAACCAGATGTGTTCTTTCGTCCTTACCGAGGGAACGAAATGCACAACTAGTAAGTTAAACTCAAAGATGCTACAATATTCTAAAATAAACATGATATTACCTAGTAGCGGTAATACGAGGGCTGTAAGTAAAGTAGTGGCAACGTAGTCGAGACGCTCGCAGCAGATCGGGCATGCACAAATAGGATATGGGAGCGGTTAGGTGGCGCTGTTGTCGATGTGTAGTGTGCATTTGACGGGCATCCCGTTGGGGGTGTTGTTACTGCGTGGCGTAGAAGGGAAGAGTGTCTATTTCATTGCTGTAAAGCATGTTTCAAAAGGTGATCAACGTTCGTGGATTAAAATCGAGGTTGCCTGTGGTAAGAATGCATCAGAATATTATCGAGGATTATGTGAAACCTGTGGCGAGAATGCAATATCGTATAGGACGGTTGCACGATGGGTCAAAGCGTTTCGTGCAGGTCAGAATGACACAGCGGATTTTCACCGCACAGGTCGGCCGTCCATACCTCAAAGTTAGTTTGACATCGTGAGTGGTCTCGTTTCCGTAGACCATCGATGGTCTGTCCGGGAATTATCCGCAGATATTGGTCTCAGTCATCGAACGGTGTGGCACATACTGACGAAACGTCTTAACGTGAGGAAAACTAAGTCTCGTTGGGTTCCACATAAACTCACCAACGTACAGAAATGGCACCGGTATATACTGGCTGGCATCTACACGGATAGATACCGCAATGAAGGAGAGACATTTCTGCAGCGTATTGTCGCCATTGATGAGACGTAGGCACGAGCCTACGAGCCTGAATTAAAGCGTCAATCGAATGAATGGGGTCACCCAGGTTCAACACGTCAGGTGAAGCTTATGCTGATTGTGGCATACGACTACGAGGATGTTATTCTTACGCACGCTGTGCCTGAGGGAGAAACCGTCAACATTGTCTACTGTTGCCTATTTCTAGAGCGACATCTGCATGCGGCTATGTGACGCAAACGTCCAAGTTTATTGTGAGACGATCGCCCTATCGTATTGCATGACAACGCACGTTGTCATGTCGGAAAGAAAAAAGTCAAGCTCTTATTGCAACGGTGGCATTTGGTGGTCTTGGAACACCCTCCACACTCACCAGATATGAGTCCTTGTGACTTCGACATGTTTCCGAAGTTGAAGGAACCCTTCCGAGGCCGCCAGTTTCCTGACGTGGCATACTCCGCGCAGTAGGGCGCTCCGTGCCTGTCAACAACAGAAAACGCCTTGCCATCGATCCCAAACGGCTTGCCGACATTTGGCAAAAGGTAATAGACTTTGCGGATGACTACATTGAAGGAATGTAATGCAATTGTACTTGTTAGTCCATTAAATATTGCGTTCTATCCATATTGCCACTACTTTATTTGCAGCCCTCGTATATTTGGCAGATTCTGATACAAGACCCTACGCCCGCCAATAATGTCTTTATGTGACAGCATTGAAAAAGGTTTACTCAATAAACCACTAACATTATTCTTGACAACTTATTGCACCCCGGAAATGAAATGAAATGAAATGAAATGGCGTATAGCTATTAGATCCGGCAGTGTCCGAAGACATGTTCGGCTCGCCAAGGGTAGGTCTTTTGTTTTGACAACCGTAGGCGACCTGCGCGTCGTGATGAGGATGAAATGATGATGAAGACGACACATACACAAAGCCCCCGCGCCAGCGAAATTAACCAATGATGGTTAAAATTCCCGGGACCCCTGTGACCAAAGGCCAGCACGCTAACCATTTAGCCATGGAGCCGGACTGCATCCCAGAGAGCTCATTACACGCGTTCAACCCGTAATACCAAAGTAAACCAATGAAATATGCTGTGAAGAAAGAATTTGTGGATTCATTCCCCGAACCTATTTACTGCTATTTACAGTTAACTTTGTAGGCCTACTAGTAGGATTAACTACAGTGACTCTAGTAGGCTTAACCGGCGGGTAGACTAGCTACCTGAATCGAAGGCCTTGTGCCAGCCGAAGAATGGCATGAATGGCTGTCTTATGGCCGCACATCGCATAGGGTCTTCTTCCACCGGTATTCTATAGGCTCAAAGCACACTCCAGCCACACCAACCAAAACTTGGCACAGTTCACAGAACTCCAAGAATTGAGAGTCTCTGCTGAAATGAGGCTGAAGCCACAGAGATTACCTTATGCACAGATATATTTGGCGGGATATTTAAATTCGATACGCTCGTTTGAAGAAGTTGGACGACTTTTAAAGGCTTATTAACGTCTTAAGTTAAAGAATATGGCCATGGACGGCAGCACTGCCGCTGAAGCCGCCACTGTGTCCTTGCTTTGGTGATATGAATATAGCAGAGGTGGCAGAGATGCAGTAACGCCATTCCCAGGGCAAATATCGGGCCTATACCTCATTTGCAGACGGCGCCGTTGTCTAGAGGTAGCAAGTCTGACTCTTACCAGGGAAGGGATGTAGGGGGTCGATTCCCGACCAGGTCAGGGATTTTTATCTGGATTTGAGGGCTGGTTTGAGGGTCACTCAGCCTACATAAGTATTATTGAAAACCTATCCGATGATGAGATAGCGACCGCGGTCAAGAAGACCAAGAACAATGGCCGAGAGGATTCATCACGCTGACCATGTCATCTCGTAATCCGCAGGCTTTCGGGCTGAGTAGCGGTCGCTTGTATGTCAAGGCATATCAGGAGCTGCTGTAACACTGTAGGGTTTATTTATACCTTAATTAAAGACGCGCCCACTACCTTCCCAGTCCTGGTTCCCTCCCTTGCCAGCGTCACAGAAAACCTATCTGTGTTAGTTAGATGCTAGACAGGTAGTAATAAAGAACAGCATTGACACATGACACAGTATCACAGTTCACACGTTGTTACTCAGATACCTAGGGTCAGCTTCCAAAGATTCAAAAGTTCGGGTTTGAATCCTGGTTATTCTGTGGTATTATAATGGCGTTCGTGCTGTGTCTAGATTTCTCTGTAATTCGTAACTCATAAGTAACATTATTCTCCTCTATATTCTCACGCAGTATCTCACACAGCAGCCCAAGTTGGCACGTCGGTCGATCCCGGTTCGGTCGGCTTTATCGGCACGTAAAATAATTCATGAGGGAGGGGTCAAAATATTGGCACCTCGGCGTCTCTCCGAAAACAGTACAAGTAGTAAATGGGGCGTAAAACTAATAACATTAACATCACACAGTGGACGTCACCTAGCTTCAGTAGAAGGTCTGCGTAAGATCTCATATATTAGCTCAACATGACGGCCAAATCGAATGTTTTAAATATTTACTTACACTGAGTGGCCAAAAATCATGGGAAAATACTGAATGTGATGTTAATAACGAGTTTCTCCTCAGCGAAACCTTCAAACGGCAGTAAAACTGCGAGGCGTCGACTCTATACGGTGTTGGAATCGTTCTGGAGGGATCTGGATATCACACGCATCTTGCACTGCTACCCACAATATTGGTCTTGTGTAGTTGGTGTGGGGTTCATGGAGCGCACAGAAGCATCGACAGCATCCTATAAATGCTCGACTGGGATAAGATCGGGGATCTGGAGGGCCAAGCCATGGTCGTAACTTCACTGGATGGCTCGTCCAATGACCTGCATGCCACCACAGAGCGGTGACATGGCGCATTGTCCTGTTGAAACATGGCATCTCCATCAGCGTACTCTAGGGCCAGAAAGGGATGCAGATGGTCTTAAAGAATGTCCATATAATGTGCACCTGTCAGCGCTCCCTGCAGCCGGACGATGGTGCCTAATTGCGACTATGAGAACGCCGCCCAGACCAGAACGGAGCTACCTGCCGCCTGAGCACAATCTTGTTGATACGCAGGATCCATAGCTTCATGGGGCATACGCCACACTCTCACGTGCCCATCAGCTCGATACAGCTGGAACGGGGTTCATCGGACCATACCACACGCCGCCACCTTTTCACGGTCCACTGCCGATGTTCGCGAGCCCATGCACGTCGTTGAGCTCTGTGTCGAGGTGTCAGCAAAAGGACACGAGTTGGTCGTCGGCTGGTGAGGTCTATGCAGTGCAGTTGCCTCCTTACAGTCCTTTTATAAGCTATAAATTTCATTTCCGTTCCGTATTGAAGTGCAATTGTAAGAATTAAATCGACAATACTATATATCAAGTAAATGATATTACATCAGTCTTGGTACTAGTTTCAGCCATTTAGTGGCCATCTTCAGCCAAATCAGAATTAAACAGATTATGTGATAACTAAAACATATGTATACCAGATAAAGACAATGTTGCAGGAATAATTATAACATTAAATTACATATCATAACAGCCAAATCAGAATTAAACAGATTATGTGATAACTAAAACATATGTATACCAGATAAAGACAATGTTGCAGGAATAATTATAACATTAAATTACATATCATAACAAAAATTATGGTTATGATCTTCTTGTCATAATATGATGTCTTTAAGTTGACGTAGGACCTCAGGCAAAGAAGTAAATCTCGAAATGATAGCCAGAATTAGGAATGAATAAACATACAGAAAAGAAATTAAAAAAGGAGAAAAATTACTTATGAGACTCACCTCTAATGTCTGATGTAGAACAAGCACTGACTTGCTGGAGGAGGCAGGCAGGCCATGTAAACAAAGGAGTAGATCGGGAACAAGCACTGACTTGTTGTAGGAAGCAGGCAATGTAAACAAAGGAGTAGATAAGGAGAGGCGGGGAGGGGGTAAAGAAGGTAGGGGAGAGGGCGGGAGGGAGGAGAGAAGGGGTGTCTAAGGTGGGGCTGAAGGATGCGGAAAGAAACATTGCTGCTGAAAGGGGAATTTAAAGAGATTATAAAAGAAAGAATTATATTTTTCTGAGACATTATTACTAAAGATAGGAATTAAAAGTTCAAATAAAATGTTTGATTTCTCTGAAATGTCATTTAGATTGAAACTAGGATTGAAAAACTGTTCAGATGGATAAAAAATATTCTGAAATATTGAGCAGGGAGCTTTTTTTAATAACTGAGAATGTTCATGACTTGGTTGATATTAGTGAACTTACGGTTAGTATCACCCATGTGCTGTTCCATGGCCGAAAATCTGTTATATTTCAGGGCGTTAACATGCTCTAAGTATCTTGTATGGAACCTCCTACCTGTTTGACCCATATAAGATGCGTTACAATGAGTAAAATCGAGTCTATAAACACCTGACTTGGTGAACTTATTGCTATGATTAATAGAATTGGTACCGGGCGAGTTGGCCGTGCGCGTAGAGGCGCACGGCTGTGAGCTTGCATCCGGGAGATAGTAGGTTCGAATCCCACTATCGGCAGCCCAGAAAATGGTTTTCCGTGGTTTCCCATTTTCACACCAGGCAAATGCTGGGGCTGTACCTTAATTAAGGCCACGGCCACTTCCTTCCAACTCCTAAGCCTTTCCTGTCCCATCGTCGCCATAAGACCTATCTGTGTCGGTGCGACGTAAAGCCCCTAGCAAAAAATAGAATTGGTATTGTGTAAAACATCTGTGTTTCTGTTACAAGTTTTGAAGGCTTCTTTAACTCTCCTCTCCTTATCTACTCCTTTGTTTCATTTCAGGATTTACTTTTTTGTCTGAGGTCCTAGGTCAACTTAAAGACATCATATGACATCATGTTATAACCATAATTTTGTTATTATGTGTATTTTAATTTTATAATTATTCCTGCAACATTGTCTTTGTCTGGTATACATATGTTTTAGTTATGACATAATCTGTTTAATTTTGATTTGGCTGAAGATGGCCACTAAGTGGCTGAAACTAGTCCCAGGACTGATATAATATCATTTACTTGATATATTTTATTGTCATTTTATTTCTTATCCTTACAGTCCTGGTATAAATGGGTTCCTGACTCACAACATTCAACTGGGCGGTTATCTGACTCACAGTAGCTCGTCGAGCGCCCAGTATGGTTCTGCGGGGGCGACATATGGTCCGTTCGTTAAACACCCGTGGTCTTCTCGTGCGGCGGTTTACACGGATGGTAACATTTTCTCTGCAATATTGAAGATCCACCATCGACACTGTTGACTTCGGAAACCCGAATTCGCGCGTAAACTCCGCAATGAACCATGCACCGTGTGCCGATGATCATCCTACGTTCAAAGTCTCTTAACTCGCGACGTGTTGCCATCTTAACGACACTGGTGTCGGACAGATTGCTCAGCTACGCCGCAGCTAGCCGCAACGCTCAAGGGTAATCACGGCACATTTTCTAATGGGACACCCCTTCCCGTGCCTTTTGGCCACTCGGTGTTTTAGCCTTATTTTATTTGGCGTAGTTAAGGCAACGAAGTCTTCTCTTAGGTACACGAAACCATGGTTAACAACAATTACATGAATCATCTAAAGTAAAATTATCAGTGTATAGCATATATGCTCCGTATGTTATTGTGTGGTTAGATACTGATAATGATGTTTGTTGTTTAAAGGGGCCTAACAGCTAGGTTATCGGCCCCTGCATGAAACACTGCCTACAGTTACTAGGTGATAATAATAATAATAATAATAATAATAATAATAATAATAATAATAATAATAATAATAATAATTGTTACCGTGTTTTAGTGGTAGTTATGCGTGAAAGAAGGTGCGGGTGTGAATGGGTTTCAAGCTACGAAAGTAAAATTAATTTAAAATTTAACAAGGTTATATTTTCTTTTCAAAAACAAAGAAATAACAAGCATGGCAGGTACAAAGTAGCAAGTCAAAAGGGTAGTTACAATATTTACAGGATTTGGGCTTCGCGCCCTGACTTTACAATGCTTGGGCAATCAGCTCAGTTTTACCCCAAACACAAGTTTTAACAGAGGGGCAGAAAACCCCATTCATACCTAGGAGCCCTTGCTCCAAATTACACTGAAAAGCCTCCACGAGGCATACAACACTCAATTTTCAAAAGAGCCACTCGCTCTCAAAATTTAAGCCTCTCAAAGGCCGCACCAAACTCTACCTTCAAGCTGTCCTCTAAGGATATATACACAGGGGTAAAATACCCAACCTACTGAGGTCTATTAAATGAAAAGAAGGTTGATTACATGACCTCTAAAATAACAATTTGAGAGGAGGCGAACTTGCACTCCTAATACACTTTGATTAAGACCTACTTGGCGCTAGGCCGTTAATACAAGGGCTAATCCCATACTAAAGAGGTGACTTAAGAAGAGAACAATTTGTTTTACGTTAACGAAGAATAGGTTGAGAAAAATAAGTTCACCTCAAAACAATATGAGTGGGAGCTCGAGAGGGTTAGCACTCTCTATCCCAGTATGTAGCTTTAAAAGAGAATAGATGAAAAGAGTCGTTACATTTTAGGAAAAGGTTACATGGTGGAACGCTTCGAACCCGCCCCGAGAGTTAAACTGCTGAGCAAGCAAAGAAAGAAGTTATTAATTGGCCATTACCTTGTTGTTGACCGCTGCCGAAGAAAGAGGCGCTTCCCGCCTCCTGCTATGTACTTTATACACTGAAAGATGGAACAGAAGTGGCCCGGAGACCCTAAAATCAGCAGTTTAAATACTCTCGCGGAAGGTTCTAGGCGTTAGGGGAATGAAAACACCCTCCCACGAGGATTTTATTGGTTGATCAATAAACCCCCTACACAATACTAAGAAGAAACACATAATTGGTGGAAAATTAATTTAAGAAATTCGGGATAGGCTAGATTTAAAACAAGGGGAAAGAAGGGGTTAATATTGCCAACTTAACCAATAACTGAAAGAAATTTAGCAAAGAACAAACATTTGAAATAAAAATTTCTCCAACAAAATAGTTCTTTGACTCCGCACTAGGTTGCACTATTGTTGATCTTCAGTAGTGTCCTCTAGAAGAGAAAGTTCACACTTCTTACTTCAAGCGAAACAAAAACACATCAAAAATGACACAGTTCAAAAACTCAAAGTTTTCCACGTGGTGACATCTTCAGAGAAAGTAGAGAATTAATAGCGTAGATAAAGTTCAGACTTCCTCCAACAGAGGAGTTTCAACTGGCGCAAATTTTAAATTGGCGGCGTGGAGGTGTACCGCCCGGTACAATAATAATAATAATAATAATAATAATAATAATAATAATAATAATAATAATAATAATAATAATAATAATAATAATAATAATAATAATAATAATAATAATTGTTCCGGGGTATTAGTGGAACGCAGAGAGAGGTAAAAGAAGGTGCGGGCTTGAATGGGTCTAACTACAACATCAAGAATTGAATTAAAATTATAAAAGGTTATATTTCTTTTAGAACTTCAAACTTAACAATTTTTCACTGAATGAACATAACAATGAAACATCAGGTACAATGACAATTTCAAAAAATTGAAAAATTCAAGATTCAGACCTTAACAATTCAGGGTTACAAGCCCCTAAGTTACAATTATACAATTGAAAGTGGTATTATTTAGTTAAGGGCAGAAATCCCCTAATCCAAGAGCACTTGCTCCCTAAATTACAATGTCTAGCCTTCCAGAGGCACTCTTCATTATTACAAAATCTTGAAAAGAGCTAACAGGCTCTCAGTTTCCTCCAGCCTGCCCAAGGCAACATTACATGAAAATCTTACAATCTCTGGCCTCTCAAGGCATAATATACCATTTGAAATCGTTTTATACAGGGGTATCTAGTACCCAACCTACAGGGCCTTTGCGAAAAAGAACAGGTTAAATTAACGGCCCGAACACAAACAGAATGGAGGCGAAAACAGCTCTCCAGGTAATCTATATATATAAAATAACTTGTCCTGACTGACTGACTGACTGACTGACTGACTGACTGACTGATTCATCATCGCTGAGCCAAAACTACTGGACATAAAGAAATGAAATTTTGGGGCTATATTCATATTAAGATGTAGGTGCTCGCTAAGAGAGGATTTTTTGATATTCCGTCGCTAAGGGGGTGGAAAGGGGGGTGAAATTTTAAAAAGAGTGTATCTATATCTCAAAACTTTAAAAGTTTACAGATGTAAAAATTGGTATTTAGAATCTTCTTTTAAAATAAGGATACACGTATTTTTTTTGTTTTCTGAAAACCCCAATAGGAGGGGTGAAAAATGGTGAAAATGGGGAAAAATGGGTTGAATGCCTTCAATCAGGATACCGGTACTTATATCTCAGAAACTGAAGATATTACAGACCTGAAAATTGGTACTTTTGATCTCTTTTAAAAATAAAGAAATACGTATTTTTTTGTTTTTGGAAAATCCAATTAATGGTAGGGTGAAAAGGGGGTGAATTTTTAAAATGAGTGAATCTCTATCTCCAAACTTTTAAAGTTTGCAGATGTAAAAACTGGTATTTAGAATCTTCATCTATATATATAAAATAACTTGTCCTGACTGACTGACTGACTGACTGACTGATTCATCATCGCTGAGCCAAAACTACTGGACATAAAGAAATGAAATTTTGGGGCTATATTCATATTAAGATGTAGGTGCTCGCTAAGAGAGGATTTTTTGATATTCCGTCGCTAAGGGGGTGGAAAGGGGGGTGAAATTTTAAAAAGAGTGTATCTATATCTCAAAACTTTAAAAGTTTACAGATGTAAAAATTGGTATTTAGAATCTTCTTTTAAAATAAGGATACACGTATTTTTTTGTTTTCTGAAAACCCCAATAGGAGGGGTGAAAAATGGTGAAAATGGGGAAAAATGGGTTGAATGCCTTCAATCAGGATACCGGTACTTATATCTCAGAAACTGAAGATATTACAGACCTGAAAATTGGTACTTTTGATCTCTTTTAAAAATAAAGAAATACGTATTTTTTTGTTTTTGGAAAATCCAATTAATGGTAGGGTGAAAAGGGGGTGAATTTTTAAAATGAGTGAATCTCTATCTCCAAACTTTTAAAGTTTGCAGATGTAAAAACTGGTATTTAGAATCTTCATTAAAAATAAAGAAACACGTATTTTTCTGTTTTCGGAAAATCGCAATAGGAGGAGTGAAAAGGGGTGGAAAATGGGTTGAATGCCTTTAATGAGGTTACTTATATCTCAGAAACTGAAGATATTACAGACCTGAAAATCGGTGTTTGGGATCTCCTTTAAAAAATAAGAAACACGTATTTTTTTGTTTCTGGAAAATCCAATTAAGGGAGGGGGTGAAAAGGGGGTAATATTTTAAAATTAGTGTATCTATATCTCAAAACTTTTAAAGGTTATAGATGTGAAAATTGGTATTTAGAATCTCCTTTAAAAATAAAGAAACACGTATATTTTGTTTTCGGAAAATCCAATTAATGGCAGTTAAACAGGAGTGACAAATTGGGGTGAATTTTTGAAAGATTATATCTACAGAATATCTTGGAAACGTAAAATGTTACAGACGTAAAAAGTGGGTGTTTGGAATCTCCTGTAAATGTAAAGAAACATAGGTGATTTGTTTTTGGAAACTCCACTTAAGGGGAACTCAAAAGGGGTGAAATTTTGAAATGAGAATTTTTACAGTATGTCTAAAAAACTCAACATGTTACAGAAGTGAAAAATGGTACTTTTTAATCTCTATTAAACATAAAGAAACGTGTATTTTTAGTTTTCGGAAATATCACCTGGATGGAGGGGGGGGGGGGTTAAAGTGACTGAAAATGGTGTTGAATTCTTTTAATTAGGCTACTGATATATCAAAAATGAAGATTTTACAGACGTGAAATTTGATATTTTCAATCTGCTTTAAAAGTAAAAATACACGTATTCTCTTAAAATCCAATGAAGCGGGAGGGGGGGTGAAAGAATTGAAAAATAAATTGGCTTAATTGTATGAGAATACATACATCTAATAAAAACTAAAGTTATTACAGATGTGAAAATTCGTATTTGGATCTCCTTTAAAAACAAAGAAAAACGCGATTTGGGCGGGAAACCATCTTGGAGGGCTGGAGTGTAAAGTAGTTGAATTCCTTTCATGAGGACACATAAATCAAAAACTGAAGAAGTTAGAGTCGTGATAATTGGTATTTAGAGGATCCTTTACTATTAAAGAAACAAGCATTTTTTTCGGGAAAGTTCATTTAGGGGGGGGGGGGCGGGGGTAGTGTGAAATGAAGTGAAAAAAGTAAATTACTTTTATGGGGATACTTATATCTCAAAACTGAAGGTAAGAGACGTGAACATTGGTGTTTGGAATCTCCCTTAAACATAAAGAAACAAGCCTTCTTTTCATTTCTTTTTGTGGGCGGGGGGGGGGGTTGGCGGTAAATAAACTTAACGGCGGTGGGGTGTAGAAGGAGGTGAGACCAATTGATTTTACTGTTATTAATGTACTTACAAGGATCCTCCGTTGCTCAGGCGGCACCGCGCCGGCCTCTCAAAGCTGGGTTCCGTGGTTCAAATCCCGGTCACTCCATGTGACATTCGTGCTGGACAAAACGGAGGCGGGACAGGTTTTTTCTCCGGATACTCCGGTTTTCCCTGTCATCAGCCATTCCAGCAACACATAATAATAATAATAATAATAATAATAATAATAATAATAATAATGTTCCGGACCGTCGTCAAATGTGCGGACCGCGCTGGCAACGGCTCCTGGACGGGTAATGACTAAGAATGCAGTCCGGCCGCGGGTTCAGTGCCGCCATATCACCCAATATACACCACGCCGGATCTCCTGAAGGATTTTATCCATATTAAAAATGATTAAAGGAAAAGATGGCAAAGATTTACGGACCCAACTGACCAGGAGGAATACCTGAGGCAAGCCCGGGAAGTACGAAATCGATTGCTGGAAAGGAATATTGAAAAATGGGAGGAAACGTGCTGTAAAATAATAGAAAACGAGTCAAATCGCGAATTTCGGCGGATTATATATCTAAAACAATAAGCATTCAATTATAAATTTCAGTATAATACCGTAGCGAAGCACGGGTATCTTGCTAGTTAAAAATAAAGAAACACGTATTTTTCTGTTTTCGGAAAATCGCAATAGGAGGAGTGAAAAGGGGTGGAAAATGGGTTGAATGCCTTTAATGAGGTTACTTATATCTCAGAAACTGAAGATATTACAGACCTGAAAATCGGTGTTTGGGATCTCCTTTAAAAAATAAGAAACACGTATTTTTTTGTTTCTGGAAAATCCAATTAAGGGAGGGGGTGAAAAGGGGGTAATATTTTAAAATTAGTGTATCTATATCTCAAAACTTTTAAAGGTTATAGATGTGAAAATTGGTATTTAGAATCTCCTTTAAAAATAAAGAAACACGTATATTTTGTTTTCGGAAAATCCAATTAATGGCAGTTAAACAGGAGTGACAAATTGGGGTGAATTTTTGAAAGATTATATCTACAGAATATCTTGGAAACGTAAAATGTTACAGACGTAAAAAGTGGGTGTTTGGAATCTCCTGTAAATGTAAAGAAACATAGGTGATTTGTTTTTGGAAACTCCACTTAAGGGGAACTCAAAAGGGGTGAAATTTTGAAATGAGAATTTTTACAGTATGTCTAAAAAACTCAACATGTTACAGAAGTGAAAAATGGTACTTTTTAATCTCTATTAAACATAAAGAAACGTGTATTTTTAGTTTTCGGAAATATCACCTGGATGGAGGGGGGGGGGGGTTAAAGTGACTGAAAATGGTGTTGAATTCTTTTAATTAGGCTACTGATATATCAAAAATGAAGATTTTACAGACGTGAAATTTGATATTTTCAATCTGCTTTAAAAGTAAAAATACACGTATTCTCTTAAAATCCAATGAAGCGGGAGGGGGGGGTGAAAGAATTGAAAAATAAATTGGCTTAATTGTATGAGAATACATACATCTAATAAAAACTAAAGTTATTACAGATGTGAAAATTCGTATTTGGATCTCCTTTAAAAACAAAGAAAAACGCGATTTGGGCGGGAAACCATCTTGGAGGGCTGGAGTGTAAAGTAGTTGAATTCCTTTCATGAGGACACATAAATCAAAAACTGAAGAAGTTAGAGTCGTGATAATTGGTATTTAGAGGATCCTTTACTATTAAAGAAACAAGCATTTTTTTCGGGAAAGTTCATTTAGGGGGGGGGGGGGCGGGGGTAGTGTGAAATGAAGTGAAAAAAGTAAATTACTTTTATGGGGATACTTATATCTCAAAACTGAAGGTAAGAGACGTGAACATTGGTGTTTGGAATCTCCCTTAAACATAAAGAAACAAGCCTTCTTTTCATTTCTTTTTGTGGGCGGGGGGGGGGGGGGGTTGGCGGTAAATAAACTTAACGGCGGTGGGGTGTAGAAGGAGGTGAGACCAATTGATTTTACTGTTATTAATGTACTTACAAGGATCCTCCGTTGCTCAGGCGGCACCGCGCCGGCCTCTCAAAGCTGGGTTCCGTGGTTCAAATCCCGGTCACTCCATGTGACATTCGTGCTGGACAAAACGGAGGCGGGACAGGTTTTTTCTCCGGATACTCCGGTTTTCCCTGTCATCAGCCATTCCAGCAACACATAATAATAATAATAATAATGATAATAATAATAATAATAATAATGTTCCGGACCGTCGTCAAATGTGCGGACCGCGCTGGCAACGGCTCCTGGACGGGTAATGACTAAGAATGCAGTCCGGCCGCGGGTTCAGTGCCGCCATATCACCCAATATACACCACGCCGGATCTCCTGAAGGATTTTATCCATATTAAAAATGATTAAAGGAAAAGATGGCAAAGATTTACGGACCCAACTGACCAGGAGGAATACCTGAGGCAAGCCCGGGAAGTACGAAATCGATTGCTGGAAAGGAATATTGAAAAATGGGAGGAAACGTGCTGTAAAATAATAGAAAACGAGTCAAATCGCGAATTTCGGCGGATTATATATCTAAAACAATAAGCATTCAATTATAAATTTCAGTATAATACCGTAGCGAAGCACGGGTATCTTGCTAGTGAAATATAAAATCCTACAGGGATCTCGGCCGAGGAAACAGGGGCTATTCCCAAACTACTGAGGTGGCTCGCATGGAAATTACTTTAACACATAACAGGAGAACGCAGTTACGAAAACGTAGACACCTCAAACCAAGATGAAGGGGAGCTCGAGAGGGTTAACTCACTCTCTATCCCCGATTAACAATTAAAGACATTACGAAGTTTTACATTAGCCGAAAGAAAATTTACATTTTAGAAAAGTATGTTACATAGTTAAAGATTCGGACCTTCCCCTCAGATAAAGTAGCGGAAACAGCAAGAAAGATAGAATTTTATGTGGCCATTATCTTATAGATGTTCTGCTGACCGAAGAAAGAGGCACCCCACCTCCTGCCTTAACACACACACAGAAAGACGATGATCAATTGACAAGGAAACCCAAAAAGCCGCAACTTATATACCCTCAGGGAAGGTTCGAGAGAATTCAAGACTAAACCGGCCACACCCTCTCAATTGTTATTGGTTAAAACAAAGTGAACAAGAAATGCGGAATTGGTTGAAAATGAATTACAAAATTCCTGATTGGCTAGATTCAAAACTGGCGGAAAGAAAAGGAAGTGTTGCCAACCAAAAAATAAATGAACGTAGAGTCAGTTATGGACAACCTAGAAATACGAAACTTCTTTAAGTTATAAGTTCTTACAGCTTGCACCAGAGTGCATGAGCAGAGTTTTTTTTTGGTAGTGTCATTTGTGGGAAAATGTCCAAACTTTTTGATGTATAGCAAAACAAAACAAGGAGAAATTCAATCAGTGTAGGAAACTTGACAATAACGCAACTACTTAATATTTCAGTGGTGACATCTTCTGATTAAAGTGCCAACTTCATATCGTATCAGTTTCATCTTTTGATCGATAGAGGAGTTTATTAAGGCGCTGATTTTGAATGAGCGGAGTAGAGGTGTACCTCCCGGTACAATAATAATAATAATAATAATAATAATAATAATAAAAATAATAATAATAATAATAACCGAACTGATTGGCACGGATGGCAAACGCAGGCCTTCTGAGCCAAAGTTGGCGGGTTCGATTCCGGCTCAGTCCAGTGATATTTGAAGATGCACAAATACGCCAGATTTACCGGTACGTAAAAGAATTCATGCCGGACAAAATTCCGGCAACTCTTTTAATTTAATAATATTAGTAAGTCACAAAAATAACAATTCGTTCATTTTGTTTCGGCCAACTATGGATCACATTATTTCAACTGCCTCCTTCATCGGGCTTTAACTTTTGCCCATTCGTTCCCTCATACATTCTCGGTGTTTTCTCTTTGTCTTTCCAGTCTAAGCCTTTTATGTCATTAACTTTGGATTTTTTGGAAAACCTGATGCTTAAAGTTAAATAATAATAATAATAATAATAATAATAATAATAATAATAATAATAATAATAATAATAATAATAATAATAATAATAATAATAATAATAATAATTTACAATTGAGGTACACTTAAGAAAATGGGAATTGCTACACCATGAAGGCATTGGTCGTTTGTGTTGATTTTCAAGAAATGAAACGATGCCATGTATGTATGTAAACGATCAAAGTTTCAGACCCATTGTATTGTTGCTACAGGTCTCCCCTCGTGGTTGGTCGCGGAGGAATCAACTCCAGTATACGGACTCTGGTGTAGCGTAGTTGACAGTGTTGCCAACTTATATTTTCAAGATCCGCTAAATACTACATAAAATCCGCTAAAATTCCGCCAAGAAATCCGATATCAAATAATGAGGAATAAAATGAGCAATAATAATAATAATAATAATAATAATAATAATAATAATAATAATAATAATAATAATAATAATAATAATAATAATAGTAATAATAATAATAATAATAATAATAATAATAATAATAATACCGAGCTCGATAGCTGCAGTCGCTTAAGTGCGGTCAGTATCCAGTATTCGGCAGATAATAGGTTCGAACCCCACTGTCGGCAGCCCTGAAGATGGTTCTTCAGTGGTAGTCATTTCATTTCAGTGATGTTTTCGACAATGTTGCAGATTCGCTGTGGCTATTTGATACGAAATTATCATGACAAGAAAGGGATGGCCGTCTCTAATACAGCCAGAGGAGGGATATGGGTATCGTTTTTATCGGGAAGATCCTGTTTCTTTTTCTATTTGTTTTACGTCGCACCGACACAGATAGGTCTTATGGCGACGATGGGATAGGAAAGGGCTGGGAGTGGAAAGGAAGCGGCCGTGGCCTTAATTAAGGTACAGCCCCAGCATTTGCCTGGTGTGAAAATTGGAAACCACGGAAAACCATCTTCAGGTCTGCCGACAGTGGGGCTCGAACCCACTATCTCCCGGATGCAAGTTAACAGCTGCGCGCCCGATGATCCTGGATTTGAGTCAACGAGAGGAGAGAGAAGAATGTCATGGTAGGCTACGAATTTCCAGTGAGAACAGGATAATTTCACATTAGAATCCCACGTGTTCATAATGTGGTGGAAATATCTGTACCAGTTAACCATGTTTTTTTTGCGAAGAACTTGTGAATGTGAAATCAAAAGGATACGAATTTTTAGCTGAATTTCCCAAATAGCAGGATGTGAAAACCGTTTTATGTAAATTGAGACGTGCAGCACTGAATACCTCACAAAATCCTGAAAGTTCAGAAGGCATTGTTTCGCCAGACGACTTAATTTTACCGGACCCCACAAGCATCTTGAAGGCTGATGACTTTTCTCCAAACAAAGAACGAATATTGGTGTTTGGTATTGAAAATATGTGAAGTGTTCGTCAGAATGATGAACTTTCCTAGTTGACGGTACATTTTGTAGTTAATCGAAACAATTCAAACAAATATTTACCATACACATTGATACTGGAAACTGTCACGAAGAGACCAATGTATGCCCAGTGCTATTTGCACTGCTACCCAGTAAAACTGAAGAAACGTACACCCGTCTTTGTACATTCTAAAAAAAAAATGCTTACTCTGAAGGGAAACTGCGAATAATCGAAGTAGATTTGAAACTGCTTTCATTAAGGTACGAAAGAACGAATTTCCTGATATACGGCTCTCTGGATGCAACTTCCATTTCAATCAATACCTATGGAAAAAATTTAAGAAATTGGAACCACGGAGTACAGAGAGAACTCAGATGTGCGATTTTAGTGCAAGATATGCGCAGCATTGGCTTTATTGCCAACAGAAATAGTTCAAGACATTTGGTTGGAAATAATGTCTACAGTTCCACAGAACGAGAATTTGTTAACACCATTCGATTACCCTACTCGTACTTTGTAAAACAGTGGTTGAACAAGATAAATATGCCCGTAGAACTCTGGAATGTTCACGGTCACCACACGAGCACAGCTCTGGAAGGTTGGCTTAGAAAATTAAACAGGATAATTGGAGTATGAACATCTAATATTTTCCTGTTGATTAGGAACCTGAAAGATGAAGCAATTAGTAGGGATTTCACCGTCAAGTCAGTTGACGTTTGAGAGCCTAGGAGGAAAGAAAGAAATACCTATGTAATGTTGGACGAAAGGATTAAGAAAGCAATTCAGCGTTTTAAACAAAGATAAGATAACATGTTTTATTTATCCTGGCGAAGTTAGGGATTTACTCCCTAGAACACTCTTAATAAAAACAACTACTTCTACATGATGCAAATAATAATGATAACAACAGGATGAATAAAAAATTTGCTAACAATAATAAAAGTAATATGATGAATAAAATAATCAAACCTAGTGAAATGAAATGGCGTGTGGCTTTTAGTGCCGGGAGTGTCCGAGGACATGTTCGGCTCGCCAGATGCAGGTCTTTCGATTTGACGCAACCTGCGTGTCGTGATGAGGATGAAATGATGATGAAGACGACACATACACCCAGCCCCGTGCCAGCGAAATCAACCAATTATGGTTAAAATTCCCAACGCTATCGGGAATCGAACCCGAGACCCCCGTGACCAAAGGCCAGCACTCTAACCATTTAGCCATGGAGCCGGACATCAAACCTAGTGATATTAAGGCAGAATCATATACGGTATAACAAAACACATATTATACGTAACACAACGTGTCATTAACATTCAGTAATTCCTCCAAATCCTCCAGACTAAGTTCAAATAAAAATATCGGTAAATCTCAGTGTTGTTAATTTCTCTCCTCTGGTTCCTTATCCAAATTCCTGTTCATTTCTTATTTGTGGTTTAAGTCTCCGGAGTAGTTTCGAGAGATTACAGTACGGTAATTATTTTATACATCATCCTTTCTATTTTTGATCTTTCAGCATGTAATGGGTCCGGCTCCATGGCTAAATGGTTAGCGTGCTGGCCTTTGGTCACAAGGGTCCCGGGTTCGATTCCTGGCAGGGTCGGGAACTTTTAACGATAATTGGTTAATTCGGCTGACGCGGGGACTGGGTGTATGTGTCTTCTTCATCGTCACTTCATCCTCATCACGATGCGCAGGTCGCCTGCGGACGTAAATTTAAAAGACCTGAACATGGCGGGCCAAACTTGTCCTCGGACACTCCCCGCAACAAAAGCCATACGCCAATTCATTTCATTTCACTTTTTTCAACATGTAAGGGCAGTTTTAATTCCTGTTGGCACACAGAAGAGAAAATAACCGTTGAAGTATTTAAGCATTCAGTTTTATCTACATTTATATTGTTTAAGTTAACCTGTTGCAATAAGTAAGGTAAAGGTAAGGGTTATTCTGCCCGAAGGCAGGTCCGAATCTCCACAGAGGTGTTCCTGAACCGGAGTTTACGTGCTGTTGTATTAAGGATCCTGCTAATTGCAGTTTAGAACTGTAATATAGTTATTTTATTGGATAGTACCTTTCTTGCTTTATTGGTATGTAATCCTCGTGTAATCCTTTCGACAGTCAGCATTAAACGGAAGTTTTTATTTCTATTACCATCTAGTAGGATGAAATAATAATAATAATAATAATAATAATAATAATAATAATAATAATAATAATAATAATAATAATAATAATAATAATAATAATAATAATAATCTAGATATTTAGTTTTAACTTAATTAGCATTGTTTCAGTTAATCAGTTTTAATCAGTTATTACACTGAGTGGCCAAAATTCTCGGGAAGGGGTCTCCCATTAGAAAATGTGCCGTGTATGATCCCTCAGCGTTGCGGTAAGCTGCGCGTAGCTGAGCAGTCTGTCACAAACTCCAGCGTCGTGAAGATGGCAACACGTCGCGAGTTAACCGACTCTGAACGTGAGATGATCATCGGCGCACAGCGTATGGGTCATAGCATTGCGGAGATTACATGCGAATTCGGGTTTCCGAGGTCAGCAGTGTCGAGGGCGGATCTTCAGTATCGCAGAGAGAATGTTACCACACGCGTAAACCGCCGCACGGGAAGACCGCAGGTGTTTAACGAACGGACATCACGTCACCTCCGCAGAACCATACTGGGCGCTCGACGGCCTACTGTGAGTCAGATCACCCCCCAGTTGAATGTTGGGAGTCAGGAACCCATTTCTACCACATCTGTAAAGAGGCAACTGCACCGCGTAGACTTCATCAGCCGACGACCAACTGGTGCCCCTTTGCTGACACCTTGACACAGAACTCATGGGCCCGCGAACATCGGCAACGGACCATGGAACAGTGGCGGCATGTGGTATGGTCCGATGAATCCTGGTTCCAGCTGTATCGAGCTGATGGGCACGTGAAAGTGTTGCATATGCCCCATGAAGCCATGGATCCTGTGTGCCAACAAGGTTTTGTCCAGGCAGGAGGTGACTCAGTTCTGTTCTGGGCAGCGTTCTCACAGTCGCAATTAGACCCCATTGTCCGGCTGCAGGGAGTGCTGAGAGGTGCACATTGTATGAATATCTTTCAGACCATCTGCATCCCTTTCTTGCCCTAGAGTACCCTGATGAAAATACCATGTTTCAACAGGACAATGCACCATGTCACCGCTCTGTGATGGCACGCAGGTGGTTGGAGGAGCAATCCAGTGAAGTTACAACCATGGATTGATGCTCCAGATCCCCCAATCTTAATCCAATGAAGCATTTATGGGATGCTGTCAATGTTGCTGTACGCTCCATGAAACCCGCACCAACTACACAAGACCAATTGTGGTAGCAGTGCAAAATGTGTGGGTCCAGATCCCTCCAGAATGATTCCAATAGCTTGTAGAGTTGATGCCTCACTATATTGCCGCTGTTTTGAGGGTTTGCGGAGGAGCAACTCATTATTAACATCACATTCACTGTCTTCCCATGACTTTTGCCCACTCATTGTATTAGGATATGCTTAAATGTAATTTGAAATTGTAGTGTAGTATTTCATTAGTAGGCAATGTTACCAACAGTGAAAAACGATTACTCACTAAACGGCTCCTTGAAAACGCCCAGAAACCACTAGCCCTCACCGTTCTTCCCTCTTTTAAACTTTGTTTAGTTATGAAAATACTATATCAACATGTTAATTAAGTATATCGTTTTAGTTCATATGTTAAAAGTGTTCGGGATATATTTCAAGGTGAAATATATTCAGAGTCCCAATTTGTTGTAATACTTCGTTTGCTAGCTCATATGGCAGCATTGACTGTTTCTCCTCAGTCCTGACTGAATCCTCCTTTAGGTTTAATAATGTTCTGCTGACTAAACATTCTCTCCGGTTTCGCATTTGACCATGGCAACACTATTCTTGGCAGTGCAGATGTTGCCAGTTCCTCAGATGGATTTATTTTACTTGCATTGCAGTATTTTATTACTTTATACCAGAACTGAACAGTGTTCATTTTTGAGACAATTACACAAAGGACTTATTTTCCAACTGATATATTAATCTCAGTGCTGGCATCCAAGTTACATGATTAGGGAAGGGAAGTCATCTACCTAATCAATACTGTTTGTTGTAACCTTGAAAAGTTACAAATATTTGTTGAAACTAATTTCAGTCTTACCAGAGTAAAGGCAAGACATGAATAAAAAAAAAAAAGAAAAATATATATACGGTATGATGCAAGCATGAAATTCAAGATAAGTAAAGATTTTAAAACACTCATCACAATCGCATGTCCTGTGCAAGCTCTCAGCTTTCCTCCAATAGGAAGACTGCGCCTTACACATTTACATTGATAGCAATTTACACATGTTGAAAAGATAAGGTATTATTATTTTGTTCCTTATTTAAGGCACCGACAATTATATTAGCAACATAATGGCCCTCAGAATCAGTGGTTACATCAACAGACAACATATGAATTCATCTGCTAGTTCATTCTGTAAATTAGAGATTACATTATTTTAACAATGTCCTACATAAGTCTTATGCAATGTACTTTTTTTTCAGGCACATTTTGTTGAGTTATTGGGCAAGAAAGCATTGTAATGTAGGATTATTTTGTTTTACACAATATTGCTCTTCAATACGGATTAATATGAAATTTATTACCTATGATTAAGGAAGGGAAATAAACACTACAACAACCTTAAGTGAATTTGACACTTGGAGAGGTGACACTTTGCCATGAAAGAAGAAAGAAAGATGCAATTAGCATTCCTTGCTCCAATCTTTTTAAAGGTAACCCCTGACAACGCTATCGGGAATTTCAGACTGTGGAAAGACGCCTGTGGGCTACTGCGTCCCTGGAAAGGACACGGCCCGTTCAAGATCATCCCATGACATCTGCTCACAATGAAGAGGTTGTGTTGGACGCTGTCTGGCGTAACCCTCACACTAGCACATGGGCCATTAGACAGGAAACGAACATCAACCAGGCATCTGTTATGCAGAAATTGCACACCCAGTGATTTCACCCGTACCGTCTGTACTTGCACCAGGAGCTCCATGGTCATGATTTTGAAGCATGGGTGACATTCTGTCAATGGACAGCATGTGGACACTGATCCTGCCTTTTTAGCCACCATCTTTTTTAAGAACGAAGCACGGTTCCACAACAATGGAACAGTTAATCGACATAATATACATTACAGGTGTATGGATAATCCCTACTGGGTATGACGGGCAGCTTTTGAAGTACAGTGCAGCATGAGCGTATGGTGTGGCATAGTGCATGATCACTTCATTGGCCCCATTCCTTCGAGGAACCTCTGATGGAATAACGCTATCTGCGGTTTCTTGAAGATGACCTACCACCATTCTTGGAACATGTGCCACTCTTTGACTGCTGCAGGATGTGGTTTGAACATCACGGAGCTCCACCACATGCGGCGGTGGTCGTCCGAAACCATCTCCATGTGACATATCCTGATAAATAGATACGAAGGGGAGGATGTGTCCCCTGGTATTTTTTCTGTGGGACCATGTAAAATAGATGGTGTATGCACAGGAGCTGAGCAGTTCTGGTCACCTTAGACAGTTCATCACTGAGGCATGCCGATCCATTACGCTAGAGATGTTGCAATATACCATACGGACATTACAGCATAGCGCGCAGCGCTGTATCAACCATGGAGGTCATCAGTTTGAGTAGGTGCTGCATTATAGGATATAGGTAACTGAAATCCTGTCACATGTTTCCTAGCCTTTTCCAACCCAGCTCCATACCATATGCCACCATACCAATGGCCCTTTTCAGGGTCAAATAAACAAATCAGTCTGTGGAAGACATCATGTATACAATCTTGACATAGCCCAGTCAACTGGCTGTAAAACAAAAAAACAAAAACAAAAACAAAAAACTACTTTGGGTGGGATTCGAACTTTTGAGCACTGTCCACTATCACAACTCCCACCGCGCCCCTGTCAAGTGAGCTATTGCGAAGCGTGACTCACAGCATGCAGTTTTCAGCCTATACAATACCTGTTCCTGGCCTGTGTGTGTACCTCCTGCTGTAAGGTATATATTCTTTGTATCTGTGTTTTACGGGTTCATTCGGGGCACTCACAATGAATTAATAGTGGTGCTCATGATTCCTGCTGGTTTTTAGCCCATAACCACACATAAACGCAATGTGAGATAATTTTGTTGATATTATTAAAATGGCTATTGAGCAGTTTGTGACCCTTAAATTACTAAAACGGAACCCAGATCCCAAATACTACAATAGTAAAATTAGGAGCCTTTATAGGAAAATAAGGAAAATGTACAACAAAAAGCAATTCAGTTCAGAGCATATGAATAGGTTTCACAAACTGCCCAAAGAAGTAATTTCTGAAAAGAAAGCTGCTTATGACAAATATATGAAATGTATACTTTCTTCCAGGGAAAATGGGTGGAAAAATCTTTATAATTATGTTAGAAAAAGGAAAGGAGCCAGCCATGATTTATCGGTGATAATGTCCAGAGAAGGTGAGGTAATTACTGATGATCTACTAATAGCTAATGAATTAAATCATTGATTGGTATGGGAACATATTTAAGGAGCAGAATAGCCTGGCGATAGACATTATCAATAACACTGATTGTTCTCTCTTCCAAATTTACCGTAGAAATATTCAAGAAAGAATCAAGAACTTAAGGAAAAGTAAGTTGACTAGGCCTGATAATATTGCTGGAGAGGTTCTGAAACTAGGAGGTAGAGCTATTCTATGTTATTTGGAAATACTATTTACTGTTTCTCTCAACAATACACAAATTCCGGAGGACTGGAAGAAAGCAACTGTAATTCCAATTTTTAAAGGGAGCAACAGGCTCCTAATGGACAACTATAGACCCATTAACCTTACGTCCATTGTATGCAAACAAATGAAACACCTCATTTCAGAATACGGGAGAAAAGTTCATGGATTAATGGCCATCAACATGGATTTAGAAAAGGTTTCTCCTGCAAGAGCCAGATGTTGTCACTCTTCCAAGATATTAGCGATTCATTAAACAAAGGTGTGCAAGTTGATGTTAATGTAATTGATTTTGCTAAAGCATTTGATGTAGTACCACATGACATTCCGGTCCAAAAATTGGTGGAAATGCACATTGATAAAAGGATGGTTCTGTGGATCTGGGAATTTTTGACAGACCACACGCAAAGGGTAAAGGTGGGAAGTAAATACTCCAACGAAGTTTCTATAACGTCGCAAGTAGTACAGGGTAGTGTTATAGGGTCATTCCAATTTATGACATTTACCAAGATCTGGCAAATAAAATTCGAAGTGAATGCAGAATGCTAGTGATAATAGGTTATTACAACACAATATAGATATACTCTATAAGTGGACACTCAATAACAAAATGAAAATAAATTCTCGAAAATGCATCTCATAAGAATGGGAAAGAAACATAGGCAAGGGGACTTTAAATATTATCTTGGATCGGATGCTCTGGTAGAGAGTGACTCATGCAAGTACCCAGGAATCCACGTAAAGAGAGATCTAAGATGGGACACCCATGCAGGAAGTGTAATTACCAAAGCGTACAAGTCCTTACACTTCGTGATGAGGGTGCTAAAGGGCAGTAGTTCGCAGGCAAAGGTGCAGGGCTGTATATCACCAGTCCTGGTATATGGAGCATCTGTATGGGATCCATACCAAACAGGACTGGTTAAGGAACTTGAATGGTACGGCGAAAGGCTGAAAAATTCGTGCTTAATGATTTCAATCCGAGAAGTAGTGTGACAAGTATGATGGAAAAGCTTGGGAGGGAGACACTGGGAACTAGAAGGAAACGAACACGGTTATGTGCCATGTATAATGCTTACACAAATAAGCCAGCTTGGGGAGAGTTGAACAGTCGACTAGAAAAGCCCTGTTACATAAGTAGAACAGATCATCCACATAAAGTAAAAGGTAGATCACAAAACACTAACTATGGTAAATATTTGTTTGTAAATCAGGTTAGTAATTGGACTCAATCTACTGTAAGTCATAGTGTAAAATTTTGAAATACTTAAGGTGCGTATGAATTTGTACATGACGGTGTTGTAATGTTAAGCTAATAGTAAGCTCAGCCTGTAGTATTGTAAGCCATAGTATTAAGCACCGGAAATGCTTAACTTGTATGTGAATTTGTATACGATGATGCTGGATTTAAAACGTTAAACTAGTACTGTAGTATTTCTTGTAATATTTTGTTCCCAGGGAATTGCTTGTTGTACTGTTATTGTTGTTGTTGTTGTTGTTGTTGTTGTTGTTGTTGTTGTTGTTGTTGTTGTTGTTGTTGTTGTTGTTGTTGTTGTAGTAAGTCACAGTGTAAAATTTTGAAATAAGTTACTTAAGGTTCTGGTGAGTTTCTATATCATAGTGTTGTAATATTAAGCTAGTAGTAAGCTCAACCTAAAGTACTGTAAGCCATAGTGTTAAGCACTGGAAATATTTCAGTTGTATGTGAATTTGTATATTATGATGGTGGATTTAGAATGTTAATTTACAGTAGTAGTATTTCTTGTAATATTTGTACACTTAAGTGATCATTGCCACTGGGATATTTCTCAATTGTGTTGTATTTGTTAATAATAATAATCTCGTTATATTACCATGGTTTAGGGAGAGGGACTGATGTATTTCAGAATTTAGTAAATACGGTGGGATCCATAAAACTAAACCGCAAGGGGCAAAAATGTAAACAGTCTATTGGATAGATTTACAACAGTTGTTGAAGAGTAAGGAATTGTAAAGAGCCACCATATTATTAAAAATAGAGTGTTTAAAAAGGAGGTGCAGATTAGAAAGGAACAGAGTTAGGAATGGTTGTGGAAGTACCATAAGAAGAAATTGAAAGGAAAACTGGGAAATTGAATCTAGAAGTAAAGTCAGCTAAGCATAATATGATGGCAAGCATAACTAGTAACCATATGAATTTTTCTGAAAAATGGAAGGGTATGTACAGATACCTTACTTTTAGGCAGATAAAGGTTCCACAAGGGGCATTCCAGGAAGCATAATTGAACAAGGAGAGTGTATATATGAGGATTTACAGAAGGCAGAAGTATTTGTTCAGCAGTATGTAAAGATTGTTGGACATACTAATAATATCAAGGTAGAAGAGGTGACTAATATGAGCAAAGTACTGAAATTTACCTATGATAAATAATAACGATATTTACAAAAAGATACAAGAATTGAAAGACAGAAAAACAGCTGGAATTGATAAGATTTCTGGGATATACTAAAGGTAATGGGATAGGATATAGTACCACATCTGAAGTATTTACTTGATTATATTGTTTGCATGAAGGAACTATATTTAATGAATGGAAGTTGCTTTAGCAGCTATGGTATACCCCTGGGAAAGGGTAATAAAAATAAAAAGTGAATAATTACATGCTCAGGGGGTGCCAGAATCGCTTTCCCATGCTAACTGCTCTCGTAGCTTGTGATGTCACGGATAGGAAAGATGTTGGTCTGCGTGTACCTCGAGAAGTGCAGCAGTTCGACCTGCGTTGTGCCCTCGCGGCGCTCGGAAGCATAGCCAACCTCCTCAGTCCTCGGCTCCAGGGCAACCAAGAAGCATGGGTCCGTGCCCACTTGCTTGTGCTTCTGCCTTCTGGCATTCTGCATCTCAGCGGTATACATCTCCTGTGTCGTCTGGGTGGCAACCTCCTGATTGCCAGTTTCAGTTGGGTTTTCTCTCGTTCCTGGTAGCCTCGAAACCTGAAAGTAAACAGAAAGGCTCCTGTCATAGAAGCCGATGTCATCCACATCCTTGAGGCGAATGATTGTCGCAAAGGACATGATGTGGTCGATGAGTTCGATGGTTGTGTCGAGGTTTCCGTCTGAGACTGCGCTCAATCCCTCTCATATCCCAAGGAGCTGAAAGAGGTATGTCATCATGGTGGCAACCTCCTTGTGCATCTCGTAGCCCAACCTGTGGTGCTCAGTCCACGCCAGTAGGGATGGGTGCACATGTTCAGGCTTGGTGTCGACTCTCCAGACGAGGCCATCGCACACGTCGCACGTGCACACATGTATATATAGGCTTGTTCCACGTGGCTGTAGCATCACCAAAAGTCCACTGGCTGCACGGTTTAACAGAAACATCTTCAAGCGTCTCTCAGTCAACGCAACCTCAATCAATACTGGAACATGCGGATTGGTTACTGAGCGGCTGATACAAAAGTTAGCGATCTCTCGTGTTCTCCCACATTGATGAATAACAATCTTCAGCATGTACCTCCTGACTGCATACCAGATTTCCAAGCCACTTGTTGCAACACTTTCAACCGACTTCAACCATCTTACAATGAATCAATAACAGTAAATTTCCACTTTTTTTGATACTTATATTTGCATTAAGCAAATCAATCAATCATATACAGTACATGTTTCATTCCATTCGGAACATCTTCAGCTGTATTACAATGCTTAGGTGAAATTACAAAGTACAGTTGAACCTGACTTATACGTATATCAAGGGGAAGAGAAAAAACTACTTGTAACTCAGAATTACTTAGAAATCAGACTTACACAATACATCACATGTTGTTGTTTGAGTCATCAGTCCATAGACTGGTTTGATGCAGCTCTCCATGCCACCCTATCCTGTGCTAACCTTTTCATTTCTACGTAGCTATTGCATCCTACATCTGCTCTAATCTGCTTGTCATATTCATACCTTGGTCTACCCCTACCGTTCTTACCACCTACACTTCCTTCAAAAACCAACTGAACAAGTCCTGGGTGTCTTAAGATGTGTCCTATCATTCTATCTCTTCCTCTCGTCAAATTTAGCCAAATCGATCTCCTCTCACCAATTCGATTCAGTATCTCTTCATTCGTGATTCGATCTATCCATCTCACCTTCAGCATTCTTCTGTAACACCACATTTCAAAAGCTTCTATTCTCTTTCTTTCTGAGCTAGTTATCGTCCATGTTTCACTTCCATACAATGCCACGCTCCACATGGAAGTCTTCAAAAACATCTTTCTAATTCCGATATCAATGTTTGAAGTGAGCAAATTTCTTTTCTTAAGAAAGCACTTCCTTGCTTGTGCTGGTCTGCATTTTATGTCCTCCTTACTTCTGCCATCGTTAGTTATTTTACTACCCAAGTAACAATATTCATCTACTTCCTTTAAGACTTCATTTCCTAATCTAATATTTCCTGCATCACCTGCCTTTGTTCGACTGCAATCCATTACTTTTGTTTTGGACTTATTTATTTTCATCTTGTACTCCTTACCCAAGACTTCATCCATACCATTCAGCAACTTCTCGAGATCTTCTGCAGTCTCAGATAAAATAACAATATCATCGGCAAATCTCAAGGTTTTGATTTCCTCTCCTTGGACTGTGATTCCCTTTCCAAATTTCTCTTTGATTTCCTTTACTGCCTGTTCTATGTAAACATTGAAAAGGAGAGGGGACAAACTGCAGCCTTGCCTCACTCCTTTCTGGATTGCTGCTTCTTTTTCAAAGCCCTCGATTCTTATCACTGCAGACTGATTTTTATACAGATTGTAGATAATTCTTCGTTCTCGGTATCCGATCCCTATCATCTTCAGAATCATAAATAGCTTGGTCCAATCAACATTATCGAATGCCTTTTCTAGATCAATGAATGCCATGTACGTGGGCTTGTCCTTCTTGATTCGATCCTCTAAGATCAGACGTAAAGTCAGGATTGCTTCACGTGTTCCTACATTTCTTCTGAAGCCAAATTGATCTTCTCCCAACTCAGCTTCAACTTGTTTTTCCATTCTTCTGTAAACAACACGTGCTAAAATTTTGCAGGCATGAGATACTAAACTAATGGTGCGGTAGTTTTCACCTGTCAGCACCGGCTTTCTTGGGAATAGGTATAACAACATTCTTCCGAAAATCGGATGGGACTTCTCCTGTCTCATACATCTTGCACACAAAATGAAATAACCTTGCCATGCTGGTTTCTCCTAAGGCAGTCAGTAATTCAGAGGGAATGTCATCAATTCCAGGTGCCTTGTTCCTATTGAGGTCACTCACAGCTCTGTCAAACTCTGACCTCAAAATTGGGTCTCCCATTTCATCAGCATCAACAGCCTCTTCATGTTCCAGAACCAAATTATCTACATCTTTACCTTCATACAACTGTTGGATATGCTCCTGCCATCTTTCTGCTTTGTCTTCTTTCCCTAGAAGTGGCTTTCCATCTGAGCTCTTAATATTCATACACCTAGATTTCCTTTCTCCAAAGGTTTCCTTGATTTTCCTGTATGCAGCATTTACCTTTCCCAGGACCATACAGCCTTCGACATCCTTGCACTTCTTCTTCAGCCATTCTTCCTTAGCTACCTTGCACTTTCTATCCACTTCATTCTTTAATCGCCTGTATTCTTTTCTGCCATCTTCATTTAGAGCATTCTTGTATTTTTGTCGTTCATCAATCAGGTCTAGTATCTCCTGAGTTATCCACTGATTCTTAATTGATCTTTTCTTCCTTCCTAACATTTCTTCAGCAGCCCTACTGACTTCATTTTTCATGACTCTCCACTCTTCCTCTATAGTGTTTCCTTCAGCCTTTTCATTTAGTCCTTGTGCAACATGTTCCTTGAAACAATCCCTCACACTCTTTTCTTTCAACTTGTCTAGATCCCATCTTTTTACATTCTTTCCTTTCTTCAATTTCTTCAACTTCAGATGGCATTTCATGACCAACAAGTTGTGGTCAGTGTCCACGTCTGCTCCTAGGAAAGTTTTGCAATCCAACAACTGGTTTCTGAATCTCTGCCTAATCAGAACGAAGTCTATTTGATACCTTCCAGTGTCTCCAGGTCTCGTCCACGTATACAGCCGTCGTTTGTGGTGTTTGAACCAAGTATTGGCAAGGACTAAATTATGATTAGTGCAGAATTCAACCAGCCGACTTCCTCTTTCGTTCAATTGTCCCAATCCAAATTCTCCTACTGTACTACCTTCTCTTCCTTGGCCTACCACTGCATTCCAGTCTCCCATCACAATTAGATTCTCGTCACCTTTTACATATTGTATTAAATCTTCTACCTCCTCATATATTCTTTCGATTTCTTCATCATCCGCTGAACTAGTAGGCATATAGACCTGCACTATTGTGGTGGGCATTGGTTTGGTGTCTATCTTCACGACAA
Source organism: Anabrus simplex (assembly GCF_040414725.1). Lineage (NCBI taxonomy): Eukaryota > Metazoa > Arthropoda > Insecta > Orthoptera > Tettigoniidae > Anabrus > Anabrus simplex. The sequence goes on along the minus strand of NC_090266.1, from coordinate 1,033,363,470 downwards.
TAATTATTTCACTATGCTGGTCATAGTAGCTTACCCGCTGCCCTATTTTCTTATTCATTATTAAACCAACTCCTGCATTTCCCCTGTTTGATTTTGTGTTGATAATTCGGTAGTCGCCTGACCAAAAATCTTGTTCTTCCTGCCAACGTACTTCACTTATACCAACTACATCTAACTTTAGCCTATCCACCTCCCTTTTCAGATTCTCTAACCTACCACAACGATTCAAACTTCTAACATTCCACGCTCCGACTCGCAGAATGTCAGTATCCATCTTCCTGATGATCGCCCCCTCTCGTGTAGTCCCCACCCGGAGATCCGAATGGGGGACTAGTTTACCTCCGGAATATTTTACCCGGGAGGAAGCCATTATCAGTACATCATTCATACAGAAAGAGCTGCATGTCCTCGGGAGTTAGTTACGGCTGTAGTTTCCCGTTGCTTTCAACCGTGTAGCAGTATCAACACAGCTAAGCCATGTTGAGTATTATTACAAGGACGTATCAGTCAATCATCTAGACTGCCGCCCTTGCAACTACCGAGAGGCTGCTACCCCCCTTTCGATGAACCATTCGTTAGTCTGGTCTTTCAACAGATACCCATCCGATATGGTTGCACCTGCGGCTCGGCTATCTGCATCACTGGGACATGCAAGCCTCCCCACCACGGCAAGGTCACATGGTTCGCAGAGGAGGATACATCACATATTTACTGAAAACTGAATGAAATAGACCTACATGTGTAAATCCTTGCAAATAATAAATCCATTAAGACAGAAAATATTATTTTGAACTTGGCCCAGCCTTAAAGAAAACAGATAGTTTGGCTTATTTCATTTTTCTTGCATGAAGAGTATAACCTCCTCTTGCAAACTTAGTAATGAATTCAAAGCATTTTCACACTGAAACTTCACACACAACTTTTCACACTGATGTAATGCCTACACACATCGATTTCACTTGACACTTCACTCAGTTCAAGTGTTTCATAATTCAAGTCGTTATCTCCATCTCCATCACTATCGCTTATAGCTGGTTGGCGTACATCAGCAATAATCTCTTCATCTGGTAGTTCTCCACATATGGCCAGATTATCATCGAAATGCACAAAAGTATTGAATTCTAAACACTCCGATAGCGTTAGCTCATTGCCAGACAAAACTTCGTCCTCATAATCATCATTAGAGGCAGCCTCTTCTAGTAAGACACGAGCTTTGCAGAAAGAGTTGCTGACTGTGGAGGATGACACCTGCTTCCAGGCAGCGAAAATAAAGTCCATGGCTTGTAGCAAATTAATGGAGAGAGGTTCATTTTCTACATCACTCTGTGTTATTACATGTTGAACCAGCAATTTTCTATAATGCCTAAATCAAGCGGTTGTAGAACACGGGTACAGTTAGGAGGGAAAAGTTCCACTTGGACATTCTCCAGAACGATTTGAGGTGGATTGTTGCACATCGATCCATAAGAAGTAGGGTCTTCTTCTGTTTATTTTTCATTTTAATGTCCAGTTTTGTCAACCAATGTTCTATTAGAAGCATAGTCATCCAAGAATTTCTGTTGGATTCAAATCCATAGGTTTTGTTTTTGCACCCTTAAAACACCTCGGATTCTTTGATTTTCCTATCACAAGTGGAGGAAGTCTGTCAGATCCATCTGCATTGGTGGCGAGAAATACTGTTGCATGAATTTTACCTTTCTTCCCTCCATGACATGTGTCACCTTTTTCAGCTAATGTTTTATTAGGAAGGAGATTGTAGAATAGGCCGGTGTCATCACAATTGTGGATGTTTGGAGGCTGATAATCGCTTACAATACCCGTCAGAATCTCTCCTTTCCAGTGTTGCACCGTGACGTTGTCCATAGCTTTTAAGTCACTGCAAATTGTTCTCCTTGTGATTCTATGACGATCTTTAAATCCTTGCAACCATCCTGATGAAGACTTCAAATCAGCAGTGATACTCATCATTTTAGCTAAATCTATTGCCTTTGCCATAGCATGTCACCACTAATTGGTAGAGCTGCAGCCCGCTTTTGCTGGAACCATGTGAAAAGTGCATTCTCCAAATCTACCTACCTTCCTTCTGGCTGACGGCTGCACTTTGCTGATTTTGAACCCAGTTTCAAGAATTCATCCAAAATAGCATTTCTTTTACTGATGACTGTACATAGCATGGTATAAGCAATCCCTAAGTCAAAAGCAATTTCAATTTTTGTTTTGTGTGGATTAGCATCCACTTCTCGTATAAATTTTACTTTTTCATCCAGGGTATAACTTTTCCTTTTTCTCTTCTCCAAGGCTAATTAAAAGCAATTGTATGACAAAACTACTGTTCAACAGTAAACACCAAATACCGGCACCATGGACATTTTATTTCTCTGTTGTTCCCATGAAAGAAATTCAAATATTCAAATTTACTGTACTTTCTTTTGTTTCCGCACTGAAACCGCCCACTTTGCTTGTAATGTATCTCTTTGGCGGCAATAAAAAGGTAAAAAACAACGAAGGTAGAGGAGGAGCGGGATAGAGAGTGAAGGGGACTCGCTCGGTTGGCCTTTGTTAAGCCACCAGTAAGTAATGATCAAGAATGTCACTCGGCGAAACACTTTGTGTTCTGTTTCAGCACCGAAACCCAACCGCTCTACTTCCGCCTACGCCGACAAACAGGAAATTTTGTAAATACAGTAGTTTCTTTTAAAAAAAGCACATGCTCATTACAATTACGCAAAACTCAATTATATTTCACTGACACTTAATACGTATAACAGCGAATTACATATAAACGGATTATGTATAAATAAGGTTTAATTAACACGCTTTTAAATTACATTTTACGAGGACCTAATGGAAATTACATACAAATACAAATTACGCAGAAAAGAGTTACGTATAAAACAGGTTCAACTGTATTTATCTTCTTAAGAACATCTTAATACGTACCTTGTTCTACTTAAAATCTATGTGAATTTAAAAATTGAAATAAATTAAAAATCAATATGGATGGTTGAATGGGGTGGTGAAATGGGAGGGAAAATGGATTTACTTATTTTAGCCTATTTTAAAACTATACCTATTCATTGGAACAGATGTTATAAAAAACGTTTTTGTTTCCAGCACTTTTCACTATTATATATGATATTCTGCTTGTCTACTAACAGAAAGTTTTTGAAAAATAATTTTCCTTTGTCACTGTTCTATATTTTACAAGGATGTTCTCTTCATTTGTTCCTTCCAAGGTGAATGTTG